>NC_073377.1:116361501-116705668 GCF_028641065.1 Leucoraja erinaceus
CATAGTTCTGGGGGGGGGGGGTCTAATGCTATGAGGTGTTCAAGAGCCTGCTGGCTTTTGGGAACAAGCTCTTACATATCACACTGCCTCGGGCAAGGGCACCAGCATAATCAAGTATGTCTCATCCTGGACACTCCCTCTTCTCCCCTCTCCCATCAGGCAAGAGGTACAGAGTATGAAAACACACACTTCCAGATTCAGGGACAGTTTCTTTCAAGCTGTTATCAGACAATCAAATCTATCTATCTATCTATCTATCTATCTATCTATCTATCTATCTATCTATCTATCTATCTATCTATCTATCTATCTATCTATCTTATTACTAAAACTCTCATCTTGGCCACTTCCGGTCTGCGATGTAATTAAATTTGCGCAAAAACGATCTCCCATGGCGCTACGATATTTCGCCACCTTACTGACCATTCTCCTCTGCTGCAAGTCAAATAAGTTTTGTTCTGATCGGTGAAATATTATAAATTATCAGTCTGTTATTTGCCAGGACGGCGACGCCCCTTTCAGCACCCGCTATCAATCACCGGCCGCGAGAATATGGCTGAAGGAGAGTAGTGAGCAAAGTGCGAGCGGGGTCCGTGATCTACGAGCGGGGGTTGTGTTCGGTGATCTGTGAGCCCCTTCCCACATACAACCCCTGCCCTACCCCCCACCCCCCCATACCCTCCCTCCCCCCCTACCCCATCCTACATCACCCCTACATCCCCCCCCCCACACCCCACTCCCTCACATCACCCCTACACCCCTTCCTCTACACCCCCTCCTCTACCCCCCTCTCCCCTACACCCCCTTCACTATACCCTCCCCCACCACCCTCCCCTAACCCACCCCCCCCCAACAATCCCCTCCCCCACACTCCCCTCTCCCACACTCCGCCCTACCACACACATCCCACCCCCCCCCACCACACACGCCCCTGCTTCCCACCACACGCCACTGCCCCCTACCACACGTGCCCCCTCTCCTAACCCCCCCACCCCCCCCCCCCCCCCCACAGGCATAACGTACGAAACAGCACGAATTACAGATGTATTGGAGTTTCTATCCACCTTATTCTATGATCTGAAATGGGGGAGATATTGAACAATTTATTTTCTTCGGAATTCACCAAGGAGAAGGATATTGAATTATGTGAGGTAAGGGAAACTAGTAGAGTAGCTATGGATACTATGAGTTTCAAAGTAAAAGAGGTACTGACACTTTTGAAAAATATAAAAGTGGATAAGTCTCCAGGTCCTGACAGGATATTCCCTAGGACATCGAGGGAAGTTAGTGTGGAAATAGCCTGGGCTATGATAGAAATATTTCAAATGTCATTAGAAACGGGAATAGTCCCCAAGGATTGGCGTACTGCGCATGTTGTTCCATTGTTTAAAAAGGGTTCTAAGAGTAAACCTAGCAATTCTAGGCCTGTTAGTTTGGCTTCAGTGGTGGGCAAATTAATGGAAAAGATACTTAGAGATAATATGTATAAGCATCTGGATAAACAGGGTCTGATTAGGAACAGTCAGCATGGATTTGTGCCTGGAAGATCATGTTTGACTAATCTTCTTGAATTTTTTGAAGAGGTTACTAGGGAAATTGACGAGGGTAAAGCAATGGATGTTGTCTATATGGACTTTAGTAAGGCCTTTGACAAGGTTCCTCATGGAAGGTTGGTTAAGAAGGTTCAACTGTTGGGTATAAATGCAAGAGTAGCAAGATGGATTCAACAGTGGCTGAATGGGAGAAGCCAGAGGGTAATGGTGGATGGTTGTTTGTCGGGTTGGAGGCAGGTGACTAGTGGGGTGCCTCAGGGATTGGTGTTTGTTCCTTTGTTGTTTATCATGTACATCAATGATCTGGATGAAGGTGTGGTAAATTGGATTAGTAAGTATGCAGATGATACCAAGATAGGGGGTGTTGTGGATAATGAAGAGGATTTCCAAAGTCTACAGAGTGATTTCGGCCATTTGGAAGAATGGGCTGAAAGATGGCAGATGGAGTTTAATGCTGATAAATGTGAGGTGCTACACCTTGGCAGGACAAATCAAAATAGGATGTACATGGTAAATTGTTAGGGAATTGAAGAATACAGTTGAACAGAGGGATCTGGGAAAAACCGTGCATGGTTCCTTGAAGGTGGAATCTCATATAGGTAGGGTGGTAAAGAAAGCTTTTGGTATGCTAGCCTTTATAAATCAGAGCATTGAGTATAGAAGCTGGGATGTAATGTTAAAATTGTACAAGGCATTGGTGAGACCAAATCTGGAGTTTGGTGTACAATTTTGGTTGGATGTCAACAAAATGGAAGAGAGAGTACAGAGGAGATATACCTGTTGCCTGGGTTTCAACAACTAAGTTACAGAGAAAGGTTGAATAAGTTAGGTCTTTATTCTCTGGAGTGCAGAAGGTTAAGGGGGGGACTTGATAGAGGTCTTTAAATTGATGAGAGGGATAGACAGAGTTCATGTGGATCAGCTTTTCCCTTTGAGAATAGGGAAGATTCAAACAAGTGGACATGACTTCAGAATTAAGGGACAGAAGTTTAGGGGTAACATGAGGGGGAACTTCTTTACTCAGAGAGTGGTAGCGGTGTGGAATGAGCTTCCAGTGGAAGTGGTGGAGGCAGGTTCGTTGGTATCATTTAAAAATAAATTGGATAGGCATATGGATGAGAAGGGAATGGAGGGTTATGGTATGAGTGCAGGCAGGTGGGACTAAGGGAAAAAAAGTTGTTCGGCACGGACTTGTAGGGCCGAGATGGCCTGTTTCCGTGCTGTAATTGTTATATGGTTATATGGTTATATGGAAACTGAGCTACTGTGCCATCAACAGCGCCAGGAGCACATTATACTCATATTTAGTGCTGGGTACGGGCCATCATTCTGTAGGATCACATCCGCTGATAACGAGGTTTATGAAGGGTATTTTCAATACCATACCGCCCAAACCCAGATACTCGGAGAACTGGGATGTAAGCATGGTATTTACACTGCTCCGCCAGTGGGCACTGGCTTCGTCCATCCCTTTATCTAAACTCACCCTCAAGATGGTTATGCTTATGGCGCTGGTCTCAAAGCAACGTGTCCAGACTACACAAGTTACGACTGGACAACATGGCCACATCTGTCAATAATATTACTTTTTACATTTATGATTTACTTAAACAGAGCAGACCGGGGGTGTCAGGACACTAATTAGTGTTTTCAGCATACCCCATGGACCCACGATTGTGTGTGGTAACACACATTCTTCAATATATCAAGGTCACTAAAAACCTTAGGGGCACAGAGTTATCTGTACTCATTAGCTTCAAAAAAAACATACAAAAAAATATCAGTGCAAACCATCTCTAGATGGCTAAAAGAGGTCCTGGCCAATGCAGGAGTGGACACTGACATTTTAAAATCTCACTCCACCAGCGCTGCATCTACGTTGGCAGCAAGGGCAAGGGACGTTCCCTTCAACCTCAGCTTAGCAGCTGCAGGATGGGACAATGAACAGACGTTTCAGAAATTTTACAATAAGCCCATTGCCGGACCAGGAGTCTTTGCCAGTTTCGTTTTAAGTTCTGTCTTATAGTTTCCCCCCAGGATGGGAGAGGTCACTATTACTTTTCTTTTTGATGATTAAAGCATTATTGTTTAACAATCTCGTCATGTCTGAATGCTTAAATCATTCTCACTCATCCATGGTCAATTGGTGCAGTGTGTGACGCTTGGACTAGTTTCCGGCATGAAATCATAGAGCTTCAAAGTCTTCACGTAGTCACACGTGACTACAAAGTAAAATAGTAAGATTAAACGAGAATTTACCAGTTTGAAGTTTGATCTTTATTTTATGAGGAGTTACGATGAGGGATTACGTGCCCTCCGCTCCCAACCTCATATTATAAATGTCTTCTGGTAGGTTGTACTCCTCTCTAATCTTACTATGTTCAGGTAATCCCTCATCGTAACTCCTCATAAAATAAAGGTCAAACTTCAAACTGGCAAGTTCTCATTTAATCTTACTATTCTCCCACAAATGCTCCCTTACTTCCTTAGAAGGCTTAGGAAGTTTGGCATGTCTCCTACAACACTCACCGACTTCTACAGAGGCACCGTAGAAAGCATTCTATCGGGAAGCAGCACAGCATGGTTTGGGAACAGCTCCATCCAAATCCGCAAGCAATTGCAGGGAATTGTGGATGCAGCCCAGACCATCACACAAACTAACCTCCCTTCCATTGACTCCATTTAGACATCAGGCTGTCTAGGCAAGGTCACCAGTATAATCAAGGACAAGTCTCACCCCGGCCACTCCCTCCTCCCCTCTCTCCCATCAGGCAAGAGGTATTGAAGTGTGAAAATGCACTCCTCCAGATTCAGGGTCAGTTTCTTCCCAGCTGTTATCAGACAACTGAACCATCTTATCAACAACCAGACACAGTAGCTGTCCTGAGCTATTATCTATGTCATTGAAGTCTCTCGGACTATCTTTAATCGGACTTTACCTTGCACTAAACTTTATTCCCTTTATCATGTATCTGTATACTGTGGATGACTCGATTGTAATCATGATTGTAACCAGTCTTTCTACTGACTGGTTACTCTGTGAGATTGGAGTTTGTCGTGTGTTCGCATGTGATTTTGTAGTGGTTGATACTGACAGGTACAGAATTCATGTGCAATTTGCCTCAAGTGCTCCCATCTGATTTTGATTTGATTTGATCCAAACCTACAAAGAATCAGAGACTAATTTCTGATGTCTTAAGACAGTTGATGCACCTGATTACTGGTCAGAAACCTTGTCTCATTGTAGATTTTATGCTCAATGATTTGATCAGCTAATCTTGGGGAGCAGATAATGGCTCGATGAATTTAAGGGTACATGTCATTTGTGACTGGCCCTGGTTAATCCTGGGCTTTACTCGCCTCCTGGTCTTCACTCCAAACCCACTCCCACCCCTTGCTCTCAGTCAGAAGATGGGTCCCGACCCAAAAAGTCACCTACCATTTTTCTCCAGAGGTTCTGCCTGATCCGATGAGTTGATAACTGGATATTATTAACCAAGCAGTGGAAACCTGGTGGGTTTATTTATTCAGAGTGCCATCGTTTCACTGTTCCCCCACCAGTTGACGCATTAGGCTCATTGGCCAGGGTGAAATCATTTATAAAGCCATCGAGTCATACAACGGGGAAACAGGTCCTTCAGCTCTACTCACCCATGCCGACTAAGGCACCCAATCTCAGCTTGTCCCGTTTGCCCATATCTGGCCCATATCCATCTAAACCTTTTGTGTCCATGTACCTATCGAAGCGTATTTACCCGTTTCAACTACCATGGCTGGCATTCCGTTCCATACATCCACCATTCTCTGAGTGAAAAGGTTGCCCTTCATTTTCCTATCAAATCTTTCCCATCTCACCTTAAACCTATGTCCCCTGATTCTTAATTTTCTTATCTGGAGTAAAAGACTTTGTGTAATCACCTTATATATTCCCTATTCCCCTCAAGATTTTATACATCCCTTTAAGATTACCCATCAGCTTCCTGTGCTCCAAGGAATAACGTCCTGACCTACCCAATCTTTCTGCTATTATCACAAAGCAAAAGACTGACTGCAGATAAAATTCAGAAAATGTTGAGAATACTCAACTGATCATGCGACATATGTGGAAACTCAATTGACACATCAGGTGAAGACCTCTTCATCAGAACTGGAAAAGCGAGAAAACAAGTTAATTTTAAATTGCAGAGAGGGTGGGGTTAGATGAGTGTAATAAAGGGAAAATCTCCAATAGGGTGAGACTAAGGTTGCCCAAATGTTTCCAATGTTTACAGAACCATCTGGTTAATAAATTGATTGCACCAGTGCATGTGTTTTAATCAATGCCTATTGCTCCTGTGGGGAGCTTCTCAGGAACTGTGGAGCTTTGATGGTGGAGACTACAGATGACATTGATGCATGATCCAGAATAGGGAAGATTCAAACAAGAGGACATGACTTCAGAATTAAGGGACAGAAGTTTAGGGGCAACATGAGGGGGAACTTCTTTACTCAGAGAGTGGTAGCTGTGTGGAATGAGCTTCCAGTGGAAGTGGTGGAGGCAGGTTCGTTGGTATCATTTAAAAATAAATTGGATAGGCATATGGATGAGAAGGGAATGGAGGGTTATGTTATGAATGCAGGCAGGTGGGACTAAGGGAAAAAAGTTGTTTGGCACGGACTTGTAGGGCCGAGATGGCCTGTTTCCGTGCTGTAATTGTTATATGGTTATATGGTTATATGGAAACTGAGCTACTGTGCCATCAACAGCGCCAGGAGCACATTATCCTCATATTTAGTGCTGGGTATGGGCCATCATTCTGTAGGATCACATCTGTTGATACCGGGGTTTATAAAGGGTATTTTCAATACCATACCGCCCAAACCCAGATACTCGGAGGACTGGGATGTAAGCATGGTATTTACACTGCTCCGCCAGTGGGCACTGGGTTCATCCCTCCCTTTATCTAAACTCACCCTCAAGATGGTTATGCTTATGGCGCTGGTCTCAAAGCAACGTGTCCAGACTACACAAGTTACGACTGGACAACATGGCCACACCTGTCAATAATATTACTTTTTACATTTATGATTTACTTAAACAGAGCAGACCGGTGGTGTCAGGACACTAATTAGTGTTTTCAGCATACCCCATGGACCCACGATTGTGTGTGGTAACACACATTCTTCAATATATCAAGGTCACTAAAAACCTTAGGGGCACAGAGTTATCTGTACTCATTAGCTTAAAAAAAAACACACAAAAAAATATCAGTGCAAACCATCTCTAGATGGCTAAAAGAGGTCCTGGCCAATGCAGGAGTGGACACTGACATTTTAAAATCTCACTCCACCAGGGCTGCATCTACGTCGGCAGCAAGGGCAAGGGACGTTCCCTTCGACCTCAGCTTAGCAGCTGCAGGATGGGACAATGAACAGACGTTTCAGAAATTTTACAATAAGCCCATTGCCGGACCAGGAGTCTTTGCCAGCTCCGTTTTAAGTTCTGTCTTATAGTTTCCCCCCAGGATGGGAGAGGTCACTATTACTTTTCTTTTTGATGATTAAAGCATTATTGTTTAACAATCTCGTCATGTCTGAATGCTTAAATCATTCTCACTCATCCATGGTCAATTGGTGCAGTGTGTGACGCTTGGACTAGTTCCCGGCATGAAATCACAGAGCTTCAAAGTCTTCACGTAGTCACACGTGACTACGAAGTAAAATAGTAAGATTAAACGAGAATTTACCAGTTTGAAGTTTGATCTTTATTTTATGAGGAGTTACGATGAGGGATTACGTGCCCTCCGCTCCCAACCTCATATTATAAAGGTCTTCTGGTAGGTTGTACTCCTCTCTAATCTTACTATGTTCAGGTAATCCCTCATCGTAACTCCTCATAAAATAAAGGTCAAACTTCAAACTGGCAAGTTCTCATTTAATCTTACTATTCTCCCACAAATGCTCCCTTACTTCCTTAGAAGGCTTAGGAAGTTTGGCATGTCTCCTACAACACTCACCGACTTCTACAGAGGCACCGTAGAAAGCATTCCATCGGGAAGCAGCACAGCATGGTTTGGGAACAGCTCCATCCAAATCCGCAAGCAATTGCAGGGAATTGTGGACGCAGCCCAGACCATCACACAAACTAATCTCCCTTCCATTGACTCCATTTAGACATCAGGCTGTCTAGGCAAGGTCACCAGTATAATCAAGGACAAGTCTCACCCCGGCCACTCCCTCCTCCCCTCTCTCCCATCAGGCAAGAGGTATTGAAGTGTGAAAATGCACTCCTCCAGATTCAGGGTCAGTTTCTTCCCAGCTGTTATCAGACAACTGAACCATCTTAGCAACAACCAGACACTGTAGCTGTCCTGAGCTATTATCTATGTCATTGAAGTCTCTCGGACTATCTTTAATCGGACTTTACCTTGCACTAAACTTTATTCCCTTTATCATGTATCTGTATACTGTGGATGACTCGATTGTAATCATGATTGTAACCAGTCTTTCTACTGACTGGTTACTCTGTGAGATTGGAGTTTGTCGTGTGTTCGCATGTGATTTTGTAGTGGTTGATACTGACAGGTACAGAATTCATGTGCAATTTGCCTCAAGTGCTCCCATCTGATTTTGATTTGATTTGATCCAAACCTACAAAGAATCAGAGACTAATTTCTGATGTCTTAAGACAGTTGATGCATCTGATTACTGGTCAGAAATCTTGTCTCATTGTAGATTTTATGCTCGATCATTTGATCTGCTAATCTTGGGGAGCAGATAATGGCTCGATGAATTTAAGGGTACATGTCATTTGTGGCTGGCCCTGGTTAATCCTGGGCTTTACCCGCCTCCTGCTCTTCACCCCAAACCCACTCCCACCCCTTGCTCTCAGTCAGAAGATGGGTCCCGACCCAAAAAGTCACCTACCATTTTTCTCCAGAGGTTCTGCCTGATCCGATGAGTTGATAACTGGATATTATTAACCAAGCAGTGGAAACCTGGTGGGTTTATTTATTCAGAGTGCCATCGTTTCACTGTTCCCCCACCAGTTGACGCATTAGGCTCATTGGCCAGGGTGAAATCATTTATAAAGCCATCGAGTCATACAACGGGGAAACAGGTCCTTCAGCTCTACTCACCCATGCCGACTAAGGCACCCAATCTCAGCTTGTCCCGTTTGCCCATATCTGGCCCATATCCATCTAAACCTTTTGTGTCCATGTACCTATCGAAGCGTATTTACCCGTTTCAACTACCATGGCTGGCATTCCGTTCCATACATCCACCATTCTCTGAGTGAAAAGGTTGCCCTTCATTTTCCTATCAAATCTTTCCCATCTCACCTTAAACCTATGTCCCCTGATTCTTAATTTTCTTATCTGGAGTAAAAGACTTTGTGTAATCACCTTATATATTCCCTATTCCCCTCAAGATTTTATACATCCCTTTAAGATTACCCATCAGCTTCCTGTGCTCCAAGGAATAACGTCCTGACCTACCCAATCTTTCTGCTATTATCACAAAGCAAAAGACTGACTGCAGATAAAATTCAGAAAATGTTGAGAATACTCAACTGATCATGCGACATATGTGGAAACTCAATTGACACATCAGGTGAAGACCTCTTCATCAGAACTGGAAAAGTGAGAAAACAAGTTAATTTTAAATTGCAGAGAGGGTGGGGTTAGATGAGTGTAATAAAGGGAAAATCTCCAATAGGGTGAGACTAAGGTTGCCCAAATGTTTCCCACGTTTACAGAACCATCTGGTTAATAAATTGATTGCACAAGTGCATGTGTTTTAATCAATGCCTATTGCTCCTGTGGGGAGCTTCCCAGGAACTGTGGAGCTTTGATGGTGGAGACTACAGATGACATTGATGCATGATGCAGAATAGTGTGCTTACAGCTTAACTCAGCAATGTCAAACTGAAAAGACTACTCCACAACCGTTTCAGCTCAAGGAAGCTCTGATGAGGAGCCTTCAGTTCTTGGTCAGGACAGTATGAATTAAATGTATTTTATTGTCATATGTTCCGAAACAATGCAATGAAATTCTTACTTGCAGCGGCACGACAGATATGTAAACAAATAACTCTGTAAACACCAAAATAAACACCATAAAATGTTCATCTGGAAAGGGTCAGACTTTTTCTGAGGATGTTGCCAGAACTCGAGGGCCTGAGCTATAGGGAGAGGTTGAGCAGGTTAGAACTGTTCCTTGGAACACCAGAGAATGAGGAGTGATCTTACAGAGGTCATGATCAGGTAAATGCACAGAGGCTTTTGCTCAGAGTAGGGGGATTGAAATCCTGAGAACATGGGGTCAAGGGAAGGATTTGATAGGAACCTGAGGGGTGACTTTTGTTTTACACAATGGGTGGTGGGTGTATGGAACAAGCTGCTGGAGGAAGTAGTCGAGGCAAGTACATTTAAGAAGCATTCAGGCAGGTACATGGATAGGACAGGTTTAGAGGGATATGGGACAAATACAGGTAAGTGTGACTAGTGTGGATGGGGCATGTTAGTCGGTGCGGGTAAGTTAGGCCGAAGGGCCTGTTTCAACAATGCATGACTCTATGACTCCACATATCCACAGACACACATATATATTTTTGTCTTTGCACTATTATTTTTGTTATATATATATCTAACACTGATGCTTGGTATGGTGGCAGCCAAGAAAATGATCCTAACAGACTGGAAATCATTTACACCCCCCGCCTTCAAAAAATGGCTCAATGAAATGATAATAATCATACAGATGGAAAGGATACGCTTCTACAACTCCAAGGTACTGTAGATCAGTGCATGTTCCTTTAACCATAGTGACCTCCCCATTACTAACCACAAAATGACATCAGGTAAAGTCATTTTACAGGTACCAAACAACTTTTAAGTGTTTGGGGACCATTTATCAACCATCTCAAAGTCCAATAATTTCATAATTTCATATTATCTGCAGTGATGTAGTCCTGTGACCTTTACTTCTGCTTTTGCAATGCATGACTGTGTAGCACCATGTGGATTGTACCAATACTGTTGTGTCTGGCGGCTTTGTTTTATTATTATTTTTTTTTTTAAATTATAATTATTTTTTTTCCTTCCTTTTTTTTTCCTGTTGTCTTTTTCAGTTTTTTTGTTTTTGTTTTTGTTTGTTTTGTTCTGCTTTGTTAAAAAATTGTATAAAATAATAAAAAATATTAAAACGATATATATATCTATATTACTAAAAGTCTGATCTTGACCGCTTTTGGCTCGCTGTGGCGTGATTTCCGAGAAAACGCTGCCACCTACGGCCGTCATTTTTGACCACCTCGCTCAGAGGCCCCCTCCTCCTTCTGGGACCAGAGGAATTTTCCTATCGATGAAAAATCAGAGAGATATTATTATTATTTTTTAATGCCATGCTCTCTGCTGCCCCTACTGGTGGGATGGGGGAGGGACTATAAAACCCGGAAGTGGTGTGCCTCACTCAGTCTCTGCAAGATGGAGGAACCAAGAGGGTCACGTCTCTCTGAGCTCTGAATAACACTGAACACATGTCTACTCAACTGTGAGTCCCTTAGTGTGGTTTGAAAATGAAAATATGGTCGGTTTGAAGTAAAAATGCATTGCTGATGATGAAGTAAAAATGCACTGCTAATGAAGTAAAAATGCATGAAGTAAAAATGCACTGCTAATGAAGTAAAAATGCACTGCTAATGAAGTAAAAATGCACTGCTAATGGTTGTTTGGGTTGAAGTAAAAATGCACTGCTAATGAAGTAAAAATGCACTGCTAATGAAGTAAAAATGCACTGCTAATGGTTGTTTGGGTTGAAGTAAAAATGCACTGCTAATGGTTGTTTGGGTTGAAGTAAAAATGCACTGCTAATGGTTGTTAGTGTTTAAAAAATGTTGAGAATCTCTCTCCTGTCAATCACACCATGAAGGTCACACCTTTTCCAGCGGAAGGGGGAGGGATTATAAAACCCGGAAGTGTGGGTGTGGCTCAGTCTCTGTATGATGGGGGAGGGGGAGGGGGAGGTCACAACTCTGTCTGAGCTGTGAATCAACTGAACACACTGAATGTCTACTGAACTGTGTGTGGTGTTTTGTGTGGTTTTATGGTGGTTTCACCTTGCTTGAAATAGTATGAAACTGCATTTGAATATGGTGGCCTTGCACCCTGCATGAAATGGTATGAAATTGCGTTTGAATTTGGTGGCCTTGCACCCTCCTTGAATGGTATGAAACTGCACTTGAATTTGGTGGCCTTGCACCCTGCTTGAAGTGGTATGAAACTGCACTTGAATTTGGTAGTCTTGCACCCTGCTTGAAGTGGTTGGAAACTGCACTTGAATTCGGTGGCCTTGCACCCTGCTTGAAATGGTAGGAAACTGAACCTGAATTTCGTGGCCTTGCACCCTGCTTGAAGTGGCATGAAACTGCACTTGAATTTTATGGCCTTGCACCCTGCTCGAAGAGGTAAGAAACTGCACTTGAATTTGATGGCCTTGCACCCTGCTTGAAATGGTAGGAAAATGGATTTGAATTTGGTGGCCTTACACTCTGCTTGAAGTGGAATTTCAAGGAATAGCCGTGAGTCAACTGCCAGCCCATCAGCCGTGAGTGAGCTGCCAGCACATCTGGCTTGAGGGACTGAGCTGCCACCCCAAGAATCCATTTGGCACACAATGTCCATACTAGCTCTCTGGAGACCAGTAGCCCCTGCAGCCAACAACACCCATACCAGCTCTCCAGAAAGCCCCCTCCCCCACTGGCCACCAATATTTGAATTGGTGGAGAGGTGGAATATTGCATTGGGGGACCAGTCCTCCCGTGTGAACATGTGACCAAATGGGTCGCACTTAGTCTAGTATCTATATTACTATGTCTGATCTTGACCGCTTTTGGCACACTGTGGCGTGATTTCTGAGAGAACGCTGCCACTTATGGCTGTCATTTTTGGCCACCTCGCTCAGAGCCCCCCTCCGCCTTTCGGGACCGGAGAATTTTTCCCATCGATGAAAAATCAGAGAGATATGAATGTTTTAAAAAGATTTTACATTCTCTCTGCTGCCCCTGCTGGTGGGAGGGGGAGGGACTATAAAACCCGGAAGTGGTATGCCTCACTCAGTCTCTTCAAGATGGAGGAACGAGAGGGTCACGTTTCTCTAAGCTGTGAATGGTTCTAAAATGCTTGCAAAAAAATTCATGTTCTAAAATGCTTGCAAGAAAATGTCTATCGGTTCTAAAATGCTTGCAAAAAAATGCCTATCGGTTCTACAATGCTTGCAAAAAGTGTGTCTATCGGTTCTAAAATGCTTGCAAAAAGTGTGTCTATCAGTTCTAAAATGCTTGCAAAAAGCGTCTATTGGTGCTAAAATGCTTGCAAAAAGTGTCTATTGGTTCTAAAATGCTTGCAAAAAGTGTCTATTGGTTCTAAAATGCTTGCAAAAAGTGTCTATTGGTAAAATGCTTGCAAAAAGTGTCTCTTGGTTCTAAAATGCTTGCAAAGAGTGTCTATTGGTTCTACAATGCTTGCAAAATGTATGTCTATTGGTACTACATTGCTTGCAAAAAAGTGTCTCTATTGGTTCTAAAATGCTTGCAAAGAGTGTCTATTGGTTCTAAAATGCTTGCAAAGAGTGTCTCTATTGGTTCTAAAATGCTTGCAAAGAGTGTCTCTATTGGTTCTAAAATGCTTGCAAAGAGTGTATATTGGTTCTAAAATGCTTGCAAAGAGTGTATATTGGTTCTAAAATGCTTGCAAAAAGTGTATTTTCTGGTTCTACAATGCTTGCAAAAAGTTTATTTTTTGGTTCTAAATGCTTGCAAAAAGTGTCTATTGGTTCTAAAATGCTTGCAAAAAGTGTCTATTGGTTCTAAAATGCTTGCAAAAAGTGTCTATTGGTTTTAAAATGCTTGCAAAAAGTGTCTCTAATGGTTCTAAAATGCTTGCAAAGAGTGTCTATTGGTTCTACAATGCTTGCAAAATGTATATCTATTGGTACTACATTGCTTGCAAAAAAGTGTCTCTATTGGTTCTAAAATGCTTGCAAAGAGTGTCTATTGGTTCTAAAATGCTTGCAAAGAGTGTCTCTATTGGTTCTAAAATGCTTGCAAAGAGTGTCTCTATTGGTTCTAAAATGCTTGCAAAGAGTGTATATTGGTTCTAAAATGCTTGCAAAGAGTGTATATTGGTTCTAAAATGCTTGCAAAAAGTGTATTTTCTGGTTCTACAATGCTTGCAAAAAGTTTATTTTTTGGTTCTAAATGCTTGCAAAAAGTGTCTATTGGTTCTAAAATGCTTGCAAAAAGTGTCTATTGGTTCTAAAAAGCTTGCAAAAATTGTATATTGGTTTTAAAAAGCTTGCAAAAAGTGTCTCTATTGGTTCTAAAAAGCTTGCAAAAAGTGTGTCTATTGGTTCTAAAATGCTTGCAAAAAGTGTCTATTGGTTCTAAAATGCGTGCAACGAGTGTCTATTGGTTCTAAAATGCTTTCAAAAAGTGTCTATTGGTTCTAAAATGCTTGCAAAGAGTGTCTCTATTGGTTCTAAAATGCTTGCAGAAAGTGTCTCTATTGGTTCTAGAATGCTTGCAAAAAGTGGCTATTGGTTCTAAAATGCTTGCAAAAAAATGGCTATTGGTTCTAAAATGTTTGCAAAAAATGTCCCTTGGTTCTAAAATGCTTTCTAAAAGTGTCTCAATTGGTTCTAAAATGCTTGTTAAAAGTGTCTCCATTGGTTCTAAAATGCTTGCAGAAAGTGTCTCTATTGGTTCTAAAATGCTTGGAGAAAGTGTCTCTTTTGGTTCTACAATGCTTGTAAAAAGTGTCTCTATTGGTTCTAAAATGATTGCAAAAAGTGTCTATTGGTTCTGAAATAGTTGCAGAAAGTGTCTATTGGTTCTAAAATGCTTTCAAAAAGTGTCTCTATTGTTTCTAAAATGTGTGTGTGCACGCCGTCTGTCTGTGCATGCGTATGTGTGAGTGTCCGTGTCTGTGTAAGTGTCTGTGGAAGTGTCTGTGGATGAGTGTATGAGTGTCTGTGTATGAGTGTGTGTGTGTATGTGTGAGTGTCTGTGTATAGAAACATTGAAACATAGAAATTGGGTGCAGGAGTAGGCCATTCGGCCCTTCGAGCCTGCACCGCCATTCAATATCATCATGGCTGATCATCCAACTCAGTATCCCGTACCTGCCTTCTCTCCATACCCTCTGATCCCCTTAGCCACAAGGGCCACATCTAACTCCCTCTTAAATATAACCAATGAACTGGCCTCGACTACCCTCTGCAGCAGAGAGTTCCAGAGACTCACCACTCTCTGTGTGAAAAAAGTTCTTCTCATCCTGGTTTTAAAGGATTTCCCCCTTATCCTTAAGCTGTGACCCCTTGTCCTGGACTTCCCCAACATCGGGAACAATCTTCCTGCATCTAGCCTGTCCAACCCCTTAAGAATTTTGTAAGTTTCTATAAGATCCCCTCTCAATCTCCTAAATTCTAGAGAGTATAAACCAAGTCTATCCAGTCTTTCTTCATAAGACAGTCCTGACATCCCAGGAATCAGTCTGGTGAACCGTCTCTGCACTCCCTCTATGGCAATAATGTCCTTCCTCAGATTTGGAGACCAAAACTGTACGCAATACTCCAGGTGTGGTCTCACCAAGACCCTGTACAACTGCAGTAGAACCTCCCTGCTCCTATACTCAAATCCTTTTGCAATGAAAGCTAACATACCATTGGCTTTCTTTACTGCCTGCTGCACCTGCATGCCTACCTTCAATGACTGGTGTACCATAACACCCAGGTCTCGCTGCATCTCCCCCTTTCCCAATCGGCCACCATTTAGATAATAGTCTGCTTTCCCGTTTTTGTCACCAAAATGGATAACCTCACATTTATCCACATTATACTGCATCTGCCAAACATTTGCCCACTCACCCAGCCTATCCAAGTCACCTTGCAATCTCCTAGCATCCTCCTCACAGCTAACACTGCCCCCCAGCTTAGTGTCATCCGCAAACTTGGAGATATTGCCTGCAATTCCATCATCCAGATCATTAATATATATTGTAAATAGCTGGGGTCCCAGCACTGAGCCTTGCAGTACCCCACTAGTCACTGCCTGCCATTGTGAAAAGGACCCGTTTACTCCTACTCTTTGCACTCTTTACTCTAATCATCCAACTCAGTATCCCGTACCTGCCTTCTCTCCATACCCCCTGATCCCTTTAGCCACAAGGGCCACATCTAACTCCCTCTTAAATATAGCCAATGAACTGGCCTCAACTACCTTCTGTGGCAGAGAGTTCAAGAGACTCACCACTATCTGTGTGAAAAATGTTTCCCTCATCTCAGTACTAAAGGATTTCCCCTTTATCCTTAAACTGTGTCCCGCGTGTCCTGGACTTCCCCAACATCTGGAACAATCTTCCTGCATCAGACAAATGCAATTCAGGACTTTTCACTTCACAAGCAAAACCAGAATGACAGTTAGTGAAGAATTTGAATAATCGCTGAGCGTTCTCTATGGCAACAATGTATTTGAGCATTGGGCATTGTGACAACACACGATGGAACGTTCACCATGGGCTGGGCTCCTGCAAAGGCGTATGTAAATGAATCCATTCCGATTGGACATCTGTGAGCATTGGGCATTGTGACATCACACGATGGAACATTCACCATGGGCTGGTGCTGCTTGTGTGGGTGAGAATCCAGTTTCTTTTTGAAATATTGAGGTGGGGGGGGGGGTGAAGGATTTGATTAAAAAACGTGTACTTAAACACGACGAAATGTAATGAGGAGCGGATACTTAGAAAGAAAAGCGAAATCTCTACCGAAATGGAAAAGACGTCGGCGATTCTGCGTCCGGTTTCGGAGTTGCGGAGAATCAAAGGAAGAAACGCGGCCGGAAAGCCGTACATGCAAATGGATCCATTCCGATTGGACGTCCGCGAGCATCGGGCATTGTGACATCGCACGGCGGGAACGAATCGAAAGGCAGGAAGGGATCCGTACTGCAGGCGGACGGATTTGAGTTTTATATATTAACTAGACCAAGTGCAGACCCGTTGGGTCTGTTTCCCCAACAGCATTTGCGCGGGGGGGGGGGGGGGGGTGGGAGGGGGAGTAGGGGCTACGGCATCACACTCAAATCAAACCACACCCCCCCAACCTCACAGGTGGGGGGAGGGGGGGGTGGGTGAGAAGAGGGGAGGGAGGGGAGAGGAGGAGGAGGAAACATAACAGATTTGGGAGGGAAAAGAGAGCGGGGTAGGGGGTGAGAGAGGGGGATGGGGAGAGAGATGTGGGGGGAGGGGGGGATGGGGAGGGAGGGGAGGAGAGGGGGGGAGAGGGGTGGAGGGAGAGAGACGGGAAAGAGTGGGGGGAGTGAGAGGGAGGAGGAGAGGGGTAGGGGGAAGGGGGCGGGTGGAGAGAGGGAAGGGGGTGGGGTAGAGAGTGAAGGGGGGTGAGGGCGAGAGGGAGAGGGGTGAGGGAGAGGGGTGAGGAGAGGGAGAGGGGTGAGGAGAGGGAAACATAGAAATTAAGTGCAGTAGTAGGCCATTCGGCCCTTCGAGCCTGCACCGCCATTCAATATGATCATGGCTGATCATCCAACTCAGTATCCCGTACCTGCCTTCTCTCCATACCCCCTGATCCCCTTAGCCACAAGGGCCACATCTAACTCCCTCTTAAATATAGCCAATGAACTGGCCTCAATTACTCTCTGTGGCAGAAAGTTCCAGAGATTCACCACTCTCTGTTTGAAAAAAGTTCTTCTCATCTCGGTTTTAAAGGATTTCCCCCTTATCCTTAAGCTGTGACCCCTTGTCCTGGACTTCCCTAACATCGGGAACAATCTTCCTGCATCTAGCCTGTCCAACCCCTTAAGAATTTTGTAAGTTTCTATAAGATCCCCTCTCAGTCTCTTAAATTCTAGAGAGTATAAACCAAGTCTATCCAGTCTTTCTTCATAAGACAGCCCTGACATCCCAGGAATCAGTCTGGTGAACCGTCTCTCCACTCCCTCTATGGCAATAATGTCCTTCCTCAGATTTGGAGACCAAAACTGTACGCAATACTCCAGGTGTGGTCTCACCAAGACCCTGTACAACTGCAGTAGAACCTCCCTGCTCCTATACTCAAATCCTGTTGCAATGAAAGCTAACATACCATTGGCTTTCTTTATTGCCTGCTGCACCTGCATGCCTACCTTCAATGACTGGTGTACCATAACACCCAGGTCTCGCTGCATCTCCCCCTTTCCCAATCGGCCACCATTTAGATAATAGTCTGCTTTCCCGTATTTGTCACCAAAATGGATAACCTCACATTTATCCACATTATACTGCATCTGCCAAACATTTGCCCACTCACCCAGCCTATCCAAGTCACCTTGCAGTCTCCTAGCATCCTCCTCACAGCTCCCCCCCTCTCCATACCCCCTGATCCCTTTAGCCACAAGGGCCACATCTAACTCCCTCTTAAATATAGCCAATGAACTGGCCTCCACTACCTTCTGTGGCAGAGAGTTCCAGAGACTCACATGATGATTCATGATGATGATTCAATTTATTGTCATTGTCAGTGTACAGTACAGAGACAACGAAATGCATTTTTAGCATCTCCCTTGAAAGGGAGACACAGGGCGTCGCGGTGTGCCCGCGCCTGCCGCCGTAATTACATTCCATTACAGGCAAAGGTGGGTGAAGTGTCTTGCCCAAGGACACAACGACAGTATGCACTCCAAGCGGGATTTGAACCGGCTACCTTCTGGTCGCCAGCCGAACTCTATCTGTGTGAAAAATGTTTCCCTCATCTCAGTACTAAAGGATTTCCCCTTTATCCTTAAACTGTGTCCCGCATGTCCTGGACTTCCCCAACATCTGGAACAATCTTCCTGCATCAGACAAATGCAATTCAGGACTTTTCACTTCACAAGCAAAACCAGAATGACAGTTAGTGAAGAATTTGAATAATCACTGAGCGTTCTCTATGGCAACAATGTATTTGAGCATTGGGCACTGTGACATCACACGATGGAACGTTCACCATGGGCTGGGCTCCTGCAAAGGCATATGTAAATGAATTCATTCCGATTGGACATATGTGAACATTGGGCATTGTGACATCACACGATGGAACATTCACCATGGGCTGGTTCTGCTTGTGTGGGTGAGAATCCAGTTTCTTTTTGAAATATTGAGGTGGTGGGGGGGGGGAAGGTGAAGGATTTGATTAAAGAAGTGTACCTAAACACGACAAAATGTAATGAGGAGCGGATACTTAGAAAGAAAAGCGAAATCTCTACCGAAATGGAAAAGACGTCGGCGATTCTGCGTCCGGTTTCGAAGTTACGGAGCATCAAAGGAAGAAACGCGGCCAGAAAGCCGTACATGCAAATGGATCCATTCCGATTGGACGTCCGCGAGCATCGGGCATTGTGACATCGCACGGCGGGAACGAATCGAAAGGCAGGAAGGGATCCGTACTGCAGGCGGACGGACGGATTTGAGTTTTATATAATAGATAGATAGATAGATAGATAGATATATATATATATCTTGTTCTCCCTCTTCCCCCTTCTTTTCTCTTTCTCTCTCACTTAGTGGTGCAGCTGGTAGAGTGCAGCCTCCCAGCGCCAGAGACTTGGGTTCGATTTACTCATTTTCTCGGTTGTCTTTGTTTTCCTCACTTATTCTTTCTTTCTCCCCACCGCGAACTCAAGAGGATTTATCTCTGTCAGTGCAGTTAATAGCCACACGATCTCAACCTCCATTACACAGAAATCAAAAAGTTGGCAGTTTTAAAGGAGAAAAACAATTCTTCCCGGACATTATGTACAGGCACTAATCCTCAACCATCTGCTTCCAACTACATGTCTGATAAATTAAAAAGCAGGTTTAATATTTTCACCTGTGGACAATGTTTTTTTCCATGATGACTTTTGAGGTAAATTCTCAGATTTTCTTTGTTAAAATTTGACTGCTTAATCTCTCTATATTAAAATTGTCTTTTTTTAATATCAAAAGCAAAGTGTTATCAAGCAGAACACAGCAAGAGACACAACAAAAAATAACTTAATAAATCTCATCTTTAACATTTAAATTGTTGTCATTCACATTTTAAACTTTAATAAATCTTTTTCCACAGGCCATGCCTGCATGCTCTTCATCACAACAGTAACCTAATAAGCAGAAATGGTTGCGCTGTCGGAGAGCCACTAAGAGTGCATGGAGGGGAGATTTAGGGGAGATGGACTGAATGCGTGTGGGGGAGGGGAATGGCATGGAGCCAAGGGGGGTGAAGGGAGGACAAGTGACTGAGTGAACTGCCACCACCAGCCATGAGTGACTGGGCTGCCAGCCCACCAGCCATGAGTAAGTGAAATGTCAGCCCACCAGCTGTAAGTGACTGAAGTACCAGCCGACCACCCATGACTTAGTGAACTGCCAGCCCACCTGCCATGACTCACTGAACTGCAAGTCTAAAAATCCATTCAGCCCACAATGTCCATACTAGCCCTCTGGAAACCAGTCCCTTCAGTGCACAACAGACTGAGTGACTGAGCTGCCCGACCAGAGTGACTGAGCTGCCCAGCCAGAGTGACTGATGTGCCTGGCTTGAGTGACTGAGGTGCCAGCCCAAGAATCCATATATATATATATATATATATACTAGACCAAGTGCAGACCCGTTGGGTCTGTTTCCCCCAACGTGCGGTTATGGGGGGGTAGGCGGCATGCAGCATCACACACACTAACTCCCCCCTATCCCCCTTCACTCACGCTAATTACTCCCCCTTGATATAATATTAATATTATTAATTTGCTCCTTTTACCCCATAACCACCGTATCTACTGACGCATAGCCCCCAACTTGCAGTCACATCTAGAGGGGGGGGGGGGGGGGATGAGAGTGAGGACAGAGAGAGAGAGAGAAGGCCAGAGAGAGAGAGAGAGAGAGAGAGAGAGAGACGAGAGAGAGAGAGAAGAGGGCAAGAGGGAGATGAGTGTGGGGAGGAGGGGGGGGAGGAGGAAGGAAGGGTGGGTGGGTGAGGGGGGGAGGAAATAGAGAGGGTGAGAGTGAGAGGATGAGAGACAGGGTGCTGAGAGGGGGGTGAGGGGGTGAGGGGGAGAGGTGGGGAGCAGGGAGGGGGGGAGAGGGGGGAGGGAGGGGGAGGGTGGAGGGAAGAGGGTTGGGCGTGTGGAGGGGAGGTTGGTTTAGGGGAGGGAGGGTGGGGGAGGGGATGGAGGGGAGGAGATGGAGAGGAGGAGGGGGGAGAAAGAGAGAGGGGTGAGGTGAGGGGAGGGGGAGAGGTGGGGAGCAGGGAGGGTGGAGGGAAGGTGGTATGGGGGTGTGTGGAGCGGAGGGGGGTTTATGGGTGGGACGGTGGGAGAGGGGTTGGAGGGGAGGAGGGGGAGAATAAGAGGGGAGAGAGAGAGAGGGGGAGGGGGAGAGGAGAGGGGGGTGAGGAGAGGGGGGGGGGAGAGGGCAGGGAGGGGGGGGAAGGAGAGGAGAGGAGGGGGAGAGAGGAGAGGGGGGAGAGAGGAGAGGGGGGAGAGGAGAGGGGGTGTGCTGAGAGGGGGGGGTGAGGTGAGGGGAAGGGGAGGAGAGGGGGGAGAGGATGGAAGGAGGGGGAGGGGGGGGGGGCGAGGGAGAGGAGGGGGGAGAGAGAGAGAGAGTGCCTTTTTATTTCAACCCAAACAACCATTTGCAGGCAGTGCTTTTTTACTTTAACCATATTTTCATTTTCAAACCACATTAAGGGTACTTACTCATAGTTGTGTGGACATCTGTTCAGTGTTATTCACAGCTCAGAGAAATGTGACCCTCTGCCTTCCTCCATCTTGAATAGACTGAATGAGGCACACCACTTCCTGGTTTTATAGTCCCTCCCCCCTGCTGCCAGCGGGGGCAGCAGAGAGAATGGAGAATTTTGTAAAATCATTAATATCTCTGTCATATTTCATCGACGGGAAAAATCCTCGGCACACATACGGCGGAGGGGGGCTCTGAGCGAGGTGGCCAAAAATATATCTATATATCTGTTGATCTCACTCTTCCCCCTTCTTTTCTCTTTGTCTCTCACTTAGTGGTGCAGCTGGTAGAGTGCAGCCTCCCAGCGCCAGAGACTTGGGTTTGATTTACTCATTTTCTCGGTTGTCTTTGTTTTCCTCACTTATTCTTTCTTTCTCCCCACCCCGAACTCAAGAGGATTTATCTCTGTCAGTGCAGTTAATAGCCACACGATCTCAACCTCCATTACACAGAAATCAAAAAGTTGGCAGTTTTAAAGGAGAAAAACAATTCTTCCCGGACATTATGTGCAGGCACTAATCCTCAACCATCTGCTTCCAACTACATGTCTGATCAATCAAAAAGCAGGTTTAATATTTTCACCTGTGGACAATGTTTTTTTATAATCCAATTCAGATGCGCTGATGTAAACAATACTTAGTAATTATCGTTATTGCCTTTTAATATCAGCTAATGTTGCTGAAAATAAATATCTAGGTGATAAAATCATGTTACTTTGAAATGCATCTGCTTCTGATAATCCTTCCAGATAAAATTGTTTTTGTAAAACTTCCAAAAACAATGCAGCAACGCATATTCCTCCCTTTATGACGACCCTTCAAAGTGAACTAAACATAAAAATATGACGTGAGCTCATATTTTCTTAATTTTATTTGGCAGCTCTCACGATTTTGTTTTGTTGCCGTATTTATTCCATTCCTTTTGCTTTGGGCAAAGTTTAATCTGCTTGCTTTGGATTGATTTTTCTGCTCACAAGGATAAGTTGGGGAGCTCTTACTGCTCGATCTACTGTGAGCGATGGAAAACATGGGTAACGTGGATTAACTCTACCACAGTGGCGCAGCTTGTAGAGGTGCTGCCTCTCAGTGCCAGAGACTTAGGTTTGATCCTGACTTCAGGTGCTGTCTGTGTAGGGTTTGCACATCATGTGGAGGAAGAGCCATCTTAGAGGAACGGCTGCTAACCAGCAGCCGTCCGTTAAACTCGCTTTTTAAAAAGATTTTTAGTTAGTCCTGTCTCGTCCGTTTGGAGAAATTGACTTTTTAATGTGGCGTGTAGGGGGCAATTTTATTTCTAGGTCCCTACCTGGTCGGTGAGGCAGCTTTTTCTCCAGGCTGCCCGTCGACCCGTCCTCGCGGCCTACCAGCAGGCTTGGAGCGCCGTTTCCTGGCGGGAATCGCCCAGCACCTCGGTCTCGGTGGCGGCACAGCGCTGGAGCGCTATCATGGAGCGGAGCGGGCGATGCCTTGCCTGGGTCGCCGCGCTGGAGCTCCGGTGAGCTTGACCGCCGAGAGCAACACCTCCGGGCTGCGGGTCTGCGGAGCGGGCGGCGCCGATTTCAACATCGGGAGCCTGGGAGCTCCAATCCGGCGCGGCCTTGTCGGCTCCGGAAGCCGCGGTCTACAGCTTGGAAGTGGCCGTTCCAGGTGGCCCAGCCGCTGAGAGGACTCTCCCGACGCCGGGGCAACACCACCCGGTGAGAACGGCCAGAAACATCGGCCCTCCATAGAGGCAACTGCGGTGGCAGGCCTGACTTTGGGGTGAACTTGGGGTTGGGGACTTGACATTGTGCCTTCCCCCACAGTGGTATCCATTGTGGGGGGATGATTATCTGTCTCTACGTAATCCTGTTAGTCTTTGTCCAAGATGGCTGCCGTGAAGGGAGAGTGGACGCTGGCGCGCTTTGGCTGCCGCTGCTCCCTCTTCACATTGTGTTTTTGATTTTCTGTTTTTGGACTGAATTCTGTTTTTAGTTTGTGTCTCTGTGATGTCTTTATTATTTATTTTACTCTGATTATATGTTTATAGTCCTGTTAATCTATGTAAAGTGTCCTTGAGATGTCTGAAAGGTGCCCAGCAAATAAAATGTATTATTATTATTATCATGTCTTTGACCGCGTGGGTTTCCTCCAGGTGCTCCACTTTCCTCCCCATCCCAAAGACCTTTGTAACTTTGTCGTCACTAGGCACATGGTGACTCTTTGTACTGCCTAGGTGAGGTCTGCTGTACGATTCTACCGGATTGTATGCAAAACAAAGCATTTCACTGTGACAATAAAGTATCATTGAATCATTATGCGGATTTCTAGATTTACTGGCCTCAGTAAATTGCCCTTAGCATGTGGGGAGTGGATGAGAAAGTGGGATAACATAGAACTAGTGTGAATGGGTGATCAATGGTCAGCGTGGACTCGGTGGGCCAAAGCTGTTTCCAAATGTCTTTTTGTTGTATTAAATACTTTTTCACAAAGAGAGTTGCGAGTCTGTGGAATTCTCTGCCTTAGAGGGTGGTGGAGGCTGGTTCTCTGGATCCTTTCAAGAGAGATCTAGATAGGGCTCTTAAATATAGAGGATATGGGGAGAAGGCAGGAATGGGGTACTGATTGGGGATGATCTGCCATGATCACATTGAATGGCGGCACTGGCTCGAAGGGCCGGATGGCCTACTCCTGCACCTAAAGTCTATTATCTATTGCCTATTGTCTTAACTAAAACCTTTTAACACATGGATCCTTCATCGTTATTTTGGATACCCGAGTTATTGGGTATTATTAAAGTGCATATTGTCAATGTCTTGATTTGTAAGGGTGTCAAAGGTTATGGGGAGAAGAGAGGAGAATGAGGTTGAGAGGGAAAAATAAATCAGCCATGATTGAATGGCAGAGTAGACTTGATGGGCCGAATGGCCTAATTCTGCTACTTGGTCTTATGAACATAAACTTATGAACTTTGCAGCCTGAATTATTTAATACTTTATAAACTTAACGTTCCACAATAAAATAACCTTAAGAGTTGACTATCCTTGTACCTGTATAAATATATTTTAAAAGTTGTTACAGTTTCCACTTCTTCTATGTTCTGACGATTATTTCAAAAAATTCAAAACCGGCCGAGACTGAAAGTAGGTTGCTGTTTTAAAATTCGGTAATTTTTTAGTCGAAGCTGGTTGCGATGCTAGTTGAAGGTGGTTGCCTGAGGTTGCAGGTAGTGAAAGATCTTACCTTCCACTACCTGCAACCTCCGGCAACCACCTGCAACCACCTTCAACTAGCATCGCAACCGGCTTCAAGTAAAAAATTACCGATTTATAAAACGGCAACCTATTTTCAGTCTCGGCCGGTTTTTAATTTTTTGAAATAATCGCCGGAACAGAGAAGAAGCGGAAACCACTTTCGACCATTAGGGAGACTGACAAAAACCTCCGGGAACCGCATGGAAACCTTGGGTGGGGCGCAAAGTCTCCAGAGGTTTCCGTTCAGGTTTCCTAAGCGGGACAGTGGCATTACTCTCCCATGTTCCAATCAAATCTTTCCCCTCTCACCTTAAAGCTTCTGCCCATTGTTTCTTGATTCCCGCTGAAACACAGGCAGTGCATTCCAACGTTGCATGAAAAGAATCCTCCTCATAATAATTTTTGTTCTTTCGTCAATTCATTCAAACATTTGATTTGTTTGAACTAATGTTCTCCTACAAAATTACCTGCCCTAGAATTATTTAAATGTTTTTGAAGGTGGATATTTTGCAAGGTTAGTTCCAGTACAAGGGTTCCTGAAGATAGACTCAAAAAGCTGGAGTAACTCAGCGGGTCAGACGGCATCTCTGGAGAAAAGGAATAGGTGGTGATGTTTCGGGTCAAGAGCCTTTTCCAGATGGGTGATGTCTATCAAGGGGCCACTGCAGGGACATGTACATGTTTGCAACTGGACTTGATGGGCTTAGACTCTTTTCAGATATGCATTATAGGAGTGCTGGGTCCAAGGGCTTGCAATATATGCTTGTGGAAAATGATTTCCCAGCCTCTGTGCACATCTTGATTGATTGTTCATTGGTCTCCAAATCTGAGGAAGGACATTATTGCCATAGAGGGAGTGCAGAGACGGTTCACCAGACTGATTCCTGGGATGTCAGGACTGTCTTATGAAAAAAGACTGGATAGACTTGGTTTATACTCTCTAGAATTTAGAAGATTGAGAGGGGATCTTATAGAAACTTACAAAATTCTTAAGGGGTTGGACAGGCTAGATGCAGGAAGATTGTTCCCGATGTTGGGAAGTCCAGGACAAGGGGTCACAGCTTAAGGATAAAGGGGAAATCCTTTAAAACCGAGATGAGAAGAACTTTTTTCACGCAGAGAGTGGTGAATCTCTGGAACTCTCTGCCACAGAGGGTAGTTGAGGCCAGTTCATTGGCTATATTTAAGAGGGAGTTAGATGTGGCCCTTGTGGCTAAGGGGATCAGGGGGTATGGAGAGAAGGCAGGTACGGGATACTGAGGTGGATGATCAGCCATGATCATATTGAATGGCGGGCAGGCTCGAAGGGCCGAATGGCCTACTCCTGCACCTAATTTCTATGTTTCTATGTCTGAAGAATGGTCCAGACCTGAAACGTCAGCTATCCATGCCCTCCAGAGATGCTGCCTGACCCATTGAGTTACTTATTTTTGTGTAAACTAGCATCTGCAGTTCCCTGTTTCTACTTGAATGATTGATTAATTAATTGATTAATTAATTGATTAATTAATTGAAAGGCACAGCTTGGCCCTCCAATCGACGAAGTCCATGCCGACCATCAATCACCCATTCACACTAGTTCTACGCTGTCCCACTTCTGTGTCCACCTCCTACACACTTAGACCCATTAACCTATAAGCCCTCACGTCTTTGGAATTTGGGTGGAAACTGAGCACACAGAGAAACCACACACTAAATACCGAGGTCAGGATGGAACCCAAGTCTCTGGCTCTGTGAGGCTGCAACTCCACTGGCTACACCATGGTTCTAAGCTGTGATAGGTGGTGTTGGAATAGTACCCTGTACGGGCTAAGTGCCTTATTTAGTCAGATGCTGGTATAATGCACTGATCACGATAAGTACTAAATGTCTTTTAATATTTATTATCTCACTGTATAATATCTATTTGCAGAGCTGTTAGCAGTGTTAAGGCATCTCCATATGTGGATCTAGTGCTCTGATCATATGTGCATTCCTCTGAATTTTTCACAAAGCACTCAATTGAAACATGGCTAGAGGCTTTGCATTAAATGAAATATACGACTCAGTGGAATTACACAATTGATGTATATCCAGCATCACGCAGTGAAAAGTTTTGTTTTGCATGCTATTCAAACAGTTTGGATATACATCATACATAAATATAATCAAGTAGAATCTGTCGATAGCAAGCAAATCAAAGCTTATCACTATACCTTGGTACACGTGACAATAATTAACTGAAACCTAAACACTGTCAATAATGACAAATCACCAATCAGTAACTTATTAGCCACAGTCAGGTAGAGACCCTTCTTCAAGTTTTGCTGAGGCCCGGCGCCAACTCTCGGGCACCTCCTCCTACTTACCCTTGGACCATGACCCCCACATATGAGCACCAGGCCATTATCTCACAGACCATCTCTGATGTTATCACTTCCGACTGTCTGCCCTCCACCGCCTTCAACCTTATCAATCCCTAGCCCCACACAGCCCTGTTTTACCTTCTCCCCAAAATTCATAAACAGCACTGCCTTGGCAGACCCATTGTTTCTGCCTGAGTCTGCCACACTGACATTATTTTCACATACCTCGACTCTATCCTATTCCCCCTGGACCAATCTCTTCCAACCTATGTCCAAGACACCTCACACGCCCTTCATCTCATTAATGACTTCCCTTTTCCATGCCCTCGTTCCCTCATCTTTACTATGGATGTTCAATCACTCTCCACCTCTATCCCCCACCAGGAAGGTCTTAAACCCCTCCGTTTCTTCCTTGACCACAGAACCAGCCATTTTACCTCTATGAACACTCTCCTCCGCCAAGCGGAGCTAGTTCTCACTCTCAACAACTCCTTCAACTCCTCCCATGTCCAGTCTGAAGAAGGGTCTCGACCTAAAACATCATTTATTTCTTTACTCCGGAGATGTCGTCTGACCCGTTGAGTTGCTCCTGCATTTTGTGTCTATCTTTGATGTAAACCATCACCTGCAGGTCATTCCTACACTATTATCCACCTTGGTGCTTAACAAGTTCACAAGTTATAGGCCATTCGGCCCATCAAGTCTAGTCCGCTGTTCAATCATGGCTGATCTCTGCCTCCTAATCCCATTTTCCTGCCTTCTTCCCATAACCATTGACACCTGTTCTTATCAAGAATTTGTTTATCTCTGCCTTAAAAATACCCATCCATACTAGTCCCACCTGCCTGTGTTTGGCCCATATCCTTCCAAATCTACCTTATCAATGTATTTGACTAAATAATCAAGAGTCTATCAATCTCCAATGAATTTGCCTCCAATGATTAACAGTCATCTATTAATCCACAGATTAAGTACCCTCTGACAAGAAGTTCCTTCTCACCTTCTTTCTAAAAGAACGCCTTTTAATTCTGAGGCTATGACCTCTGGTCCTAGATTCTCCCACCAATGGAAACATCCTTTCCACATGCACTCTATCTATGCCTTTCATTATTCTGTAAGTTTCAATGAGGTCCCCCTCAACCTTCTATACCCCAGCGAGTAGAGGCCCAGTGCTGTCAAGTGCTCATCATATGCTAACCCACTCATTCCTGGAATCATTCTTGTAAGTCTCCTCTGGACCCTCTCCAGAGCCAGCATCTTTCCTCAGAAGGTAAAACAAAAAATGCTGTAGAAACTAAGCGGGTGAGGCAGCATCTATGGAGAGAAGGAATAGGCGACGTTTCGGGTCGAGACCCTTCTTCAGACCGATGAAGCATCTGCAGCTCCTTAAACATCTTTCCTCAGATATGGGGCCCAAATTTGCTCACAGTACTCCAAATGCGGCCTGATCAGAGCCTTTACTCCAAATGGTCCAAATATTTCCAACACCTAGAAATCTAAACAGTGGAAGATTGATTTCCACTCATCCTTCAGATTCTGGTACAAATCAGCCCAATACATTCCTATTCAGTTGTGCTTGATGAGTGCAATAATTTCAACATCATTTCCAATAACTCTCTGGCAAGTGCTAATCAGTTCCATTGTCTCAAACTGAAAGGGTGTGCAAGAAATATTGGCACTGTGTCAATCCCAACTATGGGACCTGGACCACATCCCAGGCAGTTGATAAATTGCCAGGAGCAGTTTTTTCACAAAAGTATCAATCTAAAAAATCACATGTAACATCAATTAGCAAATTATCCTGAGATATTTTACATCTTAATAAATATCAGTCCAATCTCTCTTTACTCACATTCCCGCAAGGCCCTTAGACTACTCCGTCTGAAGTCTTCTTACTATTAATGTAGCAATGTTACAATACTTACCTTCAGCGGCACTGCAGTTCTGCCACTGACCGTGTGCGCGACTTTGGCGCTTTGAGGGGGGGGGGATTAAAATGCCGTTTTGTACGGCCTATCAGAGGCGGACTTCCTCGGACTGCTAAACTGCTGAAGAATAATCGATCTGCCTCCCAATCGCGCTGTTTTATTTTTTTTAAATCGCTGGACACTAATATTTGGATTAAAATAAAAAGTGACTTTGAACGCCCTCAACGCCTACAACATGACGGATCGCAAGAACGGGACGAAACAGAGTGTAAGTCGTTTATTTTACATATAATCTTGCTTCTTGGGATGGCTTTAATCTAATTTTACGTTGCGAAAATGTGATATTGGCCCCACACGAACCGGCAGTGTTTTTCCTGCCGATATGGGGTTCAAGTTCACCGTAAATGCAACGTTCCAATCGATCGCGTTCCAGAAGCAAGAAGATGTAGCAAGATTATATCTTGGGTGGATGTTTCTAGATTAATTTATGGGAATTAAACATTAAATTCCTTCCATCTAGGATATAAATTCATGACAGTGAGATTTAAAAATCATGTTATATTGTGAATTCTTGTGTGAATGGGATTTGTTTGTTATTTGGATACTTAGGCTATTTTTTTAAATTATCCTTTTCTTAAGAAATGGAATCTCTAGGACATTGTTAATCAGAAAGTAGTGGGCAGAAAGGCATGTCGTGTGTGAGCAAAATCTTGTAGTTTACAATGCCAAAATTGAAAAGTTGAGGAAAAACAAGTACAGAGTTGTTTATTGGTTACAATCTAAGGAGTATGATGATGTTACTGATTATGATCTGCCAGTGTACCAGCTAGCAACTGATCTTCTCCATAAAGACTTGGTCTATTGCTAGAAATTGTAATTTATTTACCTATCTGTTACGGACTTACAGCATATTATACAATAATGTTAAAGTTCTGATCTTGAGAATATCACATTTTTGAATTTTCAAGGCAGTCTGGGTGTTTATTACTATTTCCGTCACAAAGGTCAATTTTGTAATTAGCTACAATTAGGTAATTAACTAATTCTATGCTTTAATTTCAGGTCATCCAAGTAAAATGTTTTATATTTGTTTCTGAATGCTTCAATCTATAATAACTGAAATTTTCATTCAGTTCTCTTAACTTTTAAGAAAGTTATGGGCTTTTAACTGTCCTCGATCACAGCTTTTGTGTTAAGTCAATGGAAAAGCAATAGGGAACAAGATGCTAATTTCCTTTTTTTTTTTTTTTATTTTATTTTTATTAGAAGTACGGTAAATTACAATACTACACAACACATTTATCTTAATACATTTTTTGTACCGCTTCATTTTTTTTGAGCTTTAAGAAAAAGATAGAAGTAAAGAAAGTAAAGAAAGTGCGCAAGAGTCGTGAAGTGCAAGAGTGTTGGGAAAAGAAAGCCCCTTAGAAAAGAAGTTAGAGAAGGAAGTAAAGTGAGAAAGTAGACCCTAGAAAAGAAAGAAAAAGAAAATAGGAACAATCGCTCTATTATAACATTAAACTCCGCAGAAAGGGGACTACCAACCAAGTCTGTTTTTGTTGTTTTACCTCCCGTTACCAGGTGCTGATACCATTTATTTATTTATTTATTTATTTATTTAAATTACTATTGCACCTCATACTTGTAATAGGTCCAGAAACATAGACCGCGTCTTTTGGAATTGGTCTGCTTTACCTGCTAAGAGGAATCTCATCTCTTCCAGATGTAATGTTTCAAACATATTTGATATCCACATTTTTATTGTTGGTGTGGGCGCATTTTTCCAGAATTTAAGTATAAGCTTTTTTCCCATTATTAGCCCGTAATTAAATAAATTCTTCTGAAACACGTTTAGTTCAGGGTTACCTTCCGATATTCCAAAAATAATCCATTCTGGTTTTGGTACCAGTTTTATTTTGATTAATTTTGAAAAAATATCAAATATTTCATACCAGAATTTTTGGATTTTTGTACAAAAAACAAAAGAGTGCGCTATGGTAGCATCTTGACACAGGCATTTATCACAGATTGGTGAAACATTAGGGAAGATTTTATTTAATTTAGTTTTTGAATAATATAATCTATGTAATGTTTTGAATTGGATGAGCGTATGTCGTACGTTGATCGAACATTTATGCACCTGTAGTAAATGATTATCCCAGCTCTCTTTTGAGATTTTTATAGCCTAATTCTTGTTCCCAATCTCTTCTAATTCCATCTGTTGTGGGTATTTCTATGTTTAAAATGATATTATATAGGTACGATATTAGATTAGCTGATTCCGCCTTTGTCTTCATTGCTTCATCCAATAAGTCGGAAGGCATATTATGATAGTCTTTTGTGTGTTTTTTCAGATAATCACGAATTTGAAGATATTTAAAATATTGGTTATTTTTCAAATTATATTTCAGTTGTAGTTGTTGAAATGATAGTAATTTCCCCAATTCATACAGATCTTCGAGCGTTTTGATTCCCATTCTTTCCCATTGTATAAATGATTTGTCTATGATTGATGGTTTAAACGATGGATTATTGACTATTGGTATTAAAAGAGATAGGTTTCTTAATTTTAAATTCTGTTTTATTTGTTTCCATGTTCTAATTGTGTTATGTATAATTGGATTTTTATTATAATTTTTATTATTCAAATTTATTGGTGAGAGGATAGTCGCTCCTATATTACTCGGGGAGCAGTCCCCTTTTTCCATTACCATCCAGTCCGCCTGCTGGGCAGAATTGTCCAGCAGGTGAATCATATTTTTAATATTTACTGCCCAATTATAATACATAAAATTAGGGAGCGCTAGACCCCCCAACTCTTTTCGTTTATTGAGGTGTGCTATTTGTATTCTATGGGATTTATAATCCCATATAAAATTTGTAATGTCTGAGTCCAATTTTTTGAAAAACTTTTTTGGGAGATATATAGGTATTGATTGAAATAGGTATAGGATTTGTGGTAAGAAAATCATTTTAATAGCATTTATTCTGCCTATTAAGGACATCGGAAGTGTTTTCCAGAATTTAATCAGATTATTCAATTTCTTGAGTAAGGGATTATAATTGGCTTTAAACATATCCTGGTAATTTCTAGTAATTTCAATTCCCAAATATTTGGCAAAAGGGAAATTTCCGGAGATGTGTTGAGTCTTTTGGTTTTATCGACATAATTTCACTTTTGTTCCAATTTATTCTATATCCTGAGAAGGATCCAAAGTCCTCAATTAAATTTAATATGTTTGGTATACTAATTTGTGGTTTTGTGATGTACAGTAGTACATCATCGGCATATAGGGATATTTTATTCTTTGAATATTTTGTATTATAACCATAAATATCCGGGTGTGTTCTTATTTTTTCAGCAAGGGGTTCAATTACCAAAGCAAATAACAGCGGTGATAATGAACATCCTTGTCTATTGCCCCTTGATAGTTCAAATTTCGAGGATAATATATTATTAGTTAATATTCTAGCCGTAGGTTTGTTATATAATAGTTTTATCCATGCGATGAAGTTTTCTCCCAATTGGAATTTTTGCAATACTTTAATCATATAATCCCATTCTACTTGATCAAACGCTTTTTCTGCGTCCAGTGAGATGATAGATAACTCTTGGTCGTGAGATTTATGTGAGTGCATTATGTTAAGCAAACGTCTCAAATTATTGAATGAGTGTCTCTTAGGTATAAATCCTGTTTGATCTCCATTTATTAGTCTACTAACGTACCTGCTTAGTCTACTGGCTAGTGTTTTCGCTATTATTTTTTGATCCGTATTTAACAAAGCAATAGCTCTATATGAGCCTGGTTCTTCTATATTTTTATCTTTTTTAAGTATTAATGTGATCGTTGATTCTGCTAATGTTTCGGGTAAGCTTTGCTCTTTAAAAGCGTATGTATACATTTTCTGTAATCGTGGGGTAACTATGTCGTAAAAGGCTTTATAAAATTCATTACTGAATCCGTCTGGTCCTGGTGTTTTTCCATTCTTTAGTGTTTTTATTGTGTCTTCTATCTCCTTAGAAGTAATTGTTGCTCCCAGTTCCTCTTGTTCCCTCAATTCTAATTGTGGGAGGTTACAATTTTCCAGAAATTCTGAAACTTTATTATTATCTATTGACGTTTTAGATGTGTATAGATTCTGGTAAAATTGAGCAAATCAAAATAATAATTGCAGTACCTCTGGATTTGGAAGTGAATGAAGAGTGAAATGTTTGACCTATCCGGTTCGCCCTCAGTCTCGTCTGATCTTGATGTTTAAGATGCGTTTCCTGTAGAAACGAAATGTCCGTGTTTTATGATTTCAACTGAGCTAGTATCTTGCCCCTTTTAATAGGTTCATTAATACCCCTTATATTCCAACTACATAGTGTGATTCCTCCCATTCTCCTTTGATTGTCGTCATACATTTTTACCAATTTTAATGACCTTATTTATTATGGTGCATCCATACCTCAGGACTCTGGTTATTTTGGGAGCATTTATATTATAGACTTCCTTGGTAGTTCCCCTCTGCGATTGTCCTTGAAAAAAAAACACATGAATGTGACATATTGTGATAAAAAAAAGTATATAAAATAAATGTACGGTGTCTGAGTTTCCGACACCGTAGTGAGTGGCCCACTCGTCTGTGGGATACGACATCGATATCGCTTCCGGCGTAGATGTTATGAGGTTAGCCCCGCTGCCTTTATTACCCAAAACCTAGGGGGTCGGTACCGTTTCCAAATCAGTTCTATTTCACCCCATTGCAGTATATATATATATGTTTCATTCCGACTTATCAAATCTAATCATGTATTCAGTTACATATATTCCTCTCTCTTTATCTCTTAACTATTTGTAATTGGTTTTAGTATTGTTAAAAGTGAGCTGTTCGCTGAAAGGGTTAACCAGAGTCAGGCTCCTGGAATTGTGCCAGGTGCCTGAGTCTCCTCCCCTCCCCACTCGAGCTGCGGAACCTATGTAATTACCGTGTTGTGTGCGTTATAACACATTTTTATCAGTTTCAGTTTCTGTATTAGTATTGTTAATTATTAATTATTAATAATTCTCTATACTTTGTAAGACTATGTAAGACTATGTAAGCCATGTGATGTTTTTCGCTCTCTCTCAGCTCAGCAGATCGTCACTCTCATGTTATCAGTCGTTCCTCGTTTGAGCACAGAGTGTCCTTGAGTTAGATTCCACAATGTTCAAGAGAAGATTATAATGCCTAGACATGTCTCGTGGAAAATCTGTTGCGTATAATAATTTTTAAAGATTGGTGTTATTCACTTTTTTCACTTTTCTTCTAATATTCTTGTTGGGGGAATAAGCACATTAATTTGTTCATGACGTCTGGTGATCAATCTTCTTTTGTTGCTGCCTTGGCCATGATTTCTTGAGCGTATTTAAGGGAATCCAGAGGCGGCACGCACACCCCCATCCACATTAACGGGACGGAGGTGGATCGTGTTTCTAGCTTCAGGTTCCTGGGAGTCAACATCTCCGATGACCTCTCTTGGACCCACAATACCTCTACTCTGATCAAGAAGGCTCATCAGCGTCTCTTCTTCCTGAGAAGACTGAAGAAGGTCCATCTGTCTCCTCAGATCCTGGTGAACTTCTACCGCTGCACCATCGAGAGCATCCTTACCAACTGCATCACAGTATGGTATGGCAACTGCTCTGTCTCCGACCGGAAGGCATTGCAGAGGGTGGTGAAAATTGCCCAACGCATCACCGGTTCCACGCTCCCCTCCATTGAGTCTGTCCAAAGCAAGCGCTGTCTGCGGAGGGCGCTCAGCATCGCCAAGGACTGCTCTCACCCCAACCATGGACTGTTTACCCTCCTACCATCCGGGAGGCGCTACAGGTCTCTCCGTTGCCGAACCAGCAGGTCGAGGAACAGCTTCTTTCCGGCCGCTGTCAATCTACTAAACAACGTACCTCGGTGACTGCCAATCACCCCCCCCCACGGACACTTATTATTTATTTTTTTAATTCAAAATCGTTTGCTATGTCGCTCTTCAAAGGAGATGCTAAATGCATTTCGTTGTCTCTGTACTGTACACTGACAATGACAATTAAAATTGAATCTGAATCTGAATCTGAATCTGAATCTACCGGGTTAGTGAATGTTTTTGAGAGTCCCTTGAAAGTAATACGCATCCTGGCCGGATAAAACACTCCACATATGACGCCCTTGACACCGTAAAGAGCTTCTCTGGTCTGTGAGAACTTTCTTCTCTTTTGCACAATCTCATAAGGGTAGTCCCATAGGAGTTTAATAGAATCATTTCTATACATCATCTTCTCTCCGTGTTTAATTTTTTTCATCAGCGCTTCCACTGTTGGGATATCCCAAAGTTTGACTATGATCTGTCGTTGGTAGGCTTGTTCTCCTTGAAATCTTGATTTAAATCTGGGTAGTCGATGTGCTTCTTCAATTACAGGTGCCTCAGGTAGATTGAGTACATGTTTGATTAAATTGGCAGTGAACTCACGAGCATTGTCCCCCTCAGCTCCCTCTTTCACTCCACGTATTCGTATATTTTGACGTCTTGAGCGAGCTTCTAGTTCAACACATTTATCAGATATGTTTGTAAATTGGCTCTTGAGGCTGTCTAGTTCTAACTTCATTGCCTCCATATCTCCAGCCATCTCTTCCACAACAGCTTCCAAATCTTTCACTGCTGCATTTGCGGAAATAGTTTCATGCACAGCCTCAAACATCTTTGTGGACTCTTCTGCCACCTTATTAATTTTCCCCGTTAGCTCTTCTTGCACATCATCAACTTTTTTTTGCAGAGCACCAATGCCCGCAAGTATTTTTTCATTACCAGCATTAATGGATTGTATGTTTTCCATCAAATTTAAGTTTCCAGCTTTCAAATCATTTTTCAAATCTCTTACCGAGTTCTTTAATTCCTCCATTTCAGTTTTCTCTTTTGTGGTCAACTCAGTCTTAGATCGTGTAGCCATTCCAGAATCCACTCCAGAGGTCAGTTTTGCAGTTTCTTGATGTTCCTGAGTCTTCAGCAGGTGTTTTGTCACTTTCCTCTGTGGGCTCTGACCTGGAGATGTGTTTTTCATTTAAAATGACTTTCCCTCCGTTAAATCCACGGCGCTTACTGATGACGTCATCAGCACCGCGACATGAAACTCCGGTAAGTCTTTAAAATCGGTCCCGACCTCCAGACCCGATTTTAACGCGAAAAACCGCGATTTTTTCAGCGGAGCTAGAAAATTTGCGACTGCTAGCAGAGCATGCCGCCACCGGACAACAAGATGCTAATTTCCGAGTATGAAAATGGCCATAACATTTTTAATACTGAAGATATGAAAGTGAAATAGGTGTCAAATTAAACTTCTTGTTATGCTTTATCTGATGAGATAAATTGCAGACTTGATTTTTTAAATCTCAAAATGTTGTAACATTGCTAATTAATGCACTGTGATAACATGTCCCCTTTAATGTCCGCTCCTCTCTAGGCAAATGAGCCACAGCCAATTCCGATCAAGTGTCATTGCATTAATTAATCCGATCCGGCAGACCAACCTCTTATAGACCCTGGAGCCCAAAGGGGCGAGAAAAATGTGGGGATGATTCTAGATTCTCTTGTTTGTCTCTAGAAATAATGGCCCTCAGGTGTGTTCACCTTAGCGCAGGTGGCAGTGTATTTATTATTGATCTGGTGTCATGACTCATACCACAGATACTTTTGGTTGGCTCTAAGATGTAGCAAGCTGAATGAATGAATAAAAATGTATTGATCTAGTATATATACATACAAGGAACTTGCCTTGGTGCTTGCTCGCAAAAGGATAAAAACATGATACACAGCAGACAATTAAAAATAATACATTATAATAAAAAAATGTGAAAATAAGTAAAAAGAGGCCACAGATTTCTGGCTGTTGAGTAGAGCTACTGCTTGTGGAAAAAAAGCTCTTTTTATGTCTGGCCCTGGTGGCTTTGATAGTCCGGAGTCGCCTCCCAGAGGGAAGTACTTCAGAGAGTTTGTGGCCAGAGTGAGAGGGGTCAGAGATGACCTTACCCACTCGCTTCCTGGACCTTGCAGTGTACAGTTCATCAATGGAGGGAAGGTTGCAGCCAACAACATTTTGGGCTGATCGAACGATCCGGAAGTCGTGCTTGGTGGCTGAGCCAAACCAGACCATGATGGAGAAGGTGAGGACAGTCTCTATGATGGTAGTATAAAACTGGACCATCATTGTCTGTGGCAGGTTGTGTTTCCTCAGCTGCCGCAGATGTACATCCTCTGTTGGGTCCTTTTGACTGCGGAGTCGATGGTGGCCTCCCATTTAAGGTCCCTGGAGATGATGGTTCCGAGGAACTTAAATGACTCCACAGTTGCGACTGCATTGTTGTTGATGGTGAGTGGGGGAGGGGAGGGGGAGCTCTCCTAAAGTCTACATTCAATTCCATTGTCTTAAGAGCATTGAGCTCCAGGTTGTTGCGATGGCTCCAGGAGGCCAGCTGTGTCACTTCCTGATGGTAGGCATGTTCTCGATGTTGGGATGTTCAGAACCAGGGTCCACAGTTTAAGAATAAGGGGTAAGCTATATTTAGAACGGAGACAAGGAAACACTTTTTCTCACAAAGAGTGGTGAGTATGTGGAATTCTCTGCCTCAGAGGGCGGTGGAGGTGGGTTCTCTGGATGCTTTCAAGAAGAGCTAGATAGGGCTCTTAAAAATAGCAGAGTCAGGGGATATGGGGAGAAGGCAGGAACGGTGCACTGATTGGGGATGATCAGCCATGATTACATTGAATGGCAGTGCTGGCTCGAAGGGCCAAATGGCCTACTCCTGCACCTATTGTCTATTGTCTATTGTCCTCCCCCTCCTGAATCAGTCACTAGACTGAGAGAAATACGGTTCCCATTCTTCCTATATTTAGAAAGCTACTTTGGTCTTTCTTGCATATGGCAGTGAAATCCCGAAGTCTAGAGTTTTGGAATCATGCCATTCACAGATATCTGCCTTTGTGCATTGTGCTGGGAAAGCCAAACATTTTAAGGAATATTAAAGAAAGAAAACACAAATAAATTGCACTCCAGTTTCCAAAATTGAAGTCAACCTTCAGAAGACAGTGATAATAGATGTAGTAGGTGGAAACTTGCCCATGTGCAATTCAGCAAAACCCATCCACATCTGTTTTCTGACAATGTACTCCTGATGGAATAATAGAAAAAACATTTTTTTTCACAGTGTAGGGAAAGCAGCTATAAGACTGTGCCTAAAGTGTGATGTTGCACCATGGAGTCTACTATTGTGAAGAAACCAAAAGCAGATTGATTGACCAACGAGAAAGTGATCCTGTCCTCCCATCCGATTTCCATTCTAAACTTTCTGACCATCAAGTCCTACCTAAGCTCAAAGACAGCATTTCATCTTTCATTACATACAGCCCTCAGAACCTAGATTTAATTTAGACATATGGCATGGGAGCAGGCTCTTCGGCCCATCGAGTCCACACTGACCATTGATCACCGTTCCCACGAATTCTAAGTTATCCCACTGTCTAATCCGCTCCCTACACACTAAGGGCAATTTACAGAGGCTAATTAACCTGCAAATCCACACATCATTGGGATGTGGGAGGGAACCGAAGCACTCAGAGGAAACTCACATGGTCACAGGGAGAACGTACAAACTCCAGCACCCGAGGTCAGGGTTGAACCTGGGTCTCTAGTGTTGTGAGGCAGCAACTCTACAGGCTATGCCACTGCACCATCCCAATGAATTCAATAATATCAGATGACCAGCCGTTCTACTTTTGTATCAGACATGGCCAGTTCCCATGTAAAGGAATCAACTCAATCTGCTGCGTATTTCCACCAGCTTCAGGTGTTATTTTAGCATCTGGAGTGCTTTTCTTCTCCAGCGTCTTATGCTCACAGTCCCAACATCGTCTTTCTTCCCCCCATCTCCATTTTCCCTGATCTTTTGTTTCTTCCTTATTTCATTTCCACTTATATCTTCTCAGATGGACCACCTGTAATTAAGAAGTCATCACCACCCACTTTTAGCCGGCCTCATCGCCATTGTGCCTTTCACTTGTGTCTCTAATGAGGTATTGGAGAGAGATTAACAAATCCTGTTGCCACTTACATCACACAATTGCCAGGCCATGGCGATATGTTACAAGAAAACATCCAGCTATCTCATTATGGCATTCAATGGCATTACCATCAGTCAATCCCCCACTTTCAATATACAGCAGCTACCACCGAGGGTAAGGATCAGAATCCAGGGGTGCAGTGTGTGTGGGGACTCTGCAAAGGGAGTCAGGGATAGCAGACACTGGGACGTGAGAGGTGAAGGTGTGGTGTTATGGAAGGAGGCAGTGGGCAAAGACTCTGCCTGTGTGCGTGTGTATGTGCGCTGTGTGTCTGTGTGAGTTTTGCGGTAGGGTGAGAGAGAGAAACAGAGAAAGAGAGAAAGAGAGAGAGCAGTCTGAAGAAGGGTCTCGACCAGAAACATCACCCATTCCTTCTCTCCAGAGATGCTTTCTGTCCCGCTGAGTTACTGCAGCTTTCTATGTCTAAATTTGGAAAATTAGATCGCAAAGGTTTAGAGCGATATGGGCCAAACATAGGCAGGTGGGACTAGTGTAAATGGAGCATCTTGGTTGGCATGCATTGAGCGAATTAGGCCGAAGGGTCTGTTTCCATGCTGTATGCCTCTATGACCCTAAGGTATATGCGTCAATGTGGTCCCTACTTGGAGGATTGTGCAGTCTGCGCAAGTGCACAGAGATGGATCAATTTTGGATGGATGAGGAGGGACCTCATTGAAATGCACCGAATACTGAAAGGCCTGGATAGAGTGGATGCAGAGAGGATGTTTCCACTAGAGGGAGAATCTATGACCAGAAAGGACGAACCTTTAGAAAGGAGATGAGGAGGAATATCTTTAATTAGAGTGTGGTGAGTGTGTGGAATTCATTGTCACAGATGACTGTGGAGGCGAATTCATTAGAGATTGACAGGCTCTTGATTATATAGATGGATACATTGACAAGGTATACTTGGAAGGATATGGGCCAAACACAGGCAGATGGGATTAGCATGGATGGGTATTTTTTAGGCGGAGATCGACAGATTCTTGATTAGTAAAGGTGTCAAGGGTTATGCGGAGAAGGCAGGAGAATGGGGTTGGGAGGTAAAGATAGATCAGCCACGATTGTATGATGGAGTAGACTTGATGCGCTGAGTGGCCAAATTTTGCTTCTATGACTTATGAACTTATTCCCTACAGTGGGTCCACAAATGAGCTGAGACCATTGGCCAAGTGAATCATTAATAGTGCACTCTTCTGCCAAACCCTTTAACTCCCCTTCCCATTCCCACACTGACCCTTCTGTCCTGGGCTTCCTTCATTGTCAGAGTGAGACCAAAAGCAAATTGGAGGAACAAAACCTCATATTTTGCTTGGGCAGTTTACAACCCAATGGTATGAATATTGATTTCTCTATGTTCAAGTAACCCCTGCATCCCCTCTCGCTTCATCACTCCCCCACCCTAGTCATCCTACTAGTTTCACTGTCGTCCTATTGAGTTTCACTGTCTGTATAACTCGTTATCACTTTCCCCACAGCCAACAATTGACCATTGTGGGCTCTACATTTCCTTGATCATTGTTACCTTTTGCATTTCTTTCATTCATTGGTTCTATATCTCTCTATATCACCATCTATTAATCTATATCTCTCATTTCCCTTTCCCCTGACTCTCAGTCTGTAAAAGGTTCTCGACCTTGATATGTCACCTATTCCTTTTCTCCAGAGATGCTGCTTGACCCGCTGATTTACTCCAGCTTTTTGTGTCTATCTTCACTACAGCTCCACTGTATGCAACTATTCTTGATTTCACAAGGAAAATCAGTACTAAATCATTTTTTTTTAAGTGACATAAGTCGGTGTATTTAACTTTTGATAATGTTATTGGGAATGATTGTTACAAGTGCTTGTTATTATTCCAGTTACATTGACAATCACTGCAAAATGTCTCCAGCATCAAAGTGTGCCGCAGATGTGCTGGACTTTTTTCTCATCCTGTTGGGGTCAAAGTTTAGGGGAGCCGAGCTACATTTTTCCTTGCTGTCTCACCATCCACATCTGTCGGATAACGATAGCTCACTTTGAGCAATTTTCAAAGTGAAGCAGCTCATCCTTTCTCAAATTGCAGCAGCTTCCCCTCTGCTCAATGCTGACAATTCTCTTTTAAGTGAAAAGTTCCCACATGGTGCCGAAAGGGTTAGGATACAAAGTATTTACAGCGCTCATTTCCCTTCTCCTTGGCTACAATGACAAATTGAGGAACTCAAAATTGAATAGCTAAATGGTCCTACTTTGAAAAGGTACAGTGCCATTGATTGGGCTTTCTTTCTCCGGAGTTTTAAATTACGTTCTCGGAAGACTAGTGGAACGAGATAGCCCCTCGATCTTTGGTGTAGCGACAATCCAAGGATGTTGAGAATTAAGGAAACGACACTGTGCGCCTTTGAAGACATAATGTGTTCATATACAACAGATACCTTTCAAAGGCATTGTGCCCTAGTGCAGACAGTTAAGGTTATGTAATGACCAAGTTTTAAAGACAGGCAAAGATCCCAGCAGAATTCTCACATTTCACTGCCGACCAAAAGTAACCGTATATCTCATTTTTTGTGGGGTTCCTTAACATCCCCTCTGGCTTTTACTGACTGGAGAGGGTTACACAATCAGTGTCCTCCTGACTCCAGATGCCCTCCAGGCACGCTACGTGCCTTTGGATGCAAGCGAGTCCAGAAACCAATTATTTACAAAGAGGAGAGACTTTTTTTTGAACAGGACCTCGTGAAGCAGACTGTAACAACTTTAGCCGACACAAGGGACAGGCAGTAATTTAACCTCCACTATTCTGTCTCTAACGAGCCAACCCTTCCCCATCTGATAATCAGGCCTTATATACTCATACATTCAGGAGCATTTTGTGCCTTTGTTATGTATGGTATAAAGTAAATAGCTTCTGGTGTGATGCTGATCAGCACAGAAGCATTACCTTAAAGCGTAATGGAGTAGACTCATCTATTGCATCCGCTGCTCTAGGTGTCAGCTGCTCTACATCGGTGAGACCAAGCGCAGGCTTGGCGATCGCTTCGCCCAACACCTCCGCTCGGTTCGCAATAACCAACCTGATCTCCCAGTGGCTCAGCTCTTCAACTCCCCCTCCCATTCCGAATCCGATCTTTCTGTCCTGGGCCTCCTCCATGGCCAGAGTGAGGCCCACCGTAAATTGGAGGAGCAGCACCTCATATTTCGCTTGGGCAGTTTACACCCCACGTTGAATTCTCCAATTTCAGGTAGTCCCTCCTTTCTCCTCCCCTTCCCAGCTCTCCCTCAGCCCACTGTCTCCTCCTCTTCCTTTCTTCTTCCCGCCCCCACCCTCACATCAGTCTGAAGAGGGGTCTCGACCTGAAACGTCGCCTATTTCCTTCGCTCCATAGATGCTGCCTCACCCGCTGAGTTTCTCCAACGTTTTGTGTGTCGATTTAAAGGAGCATCTGCAGTTCTTTCCTACACATTACCTTAAAGCAGTGGTCCCCAACATGAGGGGTGAGGACTGTTGTGGATGGACGTCAAAGATTGTAGGGGGTCCATGAAATTTTAATAATGTTGAGATAACTTAAAAAATGTATAGAAAAGGTAATACTAAATTCTAAGTATATTCTGCTCTCTGGCTCTGTCATGCTGCTGGCAATTGCCAAGAGTGATAGATATGTTCAAATGTATTTTGGTAGTTACACTCCCATTTCCGTATAGCAGAGCAATCTCCCATTTAGGGCGGAACAGTGGCGTAGAGTTGCTGCCTTACAGCGTCAGAGACCTGGGTTCGATCTTGACTATGGGTGCTGTCTGTACGGAGTCTGTACATTCTCCAAATGATTTGCATGGGATTTCTCCGGTTTCCTCCCATGCTCAAAAGATGTACAGGTTTGTAGGTTAATTGGCTTTGGTAAAATTGTAACTAGGATCGTGTTAATGTACGGGGATCTCTGGTCGGCATTGACTCGGTGGGCCAAAGGGCCAGTTTCCCGGCTGTATTTCTAAAAAAAAACTATTATTGCAAGCAAATTGCGAAATGAGTGGTGCTGCATAATGCAGGTTTGCTGCCTTTCTTTGCCGTTGGTCACCTTGCTTTCTGAGCGAGCTTGTGGTGTGTGAATTACATGCGTTACAGCAGCAACCATAAAATGTTTTGTTATAGAATCATACGGCATGGAAACAGGGCCTTTGGCTCAACTCGTCCATGCCGACCAAGATGCCCCATGTACACTAGTCCCACCTGCCCGCGTTTAGCCCATATCCCTCTAAACCTTTCCTATCCCAGCACCTGTCCAAATATTTCTTAAATGTTGTTATAGTACCTGCCTCAACTACCTCCTCCAGCAGCTTGTTCCATGTATTCACCACCCTTTGTGGGAAAATGTTATCCCTCAGGTTCCTATCAAATCTTTCCCCTTTCACCTTAATCCTCTGCCCTCTAGTTCTTGATTCCCCTACCATGGGAAAAATATTGTGCATTCTCCCTATCTATTTCCCTCATTATTTTACACACCTATACAATATTATCAGTCAGAATCCCTAGAGTTGTGAGGCAATAACTTCAATACTTTAGTTTAGTTTAGTTTAATTTATTGTCATGTGTACCGAGGTACAATGAAAAGCTTTTGTTGCATGCTAACTAGTCAGCAGAGAGACAATACATGATTACAATCACGATTGTGCTTCTTACATCTAGATTAGTTCCTTTGAGGCTAAATTAAGAATGGTGGCGTACAGAATCAATAAATTGGTGAGATGAGCACTGACTCTGTATTCTGGGTCAATAAAATCCAAATATGCCAAATATTTTGATTATTGTATTCGTATGCAAGGCGGTTTCTTTACATCAGTTATTTCATGCTAGATACAGATTGGGTAGCTTAAGCGAGGAAGAAACCTAAGACAGCTATGTTCATAAGAGCCAACCTCCCAATGATCAACTACATACAATTGCAACATCTGTCCAACAGGCAAATCCAATTATCACAACAGGCAACATGTCCTAAACTAACAAAGTGACTAGAGTTAGGGTCATGACAACCCAGAGCAGTCAAACTACATTGAACCAGGGCACAATGGTTGTGAAAATTGAGACAGTGCGATTTGTGGACACAGCCCTAACCATCACGCAATCCAACCACACTTCCATTTACTCGATCTATACTTCACTCTGCCTAGGCAAGGCCACCAGCATAATACGATCAAGTCTCAACCTGGTCGCTCTCTCTTCACCTCCATCAGGCAAGAGGTGCAGAAGTGTGAAAATACACACCTCCAGATTCAGGGACAGTTTCTTCCTACCTGCTATCAGGCCACTGAACCATCCTATCACAACTAGAGAGCGGTCCTGTCCTACCCTCTACCTCACTGGAGACCCTTGGACTATCTTAATCGGACCATACCGGAATTTATCTTGCACTAAACGTTATTCCCTTTGTCCTGTACCTGTACAATGTGGACAGCTCAATTGTAATCATGTATAGTCAATCTACTGACTAGATAGCTCGTAACAAAAATACTTTTCACCGTACATCAGTACACGTGACAATAAATTAAACTAAATTAAACTAAAGACCATGAAATCATAATGGTTGCGATTGGAGTCTATTCATATTTAAATACCAGGGAAATGTATTTGACGCATTTAATGCCATATTCAAAGCCTATCAGGCTGTTTCTCACATCTTTTTTTTACCATATTCATCAAATTTCCATCCTTATGCAGTTTTGACAAAACTTGACTGATATATTTCAAATTATTACTGGAGCATAAAACCACCATGCTTTTGGTGACATTGGCGACAATTTTTGCTGTCGTAGGTTGTCGTAGGCGCTGTCGCAGGTTGTTGCCAGATGTCGTAGATGAATTCCATTAAAACTAGTCGCTGGCAGTTGCCAAAAAAATCGCCTAAGTGGGACAGGCCCTTAAGACTGGTGCGCTGTCAAGGAAAATGATTAACGGTCATTTCTCAAAGATGGAGAATCAGCTATTTTGTTGTTGACATACCATGGAGCAGATGCAGACACCAGTGTCACTGGGAGATGACCTGAAGTCATAGAAGGTTTCAACCTGAAACGAAACCTCATCAATTCCTTTTCTCCAGAGATGTTGCCTGACCCGCTGGGTTACTCCAGCATGTTGTGTCTATCTTCAGTGTAAACCACCATCTGCAATTCCTTCCTACACGTCACAGTCATAGAACTACAGAGTATGGAAACAGGCCCTTTGGTACAACTTGTCCATGCTGAGCATTCTGGGCTAGTCTCAATTACCTGCATTTGGCCAATATTCTACCAAATCATTCCGTATTCATACATCTGCTCAAATGCCATTTGAAAGTTGTAACTGTATTCACTTCTATAGCTTCCTCATGGTTTTTCACACTTCAATAACATCTCCCCTTTGCCGACTGCACTCCATAAAGAGAAGAGTCCCAGCATATCCTACTTATCCCTATAACCCAGGCCCGGAAGTTCTGGTAATATCCTAGTCAATCTCGTCCGCACCCTTTCCAACTTACTTGGAGGATGAGGGGTGATCCTACAAAGGTGTATAAATCATGAGAATAGATAGGGTGAATGCTCAAATATTTTACACAGAGTAGGGGAATCAAGAACCAGCAGTGGATGATGAGCAGAAGGTGGATGGGAAATGAAGTTTCGGGGGGGAGGAGGGGGAGGGGAGAGGGGGGGGGGGAGGATGGGCGGGGGGGAGGAGGAGGGGGAGATGGAGGGTTGAGGAGTAAGCGAGTGGAAAAAAAGATGTGTATGGGAGGACCAGAGTAGATTAAAAGGAAAGGGTAGGGTGGGTTTACCTGAAACTTGAGGATTCAAAGTTCATGCTGTTGGATTGTAAGCTATGCAAGTGGAATATGAGATGTGGTTTATGTGAACCTCACCCTGGTAATGGAGGAGGTCCAGGACATACACCGTATTCCGTATGGGAATGGGAAGGGGAGTTGAAGTGGCTAACAATAAACAAAGTGCTCCAGTTAGTTGGGGGACAGAGCGTATGTTCGACAAAACGGTTGTCAAGTCGACACTTGTTCATATTGACGTACAGGAGGCCACATAAAGAGAACTGATTGCAATATATGAGGTGCAGGGACACCATTGTATCAGCTGGAAAGGCTGTTTAGGGCTCTGAATGGAGATGAGAGAAGAAGTGTGGTGACAGGTATTGTACCTTGTGAGGATGCATGAGATAGTGTCTGGGGTGGGAAGGGATGAGCGAAGCAAGGAGCAATGGAGAGAATAGGGTGGTGGGTGTATGGAACAACCATGGTGGGTGTATGGAACAAGCTGCCAAGAGAAGGTAGTTGAGGGTGGGATTATCCCATCATTTAAGAAACAGTTAGACAGGTACAGGGAAAGGACATGTATAGACCAAGCGCAGGCAAGTGGGACTAATGGAGCTGGGACATTGTTGGCCGGTGTGGGCGAGTTGGGCCAAAGGGCCTGTTTCCACACTGTATCATTCTATGACTCTTTGCGGAAAGCAGAAAGAGGTGGGGACGGGAATGTGACTGGTGGCAGGATCACGTTGTAGGTCGCAGAAATGTCCAAGAAAAATGTGTAGGTTGCGGGGGTTGGTGTGTTGAAAGTTGAGGACCTTGGGAACTCCTATCCCTGTTCTGTATGAGGGGAGGGGCAGCGAGAGCAGAAGAGCGGGTAACGGAGGAGGCACGGGTTAGGGCTCGATGCACGTCAGCAGGGCAGAGAAAACAATGTGTCCCGAAGAAAGAGGACTCTTTCTTAGAGTGGAAAGCCTTGTCTTGAGAACAGATGCAGCGGAAACGGAGAAACAGTGAGAATGAGACAGGTTCCTTGCAAGAGAGAGAGTGAGAGGAGGTATATTCTACAGACCAAGAGAGAAGTTCAATCTGCCACAGCTGTCAGCAAAACATTTGCTGGTACCTCAATATTAGTGTTGCAAGCAAATAGAATTTTGACTTATTGGACAGAAAATCATTAAGCCCCTTTCCTTTGTAGGTTGTGTGGTGTTGAGAGTGTCCAGGGAAATGATGGCTCTACTGCCCAATAATAATAGCAGGGGCATTGGGTTAATACTAGTACAACACCAGAAAGGTGTACACTATACCACACACCAAAAGTACTGGCCTAGCCAAAGAACACTGCAGGATCTCCTGAACCTATAGAAGGTGTTATATGTTCCTTTAAGAATAAGCAAGAAAAGCGTATAGAGGTTTAAAATCTACTTGCCTGCTCCAACACATTATATTTATCAGGCTTTAATCCAAGATGTAATAATTGTTACAATATGTCCAGTCCGAATTATACGGCTCAGAGACCAAAAGTGTATTCCACTACAATACAGTGTCTGCTAGCCTCATCATCAGGTTGCAATTTACGTATGATTCTACTTCCGACTTGATTTAATGAGAAACAGAGAGCTCTGATTGAAATCAAGTTACTGTCAGCTGATTGATAGGTCAGCATTGGTGAATGGATCAGCAATCTTCTTCAGAGAAAGGTCATTCTCAGTGTTGCTCCTTCACTCTTGTCATGAATATTCCCATGTAGGGAGCATTCAACCATTCCGGCTTCATTGTCAAGTTGACAGGTTCAACTGGATCACCTCCAGGTGCCTTTGCTTGCTGTCCTTTCAGCCTTGGAGACCAAAGTCTAATTAATCTACACATGAGGTAGTAAGCACAACAAAGTTGACATCTGTTTTTTACCAAAGATAGACACAAAGTGCTGGTGTAACTCAACGGGTCAGGGTGCATATCTGGAGAAACGGATTCCCCACCCCCACTCCACTTTGAGTCTGAAGAAGAGTTCCGACCTGAAAGATCATCTATTCGTTTTCTCCAGAGATGCTGCCTGATCCGCTGAATTTATCCAGCATTCTGTGTCCATCTTCAGTATAAACCAGCATCTGTAGTTTCTTCCTACACAAAGTTGACATCTCACAGCTTCCACAAAGGGCCCACTACTGGCCCCAGCATTACACTATCCACCTCGACTTTCCAGACACCATTGATATTTTCCAACTTTTTAACCTGTAACATTTGTAAAATATCTTGAAAAGCCGAAGCTAGACAAAAATGCTGGAGAAACTCAACGGGTGAGGCAGCATCTATGGAGCGAAGGAAATAGGCAACGTTTCCGGTCGAGACCCTTCTTTGGACCGATTTGAGGGTGGGAAAAGCCGGAGGCAAGTTTTGATGAGTTTCTTTGAAAAATGTAAAAATAAGATCCATTCTTTTCACAAACATGGGGCGATTAAAACCAAATTGAGTTATTGGGGTCTGAAGTAAGGTCCCAACCTGAAATGTAGTGTGTCCATTCCTTCCATAAATGCTGCTTAACCCGCTGTTCATCCAACACTTTGTGTTTAGTGCTGAGTTCTCAGGGGAGTGGATGGGAGGAGGTGGGTTGGTCCTAAAAGTTGTTCCTCACTGCAACATTTTTGTATTGTATTGTATTGTATTCAATTTATTGTCATTGTCTCAATTTGAGACAACGAAATGAATTTTCCTTACAGGCAGTATCATTAAAAAAAAATCACAAAGAAATTATAAAAATAAATAATAAATAAATAATAAAACATATTAAAAATAAAATTGAAATTGAATTAAAATTTAAAAAAAAGCACAAATACAGAAGTCCACGACACAACATAACATAAATGGCACCCAGGTGAGGACGGCACCATAGTCCAGCCAGCCTCCCCTCCGTGTTCATCCGTGGACGGGGCCTTCCAAGCACCCGCAGTCGCCGCCCCGGGTGGCCCGATGTTCAGGCCCTCACGCCGGGCTGGTGGAACGCCGACGCCGAACCCCGACGGTGAGCAGCCTCCTCCTCAGCGGCCCGGACCTCCTGACCAGCCGCCTCCCGCTGCCGGAGTCTGCCGCTCCCAAGTCCGAGTTTCTCAGAAGGCCTTTTTGCTCTAATTCAAGTTCATACAGAATATCTTAGGTGTGCATAGAATCCTAGAGATACAGAGTAGCAACAGGCCCTACAACCAAACCGAGTCTGCATCGACCAACGATCGTCCGTACACTAGCTCTATCCTACGCAGTGTGGACAATTGTCAAATTGGTGACCAATCATCCTCCACAATAATCCTCAACATTAGTGCTCCACAAGGATGTGTTCTTTGCCCCCTTCTTTACTCCTTATACACCCAGGACTGTGCAACCAAATACAAATCCAACACAATTTACACATTTTCAGACACAACACCGTTGTGGGCCGGATATAAAATAATCACGAGACAGGGTACAGGAAGGAGATTATGAACCTCTGAACCTGGTGTCAAGACAACAACCTTACTCTCAATGTCAGCAAGAGGCAAGCAGATAATGATTGACTACAGGAAGTGAAGCGGTACACATACCCCTGTATACGTTGACGGCGACGAGTAGAACTGGCTGAAAGCTTCAAGTTCCTAGGAGTAAATATCACCAACAACCCTTCCTAGACCAGCCATATCGAAGCAATGGTCAGGAAAGCACACCAAAGCCTCTAGTTCCATAGAAGGCTTAGAATGTCGCCAACAACTCTCACCAACTTCCACAGATGCACAGGAGAAACTATTTTGGCAGGATGCATCACAGCATGGTTTGGGAACAGCTCCATCCAAGATCGCAAGAAATTGCAGAGAATTGTGGATAAAGCCCAGACCATCACGCAAACTAACCTCCCTTCCATTGACTCCATCTATACCATGCTGCCTTGGCAAGGCCACCAGCATAATCAAGGACAAAACCTGGGTGTCCTTGTATTGTTTAAGAAAGAACTGTAGATGCTGGAAAAATTGAAGGTAGACAACAATGCTGGGGAAACTCAGCGGGTGAGGCAGCATCTATGGAGCGACGGAATAGGTAATGTTTCGGGTCGAAACCCTTCTTCAGTCTGAACAAAACGTCACCTATTCCTACGCTCCATAGATACTGCCTCACCCACTGAGTTTCTCCAGCATTGTTGTCTACCGTAGGTGTCCATGTACATCAGTTACTGAAAGTAAGCATGCAGGTGCAGGAAGCAGTGAAGAAAGCAAATGGCATGTTGGCCTTCATAGCGAGAGGATTTGAGTATAGGAGCAAGGAGGTCCTACTGTAGTTGTACATGTCCTTGGTTAGACTACACCTGGAGTATTGTGTGCAGTTTTGGTCTCCTAATTTGAGGAAGGACATTCTTGCTATTGAGGGAGTGCAGCGTAGGTTTACCAGGTTAATTCCCGGGATGACGGGACTGACATATGATGAAAGAATGAATCGGCTGGGCTTATGTTCAGTGGAATTTAGAAGGATGCGAGGGGATCTTATAGAAATATATAAAATTCTTAAGGAATTGGACAAGCTAGATGCAGGAATTTTTTTCCCGGTGTTGGGGGAGCCCAGAACTAGGGGTCACAGTTTAAAAATAACGGGTAGGCCATTTAGGACTGAGTTGAGGAAAAAGATTTTCACCCAGAGAGTTGTGAATCTTTGAAATTCTCTGCCACAGAAGGCAGTGGGGGCCAATTCACTGGAAGTTTTCAAGAAAGATTTAGTTATAGCTCTTAGGTCTAACAGAATCAAGGCATATGGGGAGAAAGCAGGAACGGGGTACTGATTTTGGATGATCAGCCATGATCATATTGAATGGTGGCACTGACTCAAAGGGCCAAATAGCCTAGTCCTGCACCTATTTTCTATGTTTCTATTTTAAGAGAAGCCTAATGTACAGTCTGTGCCTAGTGCCACAGATTAGGCATTGAAATGTGATATAATATTAATGATACTGTCATTGCTGTTTGTGGGTAGCTTTCGGGGCCACATCGGCTGCTACATTTTTGACAGCACCATAGAGATTATGTTTCAAAATATCTCAATAATGAGATATCCCAAAGATGTGATAGGCATTAGATGACTGACCTTGCTTCCTATCATAAATATAAAAATGGTCCATCAATATCTGTTCAAAATGATTATTAACTAAGTTAGAGAGTTTATAGAAAAATCCAATACTCCTTTACTGATGAAAGGTTAATGACCTTGATACATGGATAGGAAAGGTTTATTAGGCCAACAGGGACACGTGGAACTAGTTCAGTTAGGGGATCTAGGTTGGCATGGACGAATAGGGCCGAAGGGCCTGTTTCCATGCCATATGTCCTGATCTTTTAATTCTGTTGAAAATGGACACAAAATGCTGGAGAAGCTCAGCATGTCAGTCTGCATCTCTGGAGAAAAGGAGTAGGTGATGTTTTAGGTTTGAACCCTTCTTCAGCCTGAAAGATAGAAAAGCCCAGAATAAAACAGGGACGGCGACAGATTACTTCAGGAGGTGTGGAATGTATAATGGCCCATTGTTGGCTAAGAGAGATGTGCATTTTGTATCCAACCCAAAATGTCACCTATTCCTTTTCTCTAGAGATGCTCCCTGACCCGCTGACTAACTCCAGCATGTTGTGTCTATCCTCGGTATAAACCAGCGTCTGTTGTTCCTTTCTACACATATTAATTCTGTTTCTGTCTCCACAGATGCCGCCTGACTGCTGAGTTTTGCCACACTTTGAAGTTCATTTTGATGGGTTGTTAGAGCACAGAATGCTTTATTACAGGAAATGGTTGGATAAATTAAACAACTCTCCAGCAATGAAGATGGGATATGAGGATTAGTTCTGGATTACTCTGCCATAGATCCAAAACAAATATCATGGATGACTCGTCTCCTGCAGAGTTTCAACGGTACTAAAACCACAGGGAACAACTGCACTAAGATCTATTACACCATCTGTTCTGGTCTGTCCAAAATATAACAAGGAATTTTGGCACCTTTCTTTTTTGGCAAGGACCTTTCTTCATACATCAATGCAGAAGATGTCACTGATGGCAAATGAACATTTGCTGATGAGTTCAGATATCAAGAGAGACTTTGCAAGAAATCCAGATTTCCCACTGCTACAGAGAATATCTCAAGGTTAGACAAGGACAATTCCACTTTCCAATTTCTGACTTCTGTCCCTCGTTTGAACGGATGACCTGCAAGCAACCTGTGATGGAAAGAAAAGTTCATTCTTTATTTGATGTGATTCTAAACTGTTACAAAATAGAAGGCACTAATTACTCCGCAGGTAAACAGATATCTGATAAAAGGATTTCCTTAATAGAATAAAGAGCCAATTTAAGACATCTATGCATAGCTTGACAGATGGCAATGATTTGGAATCATCCACGGGACACAGATGGCCTTGTGATCCATGATTACTAAGCTTTTAGGAAAACCTTTCATGTGATTTAGGATTGGTGCCATTGTCACTGTTCTAGCTTTGTTGACTAATTCAATCAAACTGATAATCCCTGACTGTTCAGCTACACATCAAAGGAACAGTTTCCTATCACACTGGAATCTCATGGCCTTTAAGTATTTTAAGTCTTATTGTTGATCATTTCAAAAGCAAATCAAGACCTCTTGTGGGCTAATCCCACTTTTACTATTTTCCATTCTCTTGGTCTTCAGTATAATGTTTATCCCTAAATAATTCTTCAAAACAAATTTAGTCCACATGCCGATATTGATGGGAATGTTGATTTTTATTGCTGATCACTAGATGTCCCCTGAAATGAACGTTTGATTGAACAATATTGGTGCACTTGGGGTCACATACAGGACAATTTAGTTAAGGATGGTAAATTTTGTTTCCTGGGATTCATTAACCCATACAAGGTTACAAACTGGTATGCAGTTTTCAGTTTATAGACCTGAGGGTCAGTTTTAGGTTTCTTTTCTTTGTTTTTTGTATGGAGGTAGAATGTATTGGACCATCTTATGCTGGCAAAGGTGCCCAATTAGATCTTGCAGTCAGACAGGTGACAGGCTTTGTTTGAACTCACTCACAATTTCCAAAGCATTTCATTTGTGAGACTTTCATTAAGAAACAGCAGCAGAGGTGGCACAGTTTTAGGGTTGCTGCCCACACAAAGCCAGAGACCTGGGTTTGATCCTTACCTTGGCTGCAGTCTGTGTGAATTTGCACATTCTCACTGTGACCAGATGGGGTGGGTTTTGAAGGATATTGGCCAAACACAGGCAGGTGGGAGTGTAGGTTGGCGTGAGTAATTGGGCCGAAGGGCCTGTGTACACGCTATATAACTCTATAGCTCTATGACTGCAGGGGTTTCCTCTAGGTGCTCCAGTTTCTTCACACATCCCAAAGATATGTGGGTTTGTAGGTTATTTGACCTCTGTAAATTATCCCCTAGTGTGCAGGGACAGGAAGGGTAAGTGGGATAACATAGAACTAGTGTAAACAGATCATCGATGGTCACTGTGGATTCAGTGGGCTGAAGGATCTGGTTCCATGCTGTATATTTCAATCAATTAGTGAGGGGGTTGACCAAAGGCTTCATGCCACAAGATTCCCAACTTTCAGACAGGCAAGGCGTTTATTGGTGAAAATGCCTTTAAATACCACATTCTTAAAGATGAGTGCTTGAGGCATTTTACTGGAATGCTCTGGAATTTATTTTATGTTTTACATTTAGCATCTGCATTCATGTTAGGTTTTAAGCATTTTTCCCCATTGTCTGGTGGGTTCTCCATGGTTGATGTGATTGCTTTGGAACCAGTTCATTTGGTTGATTCCTGGAAGAACAGAATTGACATATGGGTTGAACAGGTTAGTTCTGTACTCCATAGAAGAATGAAAGACTCAATGGTGAAGCTGGTAGAGATGCTGCTTCAGAGCGCCAGAGACATCTGTTCAATCCCGACCTCATGTACTGCCTGTGTGGATTTGATACTTCCCCCTATGACTGCGTGGGTTTCCTCCCGGTGCTCCGGTTTCATCCCACTCCCTAGAGACACGTGTATTTGTAGGTTAATTGTCCTATGTAAATTGTCCCTAGTTTGTAGGGAATGGATGAGAAAGTGGGATAACATAGAGCTAGTATGAATGGGTAATCATTGGTCGGTGTGGGCTCAATGGGCAGAAAGGCCTGGTGGCATTCTGTATCCTTCCATTCCATTCTATTCTATTCGGATCTTTTAAAGAAAAGACTGAGTGGATGTTGAGAGGGTGTTTCCTTTCATGTGGTCATCTACAATTCTAGAATGAAGTGTATCCAATTTCAGATGATCCCCTTCACATTCCTACACAGACCTTTCTGTCCTCAGTCTCCTCCATTGTCAGAGTGAAGCTAAATGCAAATTGGAGGAACAGCAAGCATCTCATATTTCTCTAGGGCAGCTTACAGCCCAGCGGTATGAATATTGATTTCTCTCACTTCAGGTAGCCCCAGCATTCTCTCTCTCTCTCTATCGCTCCCCCACCCAAGTCGCCGTAGCTTCTCATTTTCACCCTACAAAGAGCCTGGTTCGTTTATCATCGTTACTGTTTTGCATACCTTTCATTTATTGATCTTCATCTCTCCACATCACTGTCTATATTTCTCATTTTCATTATCCCTAACCAGTCTGAGAAGGGTCTCGACTCTAAATGTCTCTCATTCCTTCTCTCCAGGGATGCTGCCTGTCACGCTGAGTTACTCCAATTTTTGAGTCATTCTTCAGATGGAGTGGTTGGGAAGGAATTTTGTCTGTGTTTATGCTGTGATTAACGTTCTTCTTCTCCTTGTGTTCTTATGCTGTTCGGAATTCTGTAGCTAACACGTGTGTTGGCAGAGTCATTGAATGAATTTCAAGGCAAAGGCAGATGGATATTCCCATTGCAACAGTCAAGGGCTGGGGAGAGAGCAGGAAAGAGACGTTGAGGCCATGTTTAGGTCAGCCCTGATCCAATGCATGGCAGAGAATTGACGGGGCAATTGATCTGCTCCCGTTCCTCTGCCATAATGTTGTGATTCTCAAGATCATCTTTCTTTGAATTATTGATTCAGCAACAGTGCACAGTATGAGGTGGGATTGCAGATAACTTGCCAGAGAGATGCTTCATATCTTCTGGGTGTGCCTGGGTGCACACCTCCCCTGTGTCACGGGAGTCACAGTTGGGCAGTGATGGAGTTGCTGCCTTACAGCGCCACCCGGGTTCGATCCTGACTCGGGTGCTGTCTGTACAGAGTTTGTATGTTCTCCCTGTGACCTCATAGGCTTTCTCCATGTGCTCCAGTTTCTCCCCATACTCCAAAGATGTGTCGGGCTGTAGGTAAATTAGCTTTAATAAATTGTTCCAAGTGTGTTGGATAGAACTAATGTATGGGGATTGCTGGTCGGCACAAACTTGATGTTTCTGCACTATATCTCTAAACTAAAAAAACGAAACTAACCATTCTTACACTAATCCATATCCCTTGATTCCAGTTGGGGGTATTGCTTTATTCTTGTCACTTGCACCGACCCAAAATGTCACCTCCAGCATTTTATGTCTTCTCATTCTGCAGTTGTACAGAGCCCTAGTGAGACCACACCTGGAGTATTGGGTGCAGTTTTGGTCCCCTAATTTAAGGAAGGACATTCTTGCTATTGAGGGAGTGCAGCGTAGGTTTACAAGATTAATTCCCGGGATGGCGGGACTGACATATGCTGAGAGAATGGAGCAGCTGGGCTTGTATACTCTGGAGTTCAGAAGGATGAGAGGGCATCTCATTGAAACATATGATATTGTTAAGGGCTTGGACACGCTAGAGGCAGGAAGCATGTTCCCGATGTTGGGGGAGTCCAGAACCAGGGGCCTCAGTTTATGAATAAGAAGTAAACCATTTAGAACGGAGACGAGGAAACACTTTTTCTCACAGAGAATGGTGAGTCTGTGGAATTCTCTGCCTCAGAGGTGGAGGCAGGTTCTCTGGATGCTTTCAAGAGAGAGCTAGAGAGCTCTTAAAAATAACAGAATCAGGGGACATGGGGAGAAGGCAGGAATGGGGTACTGATTGGGGATGATCAGCCATGATCACATTGAATGGCGGGGCTGGCTCAAAGGGCCAAATAGCCTACTGCACTTATTGTCTATTGTCTATGTCTATCTTCAGTATAAACCGGCATCTGCAGTTTCTTCCTACTCATTGTTCTCCGAGTAAATAAGTTGATATTATACATTAATACAATCCAGCAGTACACAAGCAAAAAGGTCTCCACTGCTGTACGCTGCCCAAGTGAAATATGAGGTGCTGTTCCTCCAATTTGTGCTGGGCCTCACTCTGAAATTGGAGGAGGCCCAGGACAGAAAGGTCAGTGTGGGAATGGGAGGGGAAGTTAAAGTGTTTAGCAACTGGGAGATCAGGTAGGTTTAAGCAGACTGAGCGGCGGTGTTCAGTGAAATGATTGCCGAGCCTGCCGATATATTGGAGTCCACATCTGGAACAGCGGATACAGTAGATGAGGTTGGAGGAGGTGCAAATGAACCTCTGCCTCACCTGAAAAGACTGTCGGGGTCCTTGGACGGAGTCAAGGGAGGAGATATAGGGACAGGTGTTGCATCGCTTGCGGTAGGAGGGGAAAGTAAATAATGAAATAAAGAACGTAATGAATAATCATGATCTGCTTTATTAAAAAAATTATGGAATAGTCATATGTAAAATAAATCCTTTTGAATACATGTAAAATACTGTACAAAAAGAAAACTTTATGTTTCATAACAACTTGGGAAATAAAACTAAATATAATTGGTTCTAGGTGAATGATATTAACAGCTCTGAAAAGTAACACTGAGACACCAGTAAGAATTCTGCAGCAAGAAGGTTAGATTAAATCTTAGATTAAATAATCTTGCTACATTAAAAACATTGATGCAAAGACAGAATATTTGGTAATTGTCAAAATTATTGGAATCTCTCTCAGTTCATTGAAACCTGCTTTAAAAATAAGTCTGAAACTCTTTCATATATTCCTTCAATAATTACAATGGCTTCTTTTTAATATTTATGGTTCTGTGTTCAGTTTTGCTCAGCCTGCTATAGGAAGGTTGTCATTAAGCTGGAAAGAGTGCAGAGAAGATTTACAAGGATCTTGTCAGCACTTGAGGGTCTGAACTATAGGGAAAGGTTGGGCAGGCTAAGACTTTATTCCATGGAGTGCAGGAGGCAGAGGGTGATCTTTTATAGAGGGGCATAAAATCATGAGGTGAATATATAGGGTGAATGCACAGAGTCTTTTACCCAAAGTAGGGGAATCAAGAGGACATGGGTTTAAGGCGAGAGAGGCAAGGTTTAATAGAAACCTGAGGGGCAACCCTTTCATTCAGAGGGTGATGGGTATATGGAACGAGCTACCAGAAGAGGTAGTTGAGGCAGGGACAATAACAGCATTTAAGAGACATTGCAACAGCAACATGGACAAGAAAGGGTAAGAGGGAGATGGGCTAAATGTGGGCAAATGAGACTACCTTAGATGGGGCATCGTGATCAGTAGGGCCAAGTTGAGCCACAGGTGTAGGAAGGAACTGCAGATGCTGGTTTAAACCCAGGATGGACACAAAAAGCTGGAGTAACTCAAGAAGGGTCTCAACCCAAAATGTCACCTATTCCTTTTCTCCAGAGATGCTGTCTGACCGCTGAGAAACCCCAGCTTTTAGTGTCTATCTTTAGTTGGACCAAAGGGCCTGTTTCTGTGCTGTGTGACTATGTGTCTGTAGTGCTGGTGGGTGATGGGTTGAGGGAGTGTGGCTGCCATTGAAGGAGATTGGATAAGCCAAGAGATGATAACTAATTTGATTTACTTAACAAACCTGCAGTAATTGTGTCCACAAACCAAATTGAATATCGCATATAATGTATCCGTGTTCCTTGTTCCCTCTTTGTGAAGATTTTGCTTCCAAACAATAAGTGGAGCACAGCAATTTATTTTATATATAACTTCATATGTCTAGCATTTATGGCATCAGTGATCTCAAACAACTGTTAGTTTCTGCATAACTGTTACTTTTTTCCCAATCGCCCTACATTCCTTAACAATTCACACCTCATCAATCTTCTAGTTACACAATTCTCAAATCTTTCATCCTTTTCCTTAGGAGGAATTTCTTTAGTCAGCGGGTGGTGAATCTGTGCAATTCTTTGCCATGGAAGGCTGTGGTGGCTGTTGGATTCTTGATTAGTCCAGGAGTCAGAGGTTATGGAGGAAGACAGGAGAATGCGATTAGGAAGGAGAGATAGGTCAGCCATGATTGAATGGCGGAGTAGATGGACTGAATGGCCATATTCTGTTCCTATCACTTATGACCTTATGAGCTTTTGTCGCACACCTTGTGTGTGTTCATTTCTGGCCTTTGTCCAATTATGTGCCTATCAAATCCCCCACTCGCCTGTGTTCACCTATGACCTGCCATGCTTTGTTCTTCCATCACCACTCCCCATCCCTGCAATTACTCTCAAGAAGGGTTAAGACCAGAAACATCACCTATTCATGTTCTCTAGGTTATGCTGCCTGATCCGCTGAGTTACGCCAACACTTTGTATCTTTCTTTAGCTCTTTCCTTAGCTGTTACTTTAGACTTTAGAGATACAACGCGGAAACAGGCTCCTTGATGCCGAGCAACGCCCGATCACCCCAGAAACTAGCACTATCCTACACACTAGTGAGAGTTTTACACTTTACAGAAGCCAATTAATCTACAAACCTGTATGTCTTTGGAGTGTGAGAAGAAACAAGATAAAACCCGCTTGGTTACAGGGAGAAGGTACAAACTCTGTACAGACAGCACCCGTAGTCAGGATCGAACCCGGGTCACTGGCATTAGAAGGCAGCAATTTGACCACTGCATCACTGTGCTGCCCTGAACAATGTGTCTCTTCCAGGTATGGATGTCCCAAGCCAGATCAGAAGCATGCACGCCCAATTTGGCACACCCAATATCCATTATACAGCATCAGTTGAGTACAATCTCCCATTAATATCCATCTTGTAGTCTTGTTTCTTATCATTGTTAAGCCCCTGTCCCACTTTCACGACCTAATTCACGACCTCTGCCGAGTTTACCCTTGACTCATACTCGCAGCATGGTCGCCACGAGGTCGTAGGAGGTCGTAGGTAGGTTGTGGTGCTAGTCGCAGGTACTCGTGGCATCATGTAGGACGCTGCGTTTTTTTCTAGCCTGATAAAAAATGTCCACAAGTTTAAAAAAAGTCGTCATGGAAAAAATCGATACTTTCTACTCGTAGGTAGGTCGTGGGTAGGTCGTAGTAAGTCGTGAAGCTAGTCGTAGGTAGTCCTAGGTCGTCAGAGGCAGTCGAAGGTAATAGCTCAGGGGTGAAAAAAAGGTCAGTGGAAAAAAAAGGTTATTTAAACAGCAGAACGTCACCTCTGTCACTCCAAGGCATGTTCATTCACAGGTGGAGAGTTTTTTGTAGAGGAGACTTGTGTTTTAGAGATGGCAACAAAAAGGCAGCAGCGCAGGGGGAGGTCACAACCCTCAAAAACACCTGCCATGCAGGTGTTGCCCACCCAGGAGGAGGAGTGGCAGGAGGTGATGCCACAGGAGGTGATAGTGCAGGAGGAGGTGGCCCTGCATGAGAGACCCCTGGAGGAGGAGACCAGGGTGGTAGTATATGTCCCCACCACCACCCCATCCTTCACTGCCTCATTTGAAGGCAGCAAAGCAGCCCTTTCTCCTGTGTCTGACACAGCATCAGAGGCAGATGCCCCATTGGTGGTGAGGGAGGGCTGGAGGAAGGTTATGCCCTACACCTTCACCAGGCAGCAGGAGGGGGACCTTGAGGAACGGTTCCAGCAGAATGCCATCCTGTACGAAAAGGAAAATGAGGGGTACAGGGTCAGGGACAAGAATGGCATGTTTGCCATCCACTGCCCCATATGTGTGCTTAAAGTTCCATCTTTTGTCAAAGCTCAGCGCCACTCTCTTCCAGTCATCTGGTGTACTGGGACAGTCCATCACATCATCTCCATTCACCCATTGAGACCTCTTCTTGTGCTTCCCCTTCACCCTTGCTCTTCCCCTTCTGCCTTTGTTAAAAGGCTGCAGAAGCAAAAGGGCTACTGCAAACAGCAGTAAAACGTACATGGTCGAAGCCAGCCTTCAACATAGTCAAAGGATGTCGGAGGTCTTCTTCATAATCGTGGGAGATCTTCAACATAGTCGTATAAGGTCGTACACATAGTCGTGAAAGGTCGTAGGAGGTCGTAGGTTACCACGACCTTGATTTTTTTTTTAGCTCGTTTAAGGTCGTCAGAGGTCACGATTTAGGTCGTGAAAGTGGGACAGGGCCTTAAGTTTACACATTGCATCATCAATGGTGTAAGAAATAGCTAGCAGAATATAGGGCCTGTCCCACTTTCATGACATAATTCACGACCTCTGCCAAGTTTGCCCTTGACTTATACTTGCAGTATGGTCGCCACAAGGTCGTAGGAGGTCGAAGGAGGCCGTAGGTAGGTCGTAGGAGGTCGTGATGCTAGTCGTAGGTACTCGTGGCATCAAGTAGGTCTAGGCGTTTTTCTAGCCTGATGAAAAATGTCCACGAGTAAAAAAAGGTAGTGAATTAGGTCGTGGAAGTGGGACAGGCCCTTAAATTGGATGAAAATAATCTCCTGTATTCCACTGGATACAGAGCAAAATATACTTCAACAGCAAATTTCAGACAATCCATCATCTGGACTACTTTAAAAGATTATTATTTGGCATACACTCACTGCTACCCATGGTTCCATATAAAGTTCTCTCCTAAACTTCTTCATTATTTACTCTTTCACTGTTTGCCATAATGTGTGGATTAAGAAGGGGAGAGTAACATAACCTTATCTATGTTACATCAGTTGCTTCAAGCACTGTACCCTCCGTACACGTGACAATAAACTAAACTAATACATACTTCACTTGCTTCATATGGGCTTAAAACCCTCAAGGCGTCTGTATATTAAAAAAAGATCTTGATATTTGTAGAGAGCCCGTAAAAGAAAAAAAATGTTATATGCATGAACACAACCAGAAAACTAGACTCAGTGTTCAGAGCAGAGACAAGAACTGGTTTAAATTTTCTCTTCTAAAGAAATTTCAGGTTTTGGATTACAGTACTGTACATAAAATCCTACACAAATTTACAGTTAAAAGATTTAGCCGTCACCAATATGTTTTCTGGTATTACTCAATAATGATAGCATATCCTATATTCACTAGCCGTGGAAGGTAAATTATAAAAGGATGACAATATAGGTTCCGATAATGGCATGTCATGGTCTACACACCACAATCCCTCTTTTCTTTCACCAGATGTCAGTGACTGTAGTGACAATTCAATGCACCATCTTGAGAAAGTTTTCCATCCACTGGGCTTTGCTCAGCAGGGGTGACACTGAGCTAAGTGTTAACATGTGCAAACATGTGCTGCCAGTGAAATCTGATTCAATTATTTGATCACACTTTACTGCCAACTGGGTTAACCTGTTCCCCGCGGACTTTGACAATCTGCACTTTGATCCTGTGGTTTTCTGTTCACTGGGTAAAAGTCAGTGATGCCCACATTTCTGAAATATACTCACATACTTTCAAAGTCCTCAGAGTACTTAAATGGAAACTTTGACTTGACCTTTGGCTGTGTGGGCTTCCAGAAAATTGGCTGCCTGTTTTCACACTCCACATAATAATAGACAAGAAAATTTGATATATTATCATCTTCTAATTCACTAGCAACCCATTTCATGTAATTGAAAAAAGGCAATCTTCTCCCTTTCATTGATTATTCTTTAAATTATTTTTACTGGCCTGACCTAACTTATGCGGTTCAATTTAGCAGACTGTATTAACTGTATCTTGGTGCATGTGACAATAAACTAAACTAATATATATTGCATTATGCTTCAGATGGGCTTTAAACCCTCAAGGTGTCTGTATATTAAAAATATATATTGATATTTGTAGAGAGCTCTGACAAGAAAAATAAACGTTATATTAATTAGTACAACATGAAAACTGGACTCAGCATTCAGAGCAGTCAGGAACTGGCAACACTGCAACTGCAGTTCAGTTCTATCGATTAAGAGCTGATGGTGATGAAAGACATTGGGTATCAACTTAATTTGCTTCCCTTATTGTAAATTCATAAGTTATTTGAGCAGAATTAGGCCATTTGGCCCATCAAGTCTACACCATTCAATCATGGCTGATCTATCTTTCCCTCTCAACACCATTCCCAATACTCCCCAATACTCCTGACACTTTTCCTAATTAAGAATATGTCAATCTGCATCTTAAAAATCTCCTTCCATCCTTTCTCTCTCCAATGCGGGTTTAAGGGACTTCTGCTGGTAACTTGTTTTAACGTCACAGAGAGATACAGCACTGGAAGAGGCCCTTTGGCCAAGTGAGTCTATGCTGACCATCAAATGCTCATTCATACACTAATCCAACCCTAACCCATTTTATTTTGCTCACCCTTTCCCATCAACTCCCACCTCTCCCCGCAATATTACCAATTATTTGTGGATTAGAGGAAATTTACAACAGCCAATTAACCCAGCAACCCACACATCACATCTCCACAAGTCTACCACCAATACATGAACTATGATTCAACCTATGTTATTGAAGTACTGAATCTTCAGTTGTTTAACCAGCGCCAGTACTGGTTGGACTCAACTCAATAATCAACTGGATGATTGATCGGTGGACTAGTTGTGATGTCTTTGGGGAAAATCGAAGAAAATGGCCAACCCTGCCTTCAGTGCTGGAGTTTACAAATATCAGCAATTATCCTACACTTCACCATAGTTCTTTTCCCACATGTATAACTGATTCCGTGCTAAAAATCCCCTTTATCTGCTTCACCGCCCCATCTGTCAGTGCATTCCATATCACAACATGCAGTCTCTTCATCAGTCTTTTTCTTTTATCAATAACTATGGTTATAAACTCTCCTCTCAGTGGAAATAATTTATCTAATTCCTCTTAAAACTTTCACAATTTTGAACACTTCCATTCAATCCTACCGTAACCTTCTCTTTCTTCAGAAAGATTAACCTCTGTTTCTCTTCTCTCATCACATAACCTTGTTAAACATGTATTAAATCACGTAGAGCCTTTGGCATCTTGCTGGTGCCCAGAATTGGATATGATAATCCAGTTGAGACCATACCAAGATTAATAAAGATATAGCAAAAATTCCTTAACTTTTGCAAAATTAAGGATTCTATATATTTTGCTTTCAGTCTTCTCAGAAAAGATCCCATACTTTGTATTTCTGCAGTTTGTTGAATCTCCTTCAAAATATACTACTTTCTTGTACAAAAGCTAAATGCTGCAGATGCTTGAAATCTGAAATTAAGTCAGAAAAATACTCAGTCGATAAGGCAATGTCTATAAAGATAGAAACTGAGTTAACATTTCAACACTGGATGACCTTTCAACAGAAACAGCTTTGATGTGAAAGAAGAAACGCAAGGGAAGGTGAGTGAAAGAATGAAGATAAATGATAAATGGGGTGATTGTGCAAGGTGAAAGGGTGTGATAATGGGATTGGTGATTGACTAAGCGTTGGCATAAAAATACATCTAACTCTGGCAATGTCAAATGCCTAAAGATGATTATATGAAATTATTGAACATTTGATGTGAGTCTTCAAGATAAGATATTGACCCTCAGACCAATGTTGTGTCACACGGCAGCGGTGCACAAGGCCAAAGACAAGGTGGTTAGAGTTTATTTCCTTTCTTTCTTTACAAAATTCATCACTGTGTTACTTCAGACATTGAATATAATTTTTTCTTCTTCTAATTATTTTCCCAGTTGTTCTGACTTCTTCCTATATTCTTCTATTGTTATTTTTTCTCACCTATTTATCTAAATAGACAAATTGACAACAGGTTGACTGGACACATTTACTATACGTCCCCACTTTGACATCAGACCTTTCAATTATTTTTTCTGTATTTTGAATACGTTCATTCATTAAATATTTTAAACTACATACATACAGGCTGAAGAAAAAAACCTGATTCACAGATTTAGATTATTTAAGATAAACCATCCAGCAAGTTTCTTGAAACATATAATGATTAATTGAAAATAACCTTTTGATTTTTCACCTTTCTATGAGCGAAGAATGTTGTGTCTTAATTTCCTCAATTGTAAATGTGATCTTTGCAAAAGGAATTTGATTAGTTGCTATGCCACTCATGTCATGAGGTATCAAAACGGGATTTCAAGCCACAGCATGGAAATGGCGGGTAAATAAACTAAGGGGGGTGGGATAGTATTATGATTTGAGGGGCTGAATGGCATGTTTCCAATTATTAAGTTTATCTGCACTGACATTTCTTGATGTGTAACCATACATTGTAAGTAAGATGTTCTGAGTGTGAAACATTGTGTGCCTATGGTAAATGGACTTCTATGCAGATAAACACAATGGGTTTTGGAGGGGAAGAGAACTGATTAGCAATTATCCTTCAGGTCTGCAAAGGGGGATGGATTTGGAAAGTTGCTGATATTCGAGGAAAAGGTCAACTGCTCATGCCTTCCCAGGGGCAACATTAAAGGTCAATAAATACATGCTTGCATGCATCCCCATGTGTCGTAAAGTGCTGTTACAGGCCCGATGGGCCTAATGGCATCCACTTGCGCTGTAAGATTCTACGCGTTGACCTATAATTCACATAATGCTGGTCAAAACCCACCCAGAGCATTGTGAGTGCTTTTCCAACAGGAGGAGTACAAAGTGAAGAGCTGTCGTCAATTTTTGTCGAGGGACATTGGGATGAGAAATAAATGCCAGACTCGTCAGCGATACCCACACCGTGAGAATTACAAACTGTGATGGAAAATTGAGACTGCAGCTCAACGCTGCCCACTGCAATGCTGCCCGCTTTAATTAATTTGAAAATAGAATCCGGTCATGGACTGGCCCAAATATGAACATGCCGTGATCCTTGGGCCTCCGTATACTTTTGCATTAAGCGAGAAAGGATTCTTGTTAAAGAAAAGCAACTTTAACAAATCCTGCATTATTTACACGATATGGTTGTACAAAGCACCTTAGTTTCGCACAGTCTCAGGGCTGCAGCAGAATACCGATGCTCTCAGATTTTCTGGCAGATGTGGAGCCGTGATTTGGCCTCTTTCCAGATTTTGCAGGCAAGTCCTTTAGCACAGTCACAGCGCTGGAAAAGCTCTAAGCCGTGCGAACCTTTCCTCTTCTGCTTCGTACATACTTCTCCTTGACGAAGAACAGGCTTGCAGATCTTGGTCCAAAAATGACGGGCACAGCAGAAACCTTCGGCACAATCAGATGAGCGGAGGCAGGAGTCCCCTTCATGACCTACGCAGGGAAAAGGACATGTTTATACAATAACAAGGAATTGCAGATGTTGGTTTATAGACACAAAATGCTGGAGTAACTGGGCGGGTCAGGCTACATCCCCAGAAAACATGGATAGACGATGTTTCGGGTCGAAACCCATTTCTATGTCTCTCTTAGTTTAGTTTAGTTTAGAGATACAGTGTGGAAACAGACCCTTCGTCCCACCAAGTCCGCATCGACCAACAATCACCATACACTAGTTCTAATCTACACACTGGGGACAATTTACTGAAACCTACAAACCTGGCTTTGGAATGTGGAAGGGAACTCGGGAGAAACCCACATGGTCACAGGGAGAACATACAAACTACATACAGACAGCACCCTTAGTCTTGATCGAACATGGGTCTCTGGCGCTGTAAGGCAGCAACTCTGCCTCTGTGTCTCTCTTAGCATTGGTAAAGTATCTAAGGGACTGATGCATTACAATGTGCTGCAATGCTGAGAACTATATTCCTTCTATCATACTTGAGTTTGAACTGATTGCATCTATGTATGGTATATTTGGTTTGTTTGGATAGTATGCAAAACTAAACACTTGTCACTGTACCTCAGAACATGTGACAATAATAAACCTAAACCTAAGTATGCCACCAAGGTCATTGATGGTTACATGCTCAGTCAATAGAAACATAGAAACATCGAAACATAGATGCAGGAGTAGGCCATTCGGCCCTTTGAGCCAGCATCGCCATTCAATATGATCATGGCTGATCATCCAAAATCAGTACCCTGTTCCTGCTTTCTCCCCATGTCCCTTGATTCCGTTAGCCCAAAGAGCTATATTTAACTCTCTCTTCAATTATAGAACTGGTTTCAATAATACTTTTTGAACCTGATGAAGATACTGTGAAGAATAAACAGAAACATAGGCAGGCAGATGGAGCTTCAATGAAGCAGAGAGAGAGATGGAGAGATTCAGGAGTGAATTCCAAAGCTTAGGGCCGAGGTGGCTGAAGGTTAATATGGGTTTAGAACATAGAACTTAGTACAGTACAGTACAGGAACAGGCTCTACGGCTCACAATGTCTGAGCTGAACATGATGCCAAGACCAACTCTTACCTGCCCACACTTCACCCACATCCCTCCATTCCCTGCACATCCATGGACCTATCCGAAACTCTCTGTTGTATCTGGCTCCACCAACACCCCTGTTTGTGCATTCCAGGCACCCACGTGTGAGAAGAATGTTGTGTATTGAGATCATCGAAGGCCAGATTCGGGGAATTGATTACAGGATGTCTACCTTTCCTGATGTTTAGAGTCGCCAAGGGAGGTTGAGATAAACTAATTGCATGCTTTCCACAAAGTTTCAGCAAAATGAAGTCATTCATGACTGCAAAGTGTTGAAAGTCACTCCCTTCCTCCATAGAAACCTGATTAATTACATTATTAGCTCCAACCATTAAGAAGCAACACCTGCAGAATATCATTTTATGAGCATTTCCCAAGAAAATACAGGCATGTCCTTAACACTTTACGGCAATTCATTATTGACTTTAATATGGGATGTACTGAAGCCCACTTTGAATGCCACAAGCTGATGACTTGCAGTTTGTGAACCTACTATCACATTTTAAAACATAAATCCTTCTATTGGCTTTGAGAATTACTTGCTGGCTGCTTTAAACAAACAAAAATCCTATAAAAATGAACAGGTCCTTTAGAAATAATGAAAATTTCTGATTTTAGAAGTGGCATTAAGAATTTAAATTCATATTCCCAATTGTTTACTCAAACTCAAGAGGGAGTGCTTGGGCATTCATGTAAAGTGACCCTGATTAACTAAATCATAAGATCATGAGACAGAGTCTGCTCCACCATTTGATCATGGTTGCTCTATTTTTCCCTCTCAACCCCATTCTCCTGCTTTCTCTCTGTAACTTTTGACACACTCACAAATCAAAAACCTATCAAACTCTGATTTAAAAATATTCAATGTCTTGGCCTCCACAGCCATCTGTGGCAATGATTTCCACAGATTCACCACCCTCTGGCTAAAGAAATTCCTCCTCATCTCCATTTTGAAGGTATGTCCGTTCTTTTATTCTAAGCCAGTAGCCTCTGGTCCTAGACTCTCCCATTACTGGAAACAACTTGTCAACATCCACAACCTTTTCACATCCCAAAGAGGGATATGAATCATGTACAGATGCATTTAACTTGACATTATGTTCAGCATGGACAATGTGGGCTGAAGGACCTGTTTCTCTGCTATCTTCCATCATCCCTCCTCTGTGATCCGTTTTCTATGTTCTGTCCTCTATGATCTGCAGCTATTACCTTGCCCAGTCCAATGGCCTTTATTGCATCCGTTCCACAAACACCCACTGCACCAGAATCTTCAACAACAATGTCATATGCCAAACACCTTCCATGCGCCTGTGTGATTTTTTCACCCCATGTTGCTTACACCAGATTATTTTGATCCAGAAAATTCAAAAGTAATCCTGGAGCAGGAGTGGAAGTACAGAGTTGGGGCCAAAGGTGAAGGTAACAGAATATATTGACGTAGATGTTCCGACATACAAATGGAGGAAAGACTCTTCATCTAAGGGTTGTTGCCAAAGTGGAGAATGTATCTGAAGATGATTATCCTGCAAGGCTCGATTCCTGAGGACCCTAGACATAACATTGTGTGCGTAACGGTTCTCTTCCTTCACCATTGCTGGAGATTTACAGGCTATTGGCTGAACAACGGGGAAAAGGACTACGATGAACCATTGCCCCAACTGACTATATCAATAACTGTTGAGAGGATGAAGAGGGCTAATGCCCCATGAAGTTCATGTTGACAGGATGTGCGGCGTTTTGGTATAGACTTGTGTAAACATGTCACATGGGTGTTAGATGAAATGTTTAAGAAAGAAGTGCAGATGCTGGAAAAATAAAATGCTGGAGAAACTCAGAGGTTGAGGCAGCATCTATGGATACCTTGAAGAGGTTTTGCAGTGTTAGATGATGCAGTGACGCATGTAGACACTTTCTCACTGGTAAAATAAGCAATCTTGTTCAAAGGCTTTGCATCCTGAAACAGCTCCGATTCAATTTTAATTGTCATTGTCAGTGTACAGTACAGAGACAACGAAATGCATTTAGCATCTCCCTTGAAGAGCGACATAGCAAACGATTTTGAATTAAAATAAATAAATAATAAGTGCCGGGGGGGGGGGGGTGATTGGCAGTCACCGAGGTACGTTGTTTAGTAGAGTGACAGCGGCCGGAAAGAAGCTGTTCCTCGACCTGCTGGTTCGGCAACGGAGAGACCTGTAGCGCCTCCCGGATGGTAGGAGGGTAAACAGTCCATGGTTGGGGTGAGAGCAGTCCTTGGCGATGCTGAGCGCCCTCCGCAGACAGCGCTTGCTTTGGACAGATCAATGGAGGGGAGCGTGGAACCGGTGATGCGTTGGGCAATTTTCTACTGCTACTGCAAGTAGAACTTATCCAAGGTCTAGTAGTATACAGGATCCACCATAGGATAAATGATAACAGTGACGAGGATGGGAGAACTCAGAAACATAGGTGTAGGAGTCGGCCCTTCAAGCCTACTCCAGATCACCAAGGCTGATCATCCATTTCAGTGCCCTGCTCCTGCTTTCTCCCATGTCATTTAATATCTTTAACATTGAGAAATATATATGTTTAGTGTAGTTTTTTATTATTGTCACGTGTACTGAGGTACAGTGAAAAGTTTTTTGGGTATATGCTCTCCAGTCAGCAAGAAGATGATACATGATTTACAATCAAGCTGTCCACATTGTACAGATGCAGAATAAAGGGCACAACATTTAGTGCAAGATAAAGTCCAGTCAATTCCCATTGAAGATAGTTTTAAGGTCTCCAATGATGTAGATGGGAGGTCGGGAACACTGTCTTCTGGTTCTATCTGCTTCTGGGATATATTCAGTGAAATAAACAGAACAGAAGCAGATAAAAAAACCATGCTGAAGACAACCAAAGGTTTCTCTTCCCTTTAAAGAGGCTGGAATACTTTTGTGTACAAGTGTTCGAACTTGCTTTAAGCAGAGCACAACGGCAGATGGAGTAAGAAGTCTCACCCAGAGGCAACTTTATGTGAAGCTATAATCCATTGCACATAAAATTCCACTTGGATCAGCTTAATTAAAGAGATACCTGTAAATTTAGATTGGGATATTTAATGGAATAACTCCCACCAGAGGCATTTTACAACACATCTGAAATATGTTAAAAAATTGGGCTGAAAGAATGTACCTACCATTGTCACACATTGAATGATAAAACATCATTAACCCTTAAGGCATACGTAGAAAATAGAACAGTAGAGCACAGTTAGTTAGTTTAGTTGAGTTTATTGTCACATGTAACAGGGTACAGTGAAATGCTTTTTGTTGCGTGCTATCCAGTAAGCGGAAAGCTGATTACAATGGATACATACTGTAGATAGGATGGGTTGAGAGAGATGGGTCAAATGCAGGCAGGTAGGAATTGTGTAAATGGGACATATTGGTCTGTGTGGGGAAGTTAGGCCGAAACATAGAACCATAGAAAATAGGTGCAGGAGAGGTCATTCGGCCCTTCGAGCCAGCACCGCCATTCATTGTGATCAAGGCTGATGATCCACAAACAGTAACCTGTGCCTGCCTTCTCCCCATACCCCTTGATTCCGCTAGCCCCAAGAGCTCTATCTAACTCTCTTTTAAATTCATCCAGTGAATTGGCCTCCACTGCCCTCTGTGGCAGAGAATTCCACAAATTCACAACTCACTGGGTGAAAAAGTTTTTTCTCATCTCAGTTGTAAATGGGCTCTCCTTTCTTCTTAGACTGTGACCCCCGGTTCTGGACTCCTCCAACATTGGGAACTTTTTCTTGCATCTAGCTTGTCCAGTTCTTTTATAATTTTACTTGTTTCTATAAGAATCCCTTTCATCCTTCTAAATCTCAGTGAATACAAACCCAGTCTTTCCAATATTTCCAATCTTTCCTCAGATGACAGTCCCGTCATCCCGGGGATTAACCTCGTGAACCTATGCTGCACTTCCTCAATAGCAAGGATGTCCTTTCTCAAATTAGGAGATCAAAACTGCACACAATACTCCAGATGTGGTCTCACCAGTGCCCTGTACAACTGCAGAGGGACCTCTTTACTCCTATACTCAAATCCTCTCTTTATGCGGGTCAACATGCCATTAGCTTTCTTCACTGCCTGCTGAACCTGCATGTTTAATTTCAGTGACGGGCACTCAGGTCTCGTTGCACTTCACTTTTTTCTAATCTGACAACATTCAGATAATAATCTGCCTTCTTGTTCTTGCCGCCAAAATGGATAACCTCACATTTATCTACATTATACTGCATCTGCCATGCATCTGCCCACTCACTCAACCTGCCCAAGTCACCCTGCAACCTTATAGCATCCTCTTCGCAGTTCACACTGCCACCCAGCTTTGTGTCATCTGAAAATCTGTTAGCATTACTTTTAATTCCATTATCTGAATCATTAAAATATGATGTAAATAGTTGCGGCCCCAGCACCGAGCCTGGCGGCACTCCACTCGCTGCTACCTGCATTCTGACGGGCCCGTTTATTCCTACTCTTTGTTTCCTGTCTGCCAACCAATTCTCAATCCATGTCAATACCCTACCCCCAATACCATGTGCTCTAATTTTGCCCACTAATCTCCTGTGTGGGACCTTATCAAAAGCATTCTGAAAGTCTAGATACACTACATCCACTGGCTCTCCTTCATCCATTTTACTTGTCACATCCTAAAAAAATTCCAGAAGATTTGTCAAGTTGGATTTCCCCTTCATAAATCCATGCTTACTTGGACCAATCCTTTTACTACTATCCAAATGCGCCGTTATTACTTCATGGATAATTGACTCCAGCACCGTGTCAGGCTAACTGGACTATAATTCCACGTTTTCTCTCTCGCTCCTTTCTTGAAAAGTGGGGTAACATTAGTACCCTCCAATCCACAGGAACTGATCCTGAATCTAAGGAACATTGGAAAATGATCACCAATGCCTCCATAATTTCTAGAGCCTCCTCCTTGAGTACCATGGGATGCGGGTAATCAGGCCCTGGGGATTTATCAGCCTTCAGTCCCATCAGTTACACAATGCTATTTCTGGCCTAATTCACATTTCCTTTCAGTCTGTCTCCATAGATCCATGGTCCTCTAGTACATCTAGGAGGTTGTTTGAGTACTCCTTTAGTGAAGACAGACCAAAATACCTGTTCAACTCTTCTGCCATTTCCTTGTTCTCCATAATAATTTCACCAGTTTCTTCCTTCAAGGGACCCACATATGTCTTTACTAATCTTTTACTCTTGACATACCTTAAGAAGCTTTTACTATCTTTCTTTATATTCTTGACCAGCTTACCTTCGTACTTCATCTTTACACCCCGTATTGCCTTTTTTTTTTACCTTCTGATGTCCTTTGAAAGTTGCTCAATCCTCTGGCTTCCCGCTACTCTTTGCTACGTTATACACCTTTTCCTTTAGTTTTATACCATCCCTAACTTCCCTTGTCAGCCACGGTTGCCTCTTACTCCCCTTAGAATCTTTCTTCCTCTTTGGAATGAAATGATCCGGCATCTTCGGGATTGTGCCAAGAAATTCCTGCCATTGCTACTCCACCGTCATTCCTGCAAGGATCCTTTTCCAGTCGACCTTGGCCTGTTCTTCTCTCATGCCTTTATAGTCCCCTTTGTTCAACTGCAACACTTACACTTCAGATTTGACCTTCTCTCTCAAATTGCAAATTTAAAGTTATCATATTATGGTCACTACCTCCTAGCGGTTCCTTTACCTTCAGTTCCCTTCTTATATCTTGTTCATTAAAAAACACTAAATCCAGAATTGCCTTCTCTCTGGAAGGCTCCAATGCAAGCTGCTCTAAGAATCCATCTCCGAGGTACTCTACAAACTCTCTTTATTGAGGTCCAGAACCAACCTTATTTTCCCAGTCTACCTGCATATTGAAACCTCCCATAACAACAGTGGCATTACCTTTGTTAGGGCCTGTACCACTTAGGCGACTTTTTAGGCGAGTGCAGGAGACTATGCACTCACCTCATGATCACCACGTGGTCGCCACATGTTCGCTGATGGTCTCTGGTGAGTGTCCTTCATGGGCACGAGGAGTTCCCGAATTCTGGTGTGTGTGTGTGTGTGTGTGTGTGTGTGTGTGTGTGTGTGTGTGTGTGTGTGTGTGTGTGTGTGTGTGTGTGTGTGTGTGTGTGTGTGTGTGTGTGTGTGTGTGTGTGTGTGTTCCACTCTTGACACTCACCGTTCCACTTCCTGGTTTTTCAGCGAGTGCCGTGAGCTTGACACTCGCCGACAGTCCGCTGAAAAATCGCCTAAGTGGGACAGGCCCTTAACATGTCAACTTTAACTCCTGCTGCAACTTGCATCCTTTATCCAGGCTACTGTTTGGGGGCCTGTAGATAACTCCCATTAGTGTCTTCTTACCTTTACAATTCCTCAATTCTATACACAGCGACTCTACATTGTCAGTCCCTATGTCACCTCTTGCAGGGGACTGAATTTCATCCCTCACCTCCTCTGCCCACCTGCCTGTTCTTTCTATAGGACGTATAACCCTGAATATTCAGTTCCCAGTCCCGATCCTCCTGTAGCCATGTCTCTGTAATCACCACAATGTCATATCTATCAATCTCTAACTAAGCCTCTAGCTCATCTACTTTACTTCTTATACTTTGCGCATTCATATATAATACTTTTAATCGATTACTAACCTCACCTTTCACATCAACCTTTCACATCGATTCCTATCTCTTTGTAACCTTTCTGTCCCGTTAATTCTGGTGTCTTTCTTAACTTTTCCTATACTCTCTTTCCCTTTAACTCCATCCTTGTATTTCCAATTTGTCTCTTCCCCCCCACTATTTAGTTTAAACCCACCCGTGCATGTAGCAGTGGCAAACCTGCCTGCCAGAATGCTGGTCCCCTGCCTGTTAAGGTGCAACCCATCACTTTTGTACAATTCACCCGTATCCCAAAACAGATTCCAGTGATCTAAGAATCTAAACCCTGCTCCCTGCACCAGATCCTCAGCCACACATTCAGATCTCCTATCTCCTTGTTCCTGCCCTCACCAGCATGAGGTACTGGAACCAAACCGGCGATAACCACCCTGGAGGTCCTGCTTTTCAGCCTTCTTCTGAGCTCTCTAAAGACACGCTGCAGAATCTCTTTCCTCTTTCTCCCCACGTCATTTGTACCGACATGCACTACCAATTCCGGCTGCCCGCCTTCTCCCAAAGGGCCTGTTTCCATGCTGTATGACTCTGACTATGACAATCAAAACGTTCACAGTGTTTAGATACAAGATAAAGGGAATAACATATAATGCAGGATAAAGTCCAGTAAAGTCCAGTCAAAAATAGTTTGAGGGTCTCCAATGAAGTAGATGGTAGCTCAGGACCGCTCTCTAGTTGTTGATAGGATGGTTCAGTTGCCTGATAACAGCTGGGAAGAAACTGTCCCTGAATCTGGATGTGTGTGTTTTCAGGCACTTCTTGCCTGATGAGGGGTGGAGGGAATGACCGGCGTGACACGGATCCTTGATTATCCTGGTGGCCTTGCCGAGGCAGCATGGTGTAGATGGAGTTAATGGGAGGGAGGTTGGTTTGTGTGTTGGTCTGGTCAGGAACAGGCCTCTCAGACCTTGGTGTCCATGCCGAACATGATTCCAAGCTCAACTAATGTCCTTGTCTTGCACGTGACGCATGTTGAAATTCTTTAGTTGCTAGTTTTCATTAGTAATGGATGTGATACATTGTAGCAGCACCTAGTGGTGGCTTGGGGAAATGCGAACCCTCGCTATTGGCTGGCGCCATCACGTGATCGCAGGTGTGTTTTTGCGGGATTTTGCTCCTCAGTCGACAGTGCTCCTCCCGTGTAGCTGGAGCTATTATATATATGGCTGACCCAGCATGTGGTTTTCGAGTACCTCCTTTTGTTTGTGATTTCCAAATAAAAATTTGTTTTACTCAACCTGCCTGTCTCGTCAAAACCTCTTGCAACCCAAATCCAAAGTGTATTGTTCTTTTGCAACATTTCCATCTAAAACAGGTATCCGCTTCTGAGTTGTGTCTGGTCTTGATCCAAAATGTTGCCTGGCCATTTCCCACCACAGGCGCTGCCTGACCCGCTGGGTTCCTCCATTATTGTGTTCCATTATTTGGATTATTGTGCAGTTCCCCTAAAGTTTTGGCTAACACATTGAAAAACTACAAAGTTAAAAAGTTAAACACTCAGGCTTCTGCCAATAAGTGTTCAGGCTATTCCCAGCAGCTTGGATTGGTCCTGTATGTGACTGCAACAGTTTATCAAGTACTAGTTGAGGCACAGTTAATTTTGTGTTATATTGAGCTGCCTGCCAAATTTAGATTATGGGATTGATGATAAAGGGTTCTGATTGACTGAAAAACATTGTAAAAACCACAATTAACTTCTGTTTTAAATCAACCTCAAGTATTTTACCAGTCTCCTGCCAGTTGTGGTGGTGGACTGCACCGATCACATGGGTAGCAGTTAATAAACCTTCAAAGGAATCTGTTGCAAGCTACACGATGCATTCACAGTATATGTACTGCTTGCAGTGGCTCCGTGTCACCCAGACTGATGATGTTCCAGCTTTGACGCCCCAAGTACACAATACTGAAATCCCTCTAGACAACCAAATCTGACAACCTAGTTCCAATTCCGCAGTGGGGTCAGATGTGATACTCAGCCACAAAGACCCGGGTTCGATCATGACAACAGATGCCGCTCTGTACAGAGTTTGTACATGCTCTCTGTGACTGCGTGGGTTTTCTCCAGGTGCTCCGGTTTCCTCCCACGCTCGAAAGATATACAATTTTGTAGGCTACCAAAAATAGACACAAAGTATTGGAGTAACTCAGAGGGTCAGGCAGCATCTCTGGAGAAAAGGAATTTAAGTGTCGTTTTGGGTCGGAATCCTTTTTCAGATCATGTCTGAAGAAGAGTTCTGTCCCGAAACATCTCCTATTCCCTTTCTCCAAAGATTCTGCCTGACCCGCTGAGTTACTCCAGTATTTTGTGTCCAACTTCTGTACAAGCCTTAATCTGCAGTTCTTCCCTACATAGGTTTGTAGGTCAATTTGTTTCTGTAAACTGTAAATTGTCCCTATTGTGTAGGATCGTGCTGGTTTACGGGGTGAATGCATGTCAGCGTGGACTCGGTGGGCCAAAGGGCCTGTTTCCACGCTTTATCACTAAAGTAAACTAAAGTAAATATTCTGGACTGATTTCACTTATTTCAGAAGCTGCGGTCGAAAAATGTAATTGAGGAGAATTTTGCAAGGTTGCTCCATTGATGATAAAGACACCGACCTTTCTCGCGTGATGGTTTAGCCTGGGTGTTGCCCACAATGTGCCAGTACGTGCCCTTGGATCCACGGTGAGTGGGCTTCTTCGAGTGCTCTTGGATATCCCCAGTGGCGGCTCTGCGGGCAGCGCCTTCAAGAAACGCTACACAGATTCCTGGGGGAAAGAACAGCAATGGTCACAAGATTAACGCCCGGCCAAAAATGGAGTCAAGAGTGTTTGATTCTCATAGATCCCAAAACAAATCGATGTCATTCTTACTTGCAGCAACACAACAGATATGTAAACATAGTACTCTGTAAAAAAAATAATAACAACTACAACAACTATATATATATACTCTTTTATATATATATCCTCTTATGTATACACGCAAATATATACAGTAAATACATGCATACACATATTTATATATATGTGTGTGTGTATATGAATGCATATGTATGTATCTATATGCATATGCATATCAAAACCGAGAAATAAACAGTTAATCCATCACAAAAAACTCAAGGTCATGCCTCAGGGGCACACAACAGTTCCACGTATATAGCGGAAGGAATTCACCACCTTAGAAATTATCCAACCATAGATGATGTATCACCTGTCCCTGTGTCTCCTCCCTCCTCAACATCCAAGGGGCCCAGCAGTTTTTATAGATGAGACAGAGGTTACGGCATCCAGTGTTTAGAGGTACAGTGCGCCATTGAGTCCACACCAACCAGCGATCCCCACACATTAACACTATCCTACACACACAAGGAACAATTTACACTTATACCAAGCCAATTAACCTACAAGCCTGTAAATCTTTGGAGTGTGGGAGGAAACCAAAGATCGCGATGAAAACCAAAGTGGTCACGGAGAGAACGTACGAACTCCGTACAGATCGAACCCGGGTCTCTGGTGCTGTATGGCAGCAAATCTACTGCTACACCACCGTGCCGCCCTTGTTTGCAGCATGGGGAATCAATGAATACAGCGAGACCAAGTGTAGACTTAGCAACCAATTCGGCAAACACTTGTGCTCAGTTCCCCAAGGCCTTGTGGATTCCTTGGTTGGTAACAATTTTAACTCACCTTCCCATTCCCATGCTGACCTTTCTGTCCTTGGCCTACTCCATTGCCAGAGTGAGGCCATACACAAACTGGGGTATCTTATAACCCAATGGCATGAACGTTGAATTCTCCAATTTTGGAGAAAACAACCCCTCCCCCTTCTTCCCCCCACCTTTATGTAACCCCACCCCTGTGCCCCACCTAGACACACCTATTTCTCTCCTACCCCTCCCCATCCGCTACATTCCTTCCTCTAACTTCACAATTCGCATCTCTTCAATCCTTATCGCATACCTTTTGCTTTTCCAACTATCTGCCTATCAAATCCTCCCCCCACACCCACCCTTAACCAATATCCAGCTATCACTTGCCAGGCTTTGTTCTGCCTCTCCTCTCTTCCAGCTTTCATTCCCCCCCATCAAAATCAGTCTGGAGGTCTGAAAAGTGACATAAACATGTTCTCCAGAGATACTGACTGACCCGCTGATTTACTCCAGCACATTGTGCTTGTTTTGTAAAGCAGCATCTGCAGTTCCTTGTTTCTACCTGCAGCACATGTTTTATACTCTGTGCCCATATGCCATGTCTTTAGCTAGCAAACTTAACAGGAACCTGAGAAACCACTGGAATTAAAATGTATTTTATCCAAAGTAGGGGAATCAAAAATTAGGGGACATAGGTTGAAGGTGAGAGAGGAAGATTTGACCGGATGACTTTTTCACAGAAGGTGGTGGGAGTAGTTGAGACAGGTATCAAAACAACTTTTAAAAGAGATTTGGACAGGTACATGAGTAGGAATGGTTTAGAGGGTTATGGGCCAAATGTGGATGGGTGGGCAAGTGTAGATGGGACATCTTGGTTGGCATGGGCAAGTTGAGCCGATGGCCTTTAGACTTTAGGGATACAGCCTAGAAACAGGCCCTTCGGCCTACCGAGTCCTTGCCGACCAACGATCACTCTCCTACACACTGTCCTGGACCTCCTCCATTGCCAGAGTGAGGCCATACACAAACAGGGGTGGCTTACAGCCCAGTGGTATAAACGTTGAATTCTCCAATGTAAAGTAACTAGGGACAATTACACTTTGCAGAAGCCAATTTACCTACAAGCCATTATGTCGTTGGAGTGTCGGAGAAAACTGGAGCACCTGGGAAAAACCCACGGGGTCACAGGACGAACATACAAACACTGCACAGCAAGCACCCCTAGTCAGGATCGAACCCGGGTCTCTGGCGCTGTGAGGCAGCAATTCTACCGCTGCACACCGTGCTGTCCCCCCCACATATCCATGCTGTATGACTCAATGACTCTAAAATGCATTTGTTCTGTTCCATAATTTCTCCACTACATTGATCCATAAATGAGTGAAGTTAAAGTCCACACACCATTACTGCATTCATTCCCAGGGCAGCACATGGAGTCCCTGTGGCATCGCTTCTTCCTCCGTCTACAGGAGAGGCAAGTGAGATAGCCTTGATGTTGCGAATGGTGACAGTAGCCAGTTGGTGCACACTCCTTATCGCTGCTGCACGCTTGCTTCTGGAGAAACACAAAATAAAATCACAATGTAAATAAATAACGGATGATGAACTATAGTCAAAATGTGTGAGACAAATGCTGCAAATAGGTTTATTGAGGATGGGGGTGAAGCACAGTGGGGGTGAGGGCAGAGATTGTTCAAAATGTAAATATTAGATCAGTTTGTTTAAGAAGGAACTGCAGATGCTGGAAAATCGAAGGTACACAAAAATGCTGGAGAAACTCAGCGGGTGCAGCAGCATCTATGGAGCTAAGGAGATAGGCAACGTTTCTGGCCGAAACCCTTCTTCAGACTGGTGGGGGTAGGTGGGGAGAAGAAAGGAAAAAGGAGGAGGAGCCCGAGGGCTGAGGTAGGAAGGGGAGGAGACAGCAAGGGCTAACAGAATTGTAAGAAATCAATGTTCATGCCACCAGAATGCAGACTCCCCAAGCGGAATTTGAGGTGCTGTTCCTCCAACTTCCGGCGTTGCTCACTCTGGCCATGGAGGAGGCCCAGGACAGAGAGGTCTGAATCGGAATGGGAGGGGCAGTTGAAGTGCTGAGCCACCAGGAGGTAAGGTTAGTTAGTGCGGACTGAGCGGAGGTGTTAGCGCGAAATGATTGCCAAGCCTACGCTTGGTCTCACCGATATAGATCAGCTTGTACCTAGAATATGGGAATCAAAAAGCAGAGGACATTGCATTATGGTGAGAGGGGCAAAATTTAATAGGAACCCAAGGGACAACTTTTTCACCAATTGTGGTGGGTATATGAAGTGAGCTGCTGTAGTTGAGGGAGGTAATATAACAGGATTTAAAATACATTTGGACAGGTACATTGGAAGGAAAGGTTTAGAGGGATATGGGCCCACCAGCTTAGATGGGGCATCTTGGTCGATATGGGCATTTTGGGCTGAAAGGCCTGCTTCTATGCTGTATGACTATGACTCTAAAATGCACTCAGCACTTTGCCTTGAAGGCAGAGTATCAGGTTTAGGTGTGCTGTTGGGTTGTAAAGAGTGGCTGCACTCAGTAAGTTACCTCATGTCATTGAGCACCTGTGAAAGATAGCTTTGTCAGAGATCACTTTCACACTGACATCCTCTTTTTAATCTCCTTTACAGTGTCATGTCCCCTCATACAATGTCCCCTCGTACCACAGCAACTATCACAGGTTTTGCTTTTGCTACTTGCTGTTGCGTATGAGAATAGTGGAGAGAACAGTGGAGAAGCAACTGAGAGGGCAATGGCACACTGGTAGAAGTTCAACAACTGTACCAAGATAACAACATAGGCATTCAAACTACACTGACAACATTTCTGTAGGCTGCGTCGGAAAAACTTAAGCGTGCTTTTGTGGTGAAAGAATAATAGCATTCATAATAAAAATGAAATTAACTAACACTTTAAGTCAACTTTATCGTGAGAATCTCTATTATAGGGCTGACAAAGAAGAGGGCCATTCAATCCGCAAGCGAAGCCACAGAGAAAGCCACTACAGGTGGCTTTGGATTAAGAGGGCTGATCCGTGGGCGGTTGCCACTGGAACGCAAGTCGGGGCTTGATCAACCCCGGCTGGGTCGCCTGGGCTAGGGTGTCTGATGTTGTGAGACCCGAAACACCCGATGACCCCAGGAGGGAGGGACTGTGTAGATGGGGCATTTTGATCAGCATTGGAAAGTTGGGCTGAAGGGCCTGTTTCGTCACTGCATGACTCTATGACTAGAGACCCGACTCTATGACCTGATCCACTCCTCCCAACTAAACAAATTAATTGCATTTTCAAAATGTATATTTAAACTTTAGAGAAATGCAGCAAATAGTTTTAAAGTGCCCAAGTAATACCCAAGTCTTCAACTTACTGACTAAATAAATAAATATTAAAAACTGAGTTATGTCTGAAAGTCTGAGCAAATCTTTATAAAATGACTTTTTTGCTGAACTAATTATATTATTTTTATTTTTTACTTTCAATCTTGGTATCAAATGGATGTTGGAGGTAATTTTAATATGAATCAATACTGTTAAATATATTGCGTGAACAATTACTTATTTTTCAAGAGTTTAATATTCTTTGTAGATCTGTTGACAGAGAGACCGCAGTCAGTCCATGTTGGCAAGAACACCTCAGGCTCGATCACGCTGAGCACTGGCTCCCCTCAAGGCTGTGTGCTCAGCCCGCTGTTGTTCACACTGCTCACACATGACTGTGCTGCTAGATTCAGGGACAACAGGTTTATTAAATTTGCAGATGACACCACAGTGGTGGGACTCATCAGTGGAGAGGATGAAACAATGTACAGGGAGGAAGTGAAACAACTGGTGGACTGGTGCGGCGAAAACAACTTAGAATTAAATGTCGACAAAACAATGGAGATGTTTGTCGACTTCAGGAGCTCGCAGCCCAAACACACACCCCTCAACATCAGTGGCACCACGGTGGAGAGAGTGGAGAACATAAAGTTCCTCGGAGTGCAAATCACAGACAGTCTCCCCTGGTCCAGGAACACCACTGGGATTGTCAAACGGGCCCATCAGCAATTGCACTACCTGAGGAAACTCAAACAGGTCTCACTTCCCACCAACATCCTCAAGACTTTTTACAGGGCCACGGTGGAGTCTGTACTCACGTACTGCATGAACACGTGGTACTCCAACTGTAACTGCTCAGACAGGAAGTCTCTGCAAAGGGTAGTGAGGGGAGCAGAGAGGATCATTGGCGTCTCCCTTCCCTCGGTACAAGAACTGTTCCAGAGCCGCTGTCTGAAAAAAGCTCTGAGCATAGCAAAGGACAGACTTCACTCACTCCACACACATCTGGATCTCCTGCCATCAGGCAAGAGATACCATAGCATCAAAGCCCGGACAACCAGACTGCTAAGCAGCTTCCTTCCACAGGCTGTGAGGCTGCTAAACAGTCACTCCACCTGATTCTGCTGCTTTTTTGCACTGACAATTTAATAATCCTGGCACTGGCCACTTAAATCAGCTGCCCTGGACAATTTATGACTGTTTTTACTTGTATTTTAATGTTGCTGTTTTTACCTGCACTTTTAAACTATTCATACTGTTTTATCATGGACTGGATTGGTTTAATTGTTTTTATTTTATGTGTCAAATGTTTAAGTTTTATGTGCGATGCTCCGGTATTCCCTGGGAAATGTCTTCTCATTTTGCACTGTACAACTGTACAACTGTTGTTTTGCAAGATGACAATAAAGGTTGATTGATAATATTATGACCAGTTAGCCTACACTGTGAACACTGAAGTCTTGCTCATGCAGACACTGGCCACTTGCCTTAACGATCATCTTTGATTATGCAAGGCTCTCCGCTATTCAGAGCTGAGTTGCTTTTACACCTTTCATTATGTTAAGTTTATTAATTCCATGCATGTAGATATGATGTGTTCCAGTGGATACAAATTCCTCAGTGGTCACATGTTAAATGTGTGATAGAGATAGTGCTCTGGTTACTTTGATGCTAATTGCAAAAAGAGGCATATCAAATGTCACCGTTATTCCAATAAATTATATTTAACAACATGCAGCATAAGATACTCCCTTTGTTCTATTCATTACCTCCATGATCTCTCCTGTAATTTGATTTCTCTCTGACCCTGTTCTAGCACAGAGACTTTGACATGAAATATTAATTCTGGTTCTCTTTCTACGGATGCTGCCTGAACTGCTGTGTGTGTGTGTGGCATTTTCTGTATTGCTTTCTGATTTCTGACATCCGGAGGTTATACATTTTTTTGGATTTCTTCCCCCGATGTTTCGGTAAATGTCAAGAGGCAGGAGTGTTTAATTGTCATATGTGTTGGCTAAGGAACAATGACATTCATACTTGCTGCAGCTTTACAGACCCATTAATGCAATTAGAAACAAATACATATACAATAATCAATTACATAATAAATTAATGATCAGTTGTACTAGGTGAGCAGACCATAATAGTGCAAAACCTAAGTCCATATTGCAACTTAAACAAGTCCATAGTAGATCGTAGTTGTTTTGGTAATGGTTAGTGTTGTGCAATATTCAAGCTTGTTTTTGAAGCTAGAGGTCACAGTTTTCAGAATCCTGTATCCTATTCCCAATAGTGGGATGAGAGCGTGATCAGGGTGCTGTGGGTCTTTAATGACATTAACTGCCTCCTTATGGCAGCGCTTACTATAGATTCCTTGGATGGCGGGGAGGTCAATATCTGTGATGGACTGGGCAATATCCACCAATTTCTGCAGTCTCCTTCATTCCTGGGCATTCAGGTTTACCACACCAGTCCATGATGCAATCAGTCAGTATGTTCTCTACTGCAGACTTGTAGAAGTTGGATAGAGTATTTGGATGTTGATGAGTTTTCTTTGGGATTGATTAATGTGCTGGTCCCAGGACAGATCTTCAGAGATGTGCACGCCCAGGAAGTTTGTAAACAGGCTTGAGAGAAACCAGTAATTTGAAGCCAATGATTCCCTAATCTGACCTCAGCTTGTTCTTATTTGGATCACTTCTTCATAGGGCGTAACCAGGCAATTACCTTAAAGGGAGCTAAAAACATACTGCTGGAGGAAATCAGTGGATCAAGCAGCATTTGTGGAGGCAAAGGGAGGTTGACACTTGAGATCGAGGCCTTGATCAAGTCTGCATCACCTCCTCCACAGATGCTGCTCGACCTGCTGAGCAGTTTGTTTTTTGCTCCTGATTCCAGTATATGTGGTCTCCTGCATCTCAGTCTTAAAGGGACATTAGATCAAAAGCATATCTCCATTTTAGCATCTATGTCCAAATCCTAGGCAGCCCCAAAGTAATGACATCAGAGATCAGTTAGTGTAGAGAATAAAAAATGATTAATGACTATAGCATTTTAGGTTAAAGGATTCAATGAGCAATCATAAATCAATTTCTTTCTCACTTCATAGTGCAATAAGTAAGATTATCACTTTATAATAACTGCCATGTATCTGTAATTCATTATAAAGAGGCTGTACAGTGAATCCCCTGGGGTTCCACGGCAAAATCCATTATACCTTTTCATTACATTTGGGACTGTATATGTATGTTGCTGCAGGGAGTAATCCTATCCATTCACAGTCAGTAGTGTGGATCTTAGCTCTGTGTGGTACCTCTCCCTCTGTGAGTTAGGTTGTGGCTTCATGCCCTGCACTGAACACTTCAGCACACGTTCCAGACTAACACCGCAGTGTGAGAGGTGCTGTTATCATTCAGATGGGTATTGTATCAAAATTGCTAACAATGCAAAGGAAAACTGGGAAACAAAGTTGTGAGGAGGACACAGTGACAAGAATTGGGTATGAAGGAACTGCAGATGCTGGTTTAAACCAAAGGTAGACACAAAATACTGGAGTAACTTAGCAGGACAGGCATCATCTCTGGATAGAAGGGTCTGAAGAAGGGTCACGACCCAAAATGTTACCCATCCCTTCTCTCCAGACATGCTGCCTGTCCCGCTGATTTGCTCTAGCATTTTATGTCTGTCTTTGGTGACAAGAATTGGACTTGGTACACGAAAACAGCATTGTAAGCAGCCCAAAGGTGTCACAAAATAATTGCGACATTTGTTATAAAATGACGCAAAGTGTTGGAGTATCTCGGAGGGTCAGGCAGCATCTCCGGAGAACATGAATAGGTTACATTTCTGGTCAAGAGTTCTATTCAGATTGAAGAAGAGTCCCAACCCAAAACATCATCTAGTCATGTTCTCCAGAGATACTGCCTGCCCCACCGAGCTACTCCAACCATGATCATATTGAATGGTGGTGCAGGCTCGAAGGGCCGAATGGCCTACTCCTGCACCTATTTTCTATGTTTCAATGTTTTTTTATTCCATGTGATACTGATTTGGATCATATAGCTCATTTTTCAAATGCTTAGCAAAAGAGTTGCTTGAGCATATAAACATGTTAAATGAATTACTAACTTGGGGAAATGTGATGTGGGAAGGGAAGAAAACCAATGTATTATTTAAGTGATGTGAGGCTGTCGAACGCTGCTGTTCAGAAGGGAACTTAGTGCCATACAAAAGTTAGCAGCTATAACAAGTAACTGAGAAGGTAACTGGGATGTTGGGCCTTTAAGGCTGATGAAATACAAAAGTGGAGAGTTTTGTTACAAATGCAGAGGAATTTGGTGAGATCACACCTGGGTATTGTGCAGAATTTCCATCTTCCTACTTAAGGAAGGATAGATATACTTGCCTTGGAGGCAGGTCCACCGGATCGATTCCAAGCATGAAGGGTTATTTTTTGTGAGAAATAATCAAGCTGATAGAGGAAATTACACTCAGGGGTTTAGAAGAATGGAAAGTGAAGTTAGTCGAGAAATAAGACTCCAAGAAGCTTCTGAGGAGATGCTTCCTATGGTGGGGAACCTAGACCTAGGAAGCAGAGCCTCAGGATAAAAGGTGGACCCTTTCGTACAAGAGCATAGAACAGCACATGCCTGGGACACAAAAGACACAAATTGCGGTGTAACTCAGCAGGTCAGGCAGCCTCTTTGGAGAAAACGGATGTCTAACGTTTCGGGCCAGGGCCCTTCGTCAGATTGATTGTGGGGGTGGAAGAAAGCTGGGACAAGAGGTGAAGCAGGACAAAACATGGCAGGTTAAAGGCAGACACAGGCAAGGGGGGGTTTGATAGGTAGATGGTTGGAACAAAGGCCAGAGATTAAAGCATAGGTGTGAGTCAGAAGGATTGAAGAGTTGCAAATTGTGAAGCTAGAGGAAGGACTTTAGGTTGAAGGGGAGGAGGAGGGGGAGGGAGAAAATAGGTGCAGTCCAGGTGGAGCACATGAGAGGGGGGAGTGGGATGTGGGAAGAAGTGGAGGATTTTGGAGTTGCGTAAAATTGGAGAACTCAATGTTCACATTTTAAGTGGAATATGAGTTGATGTTCCTCTGGTTTGCCTGGGGCATCACTATGGCAACGGAGGAGGCCCAGGACAGAAAGGTCAGTGTGGGAATGGGAAGTAAAGTTAAAATGGTTTGCAACCGGGAGATAAAGTAGGCCTTGGTGGACCGAGCGCAAGTGCCCAACAAAATGGTCATGTGACTACTCTTAGTCTCGCTGATGTACAGGAGCCAATTCGAGAACACCCAATACATTAGATGAAGTTAGCAGAGGTGCATGTATACCTCTGTCTCACCTGGAGGGCTGCTGCATGAGGTGGGAAGTATAGGGACAGGATGGTACACCTCCTTTAGCCCACGTTGTCTGTGCTGCACATGATGCCAAGATAAACTAATGTCCTCTGCCTTTGCATGATCCATATCTCTTTATTATCGACATAACCAAGTGCCTATCTAAAAGCTTCTTAAGTAGATGAGGAGAAATCTCTTGTGTAAGAGGGTTGTCAATCTTCCGGTCTATGTTCTGGTCTATCTTCCGGTCTATCAGGTAATGGAGACCGAATCATGAAGTACAGGAAAATGAGGACCAAGCAAGAAAATGAGTTTCGGTCTTCATCTTACTGATTGGTGGAGCAGGCACCTCAGGATGTATATTCTACTTCTGTTTTAACTCTTATATTCTTATGAGGATGTTTAACTAAGATCCCCATCTACTTTTTCAAGTGGTGATACTTTCACAGGCACAAGTAAGGGAATTTCTCTGGTGTACTGTTTCCCTGGCAAGGCAATGCACACACCCCAATTTACAATGATGGTGCTGTAAATTGTTTGTTTCTAAGCTTCCCCCAATCTGGTTTCAGCAAAAACACTGAATCAAACACTTGAAACAACTCATCTTTATTTTAACAAATGCGCAATTACAGTTCAACTACCGTACCTATCCCACCATGGGTTCGATCCTCTTATCTGCCTGATCAAGCCCTCTAGGCCTCGCTCAAACTCCAGAAGGTCACGCAGTCGCAAGCGCTCTCCCAGAAGATCGACGCTGGACCTCATGATCGCGGACTTTTATAGGTCCCGGGAACTCGAGGGGCCGAACCGCATGGGGGTGGTCTCTTAATAATCCAATTACAGATATCGATTAACCTCATACATATCAGACATTTCCCTAACCCAATAATGTAGCATCCAATCCATTCTATGCATTTTGCACCTAATTGACAGGGTCTGCAGATGTTCTTATTCTTTTCTTGCAAATTGTATCAAGGCTGTAGACACACTGGCACTACTCCACAGCTTGTCCCAGTTCTGCAGAGAGCAATTCCAAATTGACCAAATCTCCCAGCAGCCCTGAAGCTTTTACCCCATTTTGAAGTCATAGCTTCTCCAATTTGGCCAGGATTAACAGTGCCAAAGTAGAGATTGTCGAAAGCTTCAAGTTCCTACGAATAAATACCACCAGCAATTTTCCTGGAAATTGAAGCAATGGCCAGGAAAGCACACGCTACTTCCTTAGAAGGACTAGGAATGTTGGCATATCAAAAGCTTTTTGTTGGGATGCATCACACCAGGGTTTGGCAACAGCTCCATCTAAACACACAAGAATTGCAGAGTTGTGCACGCAATCTAGACCATCACACAAATCAACATTCCTTCCATTGACTCAGTCTACACTACACACTGCCTCGGCAAGGCCACCAGCATAATGAAGGACCAGTCTCACCCATGGTCACTCCCTCATCTCCCCTCTCCCATCAGGCACGAGGTACAGAAGTTTGAAAACGCATACCTTCAGATTCGGGGAAAGTTGCCTCCTAGCTGTCCCTCGTCAGCTAGAGTGCGGTCCTGCCTCCCATCTACCTCATTGGAGACCTTTGAACTACCTTTAATCGGACTTCAATGATATATATTGCACTAAATGTTGTACCCTTTGTCTGTGCATTGCGGAAGGCTTGATTGTATTCATGTATAGTTTTTTCTTTGACTGAACAGCACGCAAAAGCTTTTTACTGTACCTCATTACACGTGACAGTAATAAACAAAACTCAAGTGCAATTTGTTCATTTGTGGAATGTGGACCACTAGAAATTACTGAGAGTTGTCGATGTAGCCCATTCCATTGCATAGATCAGGCTCACCAATATTGACTCCATCTACAATTCATGATACCTCGGGAGAAGCAGCCAACATAATCAAGGAACTCTCCCACCATGGTTATTCCTTCTTCTTCCCTTTCCTCTCGGCAGCAGGTACAGAGGTTTGAGAGCACATACCACCAGACTCAGGAACAGCTTCTTCCCTCCTCTTATCAGTCTACTGAGCGGTCCTTCCATAAACTATCGTACAGTCCCAACTTTCCAAGCTACCTCATGGTGACCGAGAAAATAATTTCACTGTGTTTTGATCATATGACAATAAAGCACCAATGAAACCATTGCATTGGCCACAACATCAGAGTTCCGTGTACTGATCCAACCTCATTTAATCTGCTTTATCCATAATACTCCTTGCATTGAAGTGAGTCCCATGCATTGATACAAGCATTGCATCCAAGCTTTGACTTTCCTTGTCCTCCTTGGCTGGTGCCCTCTTCATGTCTTCCCACAATTGAAAGGACATCAGGAACCCAATAAGAAGAAACAGAGTGGGCAGCATAGTGGCATTGACTCGACAAGCCATATAATCTCATTCCACACCACACAGAGACGGGGAATCAAGAACCAGAGGACATAGGTTTAAGGTCAGAGGGGAAAGATTTAACAGGAACCTGAGGGTTTTTTTTTTCAACAAAGGGTGATAAATATAAGGAACGAGATGGTTAAGGCAGGTGCTTTCACAGCCTTTTAAAAACATTTGGGCAGGTACATGGATGGGATACTTTTAGAGGGATATGGCCCAATTACAGACATGTGGGACTAGTGTAGATGGGATATGTTCGTCAGCATGGGCAAGTTGGGCAGAATGACCTGTTTCCACGCTGTATAACTTGAAAACCCAATGACTCTAAAGAAATATGGACTTAGAGATAAGAGTCCACCATCCCCACATTGCTTGGTGTAATGATCATCAATAAATATAATTAACTACAATATCTATAGCATCCCCGATGATGAATAGGGAGAGGCACTGAGCCGTGGATCCATTATGTGACTCCTGGTCCGACCCAAAATGTAACCCATCCTTTTTCTCCAGAGATGCTGCTACAGAGTTCTATGGCTCTGTGGCTCTCTGTAAGAAGTGGATAGGCACTAATTTCCATGGCTAAGGGAAAAGAGCATGAATTTGAGAAAAGATAGGTTGCCCTGCAAGTTCCAGATGGACTTAGTGGGACAAAGGTCGCCCTTTCTGCCTTTATGAGTCTTTGAATTGGCAAGTAAACTACTAAGCAATAAAGATAATATGGCTAAAGTATTATCTGCATCAATAAACAGGAATTACAGGAAAAATGGAAGAAGAGGATATTTATTGGCCCTCATGCCGCTCAATGGGATGATAGCAGTTTGTGACATTTTGTGTGTCCACCACTTTGTGGATACACTGATTAAAGAACTATCAATCTCAAATAAACTTCTCAATAGTAACTGTTGTTCCAAACTTCTACTGCTAATTATGTATCGTAATCTTCCTTAACCTCGGTCATTAAAGGCACGCATCTAACTTTTAGTTCAGGCTTCCTACTCTGAGGTACCAGTGCCAAAACACACAATGTAGTTCTTCTACTCTATCAGCTCTGATGTATATCTTGAAAACTGACCAAAACACTGTATAATTCCAAAGAATAAAGCTATGGTTTGTGCAAACTCTCCTCGTGACTGAGCCTTGGGGAGTCCAGGTTTCACAGCTTGTAAATCTAGCTACAATTGCTTCAACTCCAATGTTTCCTTCCTAATGAGAACTCCCCATAAGAGAAAGGTTTGTTTTAAAATGTTATTTATTCCTCAGAAAAATCTTCTCCTGCCTCGTGGCCCCATTCCCTCTCAACCTTATCTTTAGTTTAGTTGAGAGATCTACAGTCCACCAAGCCCGCGCCGACCAGCGATCCCCGCACATTAGCACTACTCTATACACACTACGGACAATTTTACACATACACCAAGCCAATTAACGTACATATCTGTACGTCTTTGGAGTGTGGGAGGAAACCGAAGATCTTGGAGAAAGCCCATGCGGTCACGGGGAGAACGTACAAACTCCGCACCCGTGGTCAGGATCGAACTCGGGTCTTCGGCGCTGCAAGTGCTGCAAGGCAGCAACTCTACCGCTGCGCCACTGTAGCCACCCATGTTTTGCATGTTTTCAACTTCTAATCCAGAACATTCTTCCCAAACATTTCCACCTCACCCCCTCTACTACTCTATTAAATACTATCCCTTTCCAAAATGATAGGTACTTCCACACCTTTCTTTGACTTTGCATCCCATTATCTCTAAGCTTCTGCAAAGCATTTTGAGACATTTTTTCATACAGGCAAGATTCATATATTGGAAAGTTGGTTGATATTAATTTTACTTCGGAGTCACGTGAGTGATTCCGTGAAGAACCCAGCAGGTACTGCGCATGCGGCATTATCGCACAGCTGTGCAACGCGGCCAGCGGGAGTCGGGCTAGCTCCCGCATCCAAGGACGAGAGGTAAGTACTTACCTTAATCGGGCCTTGTGGTTTTTGCTCCAGGGGGAGCAAAGTAGAGAGGCATGGTGAGCGGGCCCCGTTTCGACTCCAGCGTGGAGCCGACAGTGGACGGGGAAAAAGCGCTACCCGGACCGCAAACGCTGCGGACCGCTGCAAGGAGCTGCGCTATGCCGGTCCGCTGAACAGCTGTTTGGTAACAGCAGCGGACCGGCGGGAAGTTTAAAAAACCCGACCAGCAGCCCTGCAGACTCCTGACCAGGAGAATCACCGCCCGGGAACCGCCACAACGCCGCCTGGAAAACGGCAGGCAGCCTCTACATGCAGGTAAGGGGAAATCTTACCAATTTACAGGTTCTACAGGAGCCATCTTCCTCCAAAACTGGAACAGGTTGGAGACAGCAAAAATGAGTATGTCTGTCTCCCCAAGCCAGAGGAGGTCATGGAGTTCACCTCCAGGAGAAAAGGGGCACTGGCTGAATGCCAAGGGAGCTGACTCCTACCCCAGTGCTATTGCACTAGCCATCTCCCTTGTCAAGGGATTGATGCAACAGCGGAGTTTGAGCTATGCCTCCTCCAATTTAGCACACCCTTTTGCTCCCTCTTTTGAGGCTAGCTAAGGAGGCCAGGGCTGGGCTGGCTTAAACGCTGGGCAGGCGGACGAGAACAGCAGTATGCCAGGGGAGCAGGATCAGGAAGAGCTACTGGGTGTCGTGGGCCACTACATGGCTCCTCCACGCGACCATCTTCCCAACAAAGTCCTGCAGGAGCAGGCCTTTCCAGAGGCAAATCCGCAGGCAGCTGGGTCAGCAGACTCGCAGACAAGCAGCGAATTCTACAGAAGGGTCAAGATGTTACCGCCTTTGCTCGCCTTTTCCACGGATTATACTCTCCCAGGATGAGACTATCCCATTGCACTACCAGGGTGCTGACGCCTAAGATGTTCCCCAGATTTGGGATACTCGACTGAACAATGGTGCATATAGACCTGCCCGCAACCCCAAATATATGGGGCTATGCAAACCGCTGCTGCGGGACGAGAGGCAGATAAACCTGTGCGCCTCATGAAGGCAGGCCATGGAACGAGCAGGACATCGCATCCAACACCCAGCTGGCAGCACCCCTCGGCATCCACCAGTGAATCAAACAAGGACTGGTGAAAGCCTGGCGACCGCTTCACTTTACCCCCAAAGTTCTTTTTAGACGGGGCCCAGAGCGGAGCCGTGGGAAGATGCGCCGCCCCACCGACAGCACCAGCATACCAGCAAACTACGCCTTCATGAAAAAAAAACAACAAACATGGAGGTAGGTAGTCTGGTTCCTCCCGTTTACACTAAACAGGGTGTTCTACTAACTGCGTGGGGGGGCATTTACACTTGTGGATAAAGCATGGGATGCTGTCACAAATAACTAAAATATACTCAACAGTCTTAGAGGATAAAAACGAATTCAAATTGGGCATATTACCGCCAGTTCAGCAATGCGCCCAAAGGGCATTTTCTCCCTCTAAGAAAAGAGAAGTGAGAAGGTCAAGCTGAACTAGAAAGGCTTATTACTAAACGGATCAGGGGAGTAAACATGAGCCATTGGAATTTGTATCGAATATATTCACCAAAACTACAAAAGATGGTGAATGTAGCATCATCATTGATCTAATATCACTAAATAAATCTGTTGAGTATATACACTTAAGATGGAGATGGGTTCTTGTCACTGCCAGACATCTGATCTCCCTAGGATACCTATGGGGAGCATTGATATGGAAGATGCTAACTATCTTATACCCATACACTAGGATCATTATAGATACCTAAAAAATTTTACCTGGATAATGGATATCCCGGTTAGGGCAACCATGGGAGCATATAGCATTCCCTATGGTCTAACCTCAGCCCTAAACTATTATATATGGCCATGAAAATATTAAGAAAACAAGCATAATCATGGCATATATTGGATGATATCCTCATATTAGGGGAAACAAAGGAATTAGCTGTGGCAGCAGTTCTAGCTACGAACAGCTCCCTAAAGCTGAGGTTTATCCCACGCCCAGATAAACCAGAGTTGAAGCGTTAACTACCAAGGATTATCTGGGCTTCAATAATAATTCCGTCCATATGACTGTTACTTTGCCAAGGTACTTGGGTCACTATATCAAATCATGAATGTACCCACTGAAGCTATATCACAATTAAGGTGGTGGGCAGACATATATTTGGCATAGTTTTCAGCCCTATTATCATCACCAATCCCAACCTGGTTATTAAAAACCGATGCCAGTACTTTAGGCTGGGGAGCAACTAAACTCCATATCCAGCACAGGTAACAGATGGACCAATTCACAAACATCGTTACTACACATACCGGGCATCAACTACTTGGGATTGGTGATCGCCTATTGGGCTAAAAAGCATATGCATTTCAAATGCAGCACGTACATATGTGGTTACGGATTGATAATACTATGGTGGTGGCTTATATCAACCATATGGGGAGCATAATAATCATTATTGTGCAACAAATTGGTCAAACAAATCTGGCAATGGTGTGTCAAAAGACATTTTAACTATCAGCTGCCTATGTCCTAGGAAGCTAGAACACAGTGGGAGACACCATGTCACGGGGTAAAATCCATGATTACATTCAATAATGTCAAACCCAAAATATCTGCTAAATTTATTAAGCAGTTTGAAAGCCAGATATCAATTTGGTTGCACAAGACGGAATCACAGTAACCCATGTATGTGACTTAGGAACCAGATAGAGGCAGCAGCGATAGATGCCTATACGCTGGAAGGGGGAATTTCTGCTTTGCCTTCCTCCCTTCTGCCTCATCAGACGGGCACTTCGCAATACAGAGGGATCTGTCTCCGAGATATTGAACGTGCCCGACCGGCCTACACAGCCATGGTTCCCAGTTCATCACGACACGGTGGGCGAGTCACCTATGGATTTCCCTAGTGGACCATGGTTGCTGACTCAACCCAGTATCAGGCACAAGCCACCCATGCCAGGGAAACATCAAACTCCTGGGTGCAGGGTTTGAATAGACCTTACCAGGGACTGGGATTATCCAAAGGAACCATTACCACCATGTCGGCATCCCTGCGAACAGTCACTAAAAGCTAACATGGGTAAAATACTGCCACGACGCAGGGACGACGAACTATTCAACCACTGACGTATTGGAGTTCCTGGAACATCTACACCATGACTAAAAGGTGAGTTACAGTGCCGTAAATACAGCATGGAGCGCCTTATCTGCTTATCTAAAACAGCATGTCAGCAGAGCATGGGATCCCATCCACTGAAGGTATGAAGGGCAACTATAATATAAGCCCCAAACACCCAGGTATATACCCATGTATGGGATATTGGTGTGACATTGACATGTCTCAGAGATGGCACCAGCCAGATCCCTCAGCTTGCTTAATCTATGTTTTTTTTAAAAAAAACGCTCATGCTTATGGCTCTCGTACACGCTCACAGAGTCCAGTCACTCCATAAACCAGACTGGATAACATGGTGATTACCCCAGACGCATCACGTTCATATTTAGGTCTGGTAAAATCTAACTCGCAGGTATATGGGACTAGGCGAGATTATGAGTTCGGCACGAACTAGTAGGGTCGAGATCGCCTGTGTTTTCCGTGCTGTAGTCGTTATATGGCTATATGGACCAGGAACGCCCAATTCACTGGTGGGATTCCGGGCCTACCCACCAGAGTCCAGGTTGAGTGTGGTGACCCATCTACTACTATATATAGACACAACCCACAATCTTAGAGGGAGAGGAAAGCCTATGGGTCAACCACAGTAACCCAAGACGGGGTACGAGCCAAACCACTCCAAGGTGGCTCAAACAGGTACCGAAAGCTGCCGGAATAGATAATAATACATTTAATCCCATTCCACTAGGGCAGCATTGGTATCAGCGGCTGAACGAATGGACATCCCGGTTGACCACATTTTCAATACAGCAGAATGGTCAAGGGAACGGCGTTCAGAACATTTTGTTTTTATTATAAACCGTTGATAAACCTGATTTAATTGCAGGAGAATATTACAAACTGCAATATTAATTTAAGCTCAGAGGAGCTCTCTTATGTTGTTATTGTTAACAAATACCTTTCTGTTTCTTTTGAAAGCAGATCAACTGGTTGATTACGATAACACTTCCTCCCTCATAAACTTCGGCAGTGAGTGAAATAAAAACTGTTACACGGTTTGAAATCACAGACCTTTGAAGTCTTCACGGAATCACTCACGTGACTCCGAAGTAAAATAGTTAGATTAAACGAGTACTTACCAGTATGAAGTTTGATCTGTATTTTATGAGGAGTTACGGTGAGGGATTAAGTGCCCGCCGCTCCCACCCTCATTATATAGATCAAGCTAATAAACTGATGTCTCGTGATCTTTACTATCTTACTTCAAATATTGTGTCTATTCTGTGATTCCACACCGCTGCTTCGAAGTATGCCGCATGCGCAGTACCTGCTGGGTTCTTCACTTAATCCCTCACCGTAACTCCTCATAAAATACAGATCAAACTTCATACTGGTAAGTACTCGTTTAATCTAACTATCAAATGGTGTTCAAACAGATTCATTCTTTCATGCAATATGGGTAACTGAAACAAGTCTGAAAAAGGACCCAAGACGGCCTGACGCAGGAGCAGAATTGTGCCATTCGGCCCCTCAATCATGGCTGATCTATTTTTCCCTCTCAACCCCATTCTCCTGCCTTCTCCTCCCAACCTTTGACACCTTACTATTCAACAACACCTCATTCTCTGCTTTAAAATTACCAAAAGACTTGGCCTCCACCGCCATTTATGGCAATGAATTCCACAGATTCAACACCCTCTGGCTAAGGAAATTTTTCTTTAAAATGTTGGCTGTCCATTCCCTGCACATATGCTTCCTGATCTGATGAGTTACTCCAGCTCTTTGTGTTTAATTCAATTTAGAGATATGGCGTGGAAACAGGCCTTTCGGCCCACTGAGTCCGCGCCGACCAGCGATCCCCGCACACTAACACTATCCTTCACATCGGAGACAATTTACAATTTTTACCAAAGGCAAGTAATCTATAAACCTGTATGCCTTTGGAGCGTGAAGGAAACCAGAGCACCCGGGGAATATCCACACGGTCACGGGGAGAATGTACAAACTCTGCACAAACAGCACCCGTAGTCTTTTGATATATGTCTGATTACAAAATAAGTAAGCTAGCACATACTATACAGAGAAAGATGGCTGCACACACACTCATGTTGGGATCAAATACAGGAATGTTTTATTTCCAAGTCAAATGTCACTAACTGATTTACTGAGCATGTGCAAGAATGAGTCTGATCATACGCATAAATTACATGCATATTATCACATCCCTTCCGTTTTGACATTTTGGGGTTCCATTTCCAACGATCCAAAACAAAGTAAATTTAAACACTTTTCATAATATTACACCATAGTAATATGGTTTAACTTAACAGAATAAAACAACTGTCTTATTTCACAATTTCAGTCATAGTCACACTTGTGACATTTCAATAACACAAAATAATGTTCACATGCTTTTTTCTCATAAGCATGTAGGTACATCACAACCAAACACATTACTTTGTGGCATACTCGCCGTGCCTTTCTGGCAGTCTGACAACTCTTCCTGTCGAGACTTTGTGATTGTGTTTCTTTCAGAAGAGTCTTTCTTTTCAGTGTGTACATTCTGTACATCACATCTAGTTTCTTCTCTTGTGTCACTTTGTTTTTGTTTAGATTTCTCTGTGTTATGAGTTTTACGAGTCGCATCTTTTTCTGGTGATGCATGTTGTGTTGTTTTTTTCTGTGTCAGCTGAGGTTGCAAAGGTTTCCCAGTCTTCTCCGCATTTGGTGGTTTCTCTGGAGTTATGTGTGGGAGTTCTCCGGTCTTCTTCAGATCCACGCGATTACGTTGGATTAGTCGTAACTGTCTCGACTTCGTATGATCTCTCATCCAGTCATTTCTGAACTGTTGTCCTCTACCATCTGGTATCTCCTAGTTTATAGGGTTTGAGCCTTACGACATCACCTTCTTCCAGGATTGGCAGATCCTGGGCATGTTGGTTGTAGATATTTTACTGTTTTCCTTGCAAATCCTCCATCTTTTTCCTCTCTGTGAGTGTCTCAGCACCACATGGTTTGAGGAGGTTAGATGTAGTTGGAATTGTCATCCTTCCATGTGGTCTTTGTGCAGGACTACTGTTCAATCCTTGCGCAGGGGTGTTGCGTAATTCCAGTATTGCCAAGTAAACATCTGTCTTGGAGTGATTGGTTTTCTTCAGCACTCGCTTAGCTGCCTTGACTGCCGATTCCACATTACCGTTAGCTTGGCTATGTCTTGGAGAAATTGTGTAGTGTTCAAATTCCCATTTCCTGGCAAATTTGGTGAACTCCTCTGATGAGAACTGTGTCCCGTTGTCACTTACCACAGTGCTGGGAATTCCGTGTCTTGCAAAGTGGTTCTTGAGTTTCACAATGATTCTCCTGCTGGTCAGGTCGTACAGTCTGTCTATCTAACTATTTCTCAGAAGTTAGATAGATAATCAACTGTGATTAAATAGTGCTTTCCCTCAAGCTCGAACACATTGCTTCCCACTTTCTCCCATGGTCGATCTGGGAGGTCATGGGGCATCAAAGTTTCTTTCTGATTCTGTTGTTCGTACGTCCTGCAGGCTTCACAGTTTGAAATGAATCAGAGTTCATTCCGGACCAGAAAATGCATTCTTTAGCACATCTGAGGGTTCCTTCCACTCCCAGGTGAGGTCTCCTTCATATCTCTGCGTAGAGTGACAGGGATTACAACTCTCTCTCCTTTGAATACTAGGCCGTCTTGCACACTCAACTCGTCTCTGGCGTTGAAGTACAGTTGTGCTGCCTCTGGAACATCTGCCGTGATCTGGCCATCCATTTTGGATTACTCTCTTAACTGTTTGTAGTGTTTCGTCTTCCCTGGTGTGAGCTTGGATGTGTTTGACCTAGTCCTCTCCGAGGCTCAAGGACTCAACTATGTTGACATCAGTGAATCTGGTTGATCCTGTGGTGTCAGGGAGGTATGCTTGGGAGAGCATATCTGCTAGATGCATGTCTTTTCCCTTCACCCATTTGATCTCGATGTCATAGTGTAGCATCCTCATCATCATGCCCTGGAGAAGTCTTGGTGGTGTATGCAGAGGCTTTTCAACTATGACTTCCAATGGCTTGTGGTCATTCTCCATGATCACTCTCTGTCCGTAGGTGTACTGATGGAAGCGCTCGAGGGCAAACACTATTGCTGGTGCCTCCTACTCAATCTGAGCATATCTCTGCTCGGTTGGCATCAATGCACGACTCACATAGGACAGTGGTTGTCCTTTCTGCATAAGTGTTGCACCTAGACCTGCCTTGGTTGCATCACATTGTATGGTCAGCTGTTTATCTATTGTGTAGCACGCCAGGATAGGTGCCGTTGTCAACAGCTCCTTGATCTTTGACATTGCCATGTCATGTTCTGATGACCATTCCTACTCTGCTTCATTGTGGGTCAATCTCCTCAAAGGCTTGAATATGTCCGACAGCATTGGCAGGAATCTTGCACTGCCTTGTAATCTTTGGATTTCTGTTGGATTGGTTGGGTTGGGCATCTCTAGGATAGCTTGGATCTTCTTTGGATCTGGTTTCAGGCCACGATCTGTAATTATATGTCCTAGAAATGTGATACAAGTAGTTTTCACTACTGACTTCTGCCGGTTCAGCTTGATGCCTCTGTCTCTGCATCGCTGAAGAAGATCTTGCAGTCTTGCATCGTGATTCCTTTCTGAATCTTCTCTGGTGTCCCCTACTCCGAATAGGATGATGTCATCTGCAACACATTCCACTCCCTTTAATCCTTCTAGAGCTTGTTGCAGCTTCTTCTGGAAGATCTCTGCACTGACTTTCAACCCAAATGGCAACCTCTTCCAGTGATATCTCCCAAAAGGGGTTGTTAGGAAACTGCTCTCCTCGTCTAGTTCGCAGTGGAGGTATCCTGACTTCAGATCAAATTTGGAGAAAATCTTCGCCTTGGACAGCTCGGGGAGTACATCCTCTATGACTGGTAGTCTGTGGATCTCCCTTTTCAGGACTTTGTTGATGGGTCTAGGATCTATGCAGAATCTCAACTGCCCTTTTTCTCCATAACGCCCAGCCTGCTACACCATTCAGTTGGTTCTTTGACTTTCGTCCTGCTCAAACAGCTTCATGAGACCATTCATGACATTCTCTTTCATGGCTACAGGTACCGGCTTTGCAGAACACTGTGATGGGGTCACATCCTCCGTCCTAGTTACCAACTTGACCTTGCCAGACAGTCTCCCAGGTCTTTCGTCGCCAAAGACACCTTTGTAGCTCTTAAGTAATGAGTCAGCCTCGCTAACAGCATTCAGGCTCTTGAAGTTCTCGTAGTGAACAGTGATGAGTTTCATCTGTTGTGCAGTGTTGCTGCTCAGGAGCGGTGTGAGCCAACCTTCCTCTATCACTATGAAGTGAACCCGGTACTTCGTGTTGTTCATCTTGTTCCGGAGTATAATTTTCATCCTACCTCCCGCCAGCAGGTTGGATCCGTTGTACATCTTTAAGATGATTTTCTCTCATCTAATGTCCTCTTTGTTGGGTACAAGATCCTTGGGAATCACTTTAACACTGGCACCAGAGTCAAACTGAAACTTGCCGACCTGCATCTCAGCGAATAGGCCTGAAGAGGAATTGTTTCCAGCTGCATTGATCTCAATGCAACTCCCAGATTCTGTGTCAGAAATGGACATTGTGTCAGATGTCTCTACGACCTTGTGCAGATCCTGTTTCTGCATGCTCTCCTTCATCTACCTGCAGCAGCAGGCAAAGTGGTTTTGTCGTCCGCATCTGTTGCAATCCTTCCCATATGCTGGGCATTCCTCCTTCCTACACGTGTGCGTCCTTGCACAGAACTTGCACTTGACCAGTCCCTGATTCTTCCACTGAGAAGGAAAATCAACCATCTTTTCCCTCAGTTTGAATCCTTCCACCTTGTGTATTGTTGGCTCTTTGCCAATGATCTGCATTCTTGCCGCTGTTACCTCCGAGGATCTACATATGTCCACAGTCCCCTGTAGTATCAAATTCCTCTTCTGAAGAAGTATCTTCCTAGTTGACCGGTCTGCAATACCAATGACAATTCGATCTCGAATGAGTCTTTCTCTCAGGCAATCACTGAAGTTGCATGTCCTAGCAAGCTCCTACAGCTCTGCAACATACGATTCAATGCTTTCCCCTGATTTCTGGTCTCGTTTATTGAAAATGAATCGTTCATACGTTTAATTCGTCTCTCCTATGATGATGGTAGACATCTTGTCAATGATGACTTTCAGATCCATCTCATTTGCTACTATTTCAAACATCAGGGTATTGAAGATTTGCATGTCCTCTGGTCCAATACTATGCAGGAATATTGCTTTTTGATACTGTTTCTCCTTCTTATCCAGTTCTGTTATCATTGCATAATTTCCATACATTTGTTCAAACATTTTCCACTCTTCCACCCTGTTCTCTTTGAGCTTTAGATTGGGTGGTGGAGCCACGTGGAAACAAGGACTGGTCTGCAGCAATTTGAAATATCAGTGTTTTCCCTTGCTTTTAATAGCTTATTTTATCTTTAAGCAGTCTTACAGCACGTTGTTTTAAACTTTGACTCCCACAGCGCTGATTTACATGCAGCATCTTATATTTGTGTGTTCACTGACATGCATTCCACATGCATGCAGCTAGTCCGATTGCTCAGTGTTGAAACACTGATTCCTGAAAGCTTTTCAAAGCATTTTTGCTCATCATCATAGTGTCTATTTGATTCACAAATCTTCACTTTCACCGCTGCCACCATGTTTTGATATACGTCTGATTATAAAATAAGTAAGCTATCACATACTATACAGAGAAAGATGGCTGCACACACACTCATGTTGGGATCAAATACAGGAATACTTTATTTCCAAGTCAAGGGTCGCTGACTGATTTACTGAGCAAGTGCGAGAATGAGTACAGCTCATGCGCATAAATTACATGGATATTGTCACATAGTCAGGATCGAACCCGGGTCTCTGACACTGTGAGACAGCAACTCTACCACTGTGTCACCGTGCTGCCCCCGTATGTTCTGTTGCTCAAGATCCCAGCATCTGCACTTCCTTGTGTCTACAAGTCAAACAATGTGTTGTTTCACCTTAATTACCTTGAAGGCAATAATTAATTACTTTGAAGGCATTAAGATCAACCATATAGTGTGAGGCTGGATTCAAGAGGCAAGGTGAGTGACTGCCTTTGGCATTAAGGCACCATTAGACCCTTGACATCAAGGGAAGAAAATGAGCATTAAAAGAAAATGCAGATAATGTATTGTCTTTCCATTGACTGGATAGCACACGCCAAAGACTCATCACTGTACCTTGGTATACGTGACAATAAACTAAACTAAATAACTAAATAACAATATAAACCACCTTCGGGGACATCACCTGCAGCTAACAATGATACATCCGTGCCCTCTAGTATTGATTTTTCTATCGTGTCTACCCAATCTATGCCTCTCCTAAGTTTATATACTTCTATAGTAATTTAAGATCTCACCCATCTCGTGTGTCTCCATGTATAGATGGCCAAGCTGGTCTTTAAATGGACCTAGTCTCTCCCTAGACTCCCTTTTGCCCTTACATATTAGTAGAATCTCTTAGGATTATTCCTTTACCATCTCATGCCTTCTTTTTGTCTCTCTTATTTCCCTCAGGTGTACTCCACACATCTTCCTGACCCTGAATACTTCATAACTCATTACTTCATTAACTTCATGACCAATTTCCATCCTGCACTCAAATTCACTTGGACCATCTCTGACAACTCCCTACCGTTTCTAGATTTCACCATCTCCATCACAGGAGACAGACTATCAACTGACATCTATTATAAACCCACTGACTACCATAGCCATCTAGACTACACTTCTTCCCACCCTGCTTTCAGTATCCATTACTCCCAGTTCCTCCGTCCCTGCCGCATCTGCGCCCAAGATGAGGTGTTCTATACCAGGTCATGGGAGATGTCCTCATTCTTCAGGGAGCATAGGGTTGCCCTCTTCCATTATAGATGATTCTCTCACCAGGGTCTCCTTGATATCCCGCAGCTCCGCTCTTACTCCCCCTCCCCTCAATTTGTAACAAAGTTGGAGTCCCACTTGTCCTGCCCTTCCACTCCATCAGCCGTTGCATACAGCACATAATCCTCCAACATATTCGCCACCTCCAACAGGATCCCACTACTGGCCACATCTTCCCATGTCCACCTCTTTCCACTTTCCACAGAGACCGTTCCCTCCGCAACTCCCTGGTCAACTCGGCCCTTCCCACCCAAACCACCCCCCTCTCCAGGTACTTTCCCCTGCAACCACAGGAGGTGCAACACCTGTCCCTAAACCTCCCTCCTCAACTCCGTCCAAGGACCCCGACAGTCTTTTCAGGTGAGACAGAAGTTCACTTGCACCTCCTCCAACCTCATCTACTGTTTCCGCTGTTCCAGGTGTGGACTCCTGTATATCGGTGAGACCAAGAGCAGGCTCGGCAATTGTTTCGCTGCACACCTCCGCTCACTCCCCCTAAACCTACCTGATCTTCCGGTTGCTCAACACTTTAACTCCCCCTCCTATTCCCACACAGACCTTTCTGTCCTCTATTGCCAGAGTGAGGCCCAGCGCAAATTGGAGGAACAGCACCTCATATTTTGCTTGGGTAGCTTTTACCTTGCTTTTACTCTCTCTCCATTCCTTCCCCCTTCCCAGTTCTCCGACCAGTCTTGCTGTCTCCGACCACATTTTATCTCTGTACCGCTCACTCCCCTGACAAATGTCTGAAGAAGGGTCTCGTTACCCATTCCTTCTCTCCAGAGATGCTGCCTGTGTTGCTGAGTTACTCCAGCATTTTGTCTATCTTCGATTTAAACCATCATCTGCAGTTCTTTCATACACTGCTTAACGCTGATGTCTGCCTCCTGCTTTTACTTAACCAGAGTATCAATATCTTTCATCAAATACTATTCACTAACAGAACCATGCAGTCCCTGAACTCTTGCTATCTCATTTTTAAAAGCCTCCCACTTACTAGATGCATCACCTACCTATGTTCTCCAGAGATGCTGCCCGACTTGCTGATTACTTCAGAACTTTGTGTTCTTTTGTGTATTAACCAGCATCCATAGTTCTTGGTTTCTACATTTCGACCTCAAGTTGTAACTTAATTCATCCAAAATTGACCTGCCCAAATTTAGGACATTAACTTATGGACTTTTTCTAAATTTTGCTGCAATTATTTAAAAACTAATAACATTATGGTCACTGGTCTCAAATGCTCCCTTACTGACCCTTCGTTCACAAAGAAGAGGTCTACCATTGCCCCCTCTCTAGTAAGGTCATCAATATATTGATTGTTTCATCTAACTACCTGCTACCTACACCTGATGAGCTACTATATCTTTTTTCTGTATTTATTGTATGATTGATTGATCGATCAACTGATGTGTACAGGGATCGCTAGTTTGTGTGGATTCGATGGGCCAAAGGGCCTGTTTCCGCTCTGTATCTTTGAACTCAACTAAAGGGGTAATCGTGCACAAAATGCTCATCACCACACAATGAAAAGTAACACATTTGGAACCCGCAAAGATTTCCAAGCATGGTACATGTACCAGCATGGTAAACCCCGCCCGCCACAAGACTGTTCCTGTTCAGATATAGGGGAGGATGGTTATTTCTGATGTGCAGGAGATGAAACCCAGCATCCACGAGAGCGATTCTGATCTGAAGCTTTGAGATTGCATCATGCGGGGGTGGCTCAGGTGGGTAGTACAGTGGAACAGTGATGCTACAGGGAATCCCAGCCCTCAGACATGCTGCTTGCCAACTCCAAGAAAATAAATGATCACAGATAGTATCCTGGCTGTCAAGCAACCCCTACCTTTACACCCACTCTGCTCCTTGTAGCTTTGAATGTTTGGAACTTTTAGATGTTTAAACCTCCCTCATAACATCATATCATTTACAGTTTCTGAAAGCATTGCCTTTAATCTCATTTGTTTTGCTATTTGACTGTCTCTTTGTTGTCTCACTATTTTTATACACAAAGTCAAACAAATATAATTTCAGTTTCTCAGACATATTGTAGTCAGAAATGTTGCTGACTGCAGATATCCCAAATGCTCATTAATCATTGACCGCTCCTGTTTAAAGTCCAGCTCTCTATCCAGATTATCCATCTCCTTCTTCATTTATTAATCTCTCAGTCTGAGCTACTTTGCAATCATGACTTTCTCTTCCACACAAGAGGAAGAAATAAATCAAGATTTAATTCACAAAAGCAGTCTGCATTTTCATGTCAAATGCTATTTTCTAAAGCCAAACGAGAAACACCTTTATCTTTGTTCAGAATAAAGTGTAATGCTAGAAATTTTGAATTGTCAAACATTTTGAATTGAACAACATGAATTGCACATCTGAATGAAGGATCGGAGCTCCTGTGTGCTGTGTAGTATCAGGATTGTTTCGCATATATAATAGGTTTCATATTGGCGACATATAAATCAAATGCAACAGCACATATTTAGGATGGGGATATATAAATAACATGGATATATAAAAGATATATAAAGAACTTTGGGGCAGCACAGTGGCTCAGTGGTAGAGTTGCTGCCTTACAGCTCCAGAGACACGGGTTCGATTCTGACTGTAGCTGCTGTTTGAACGTTCTCCCGGATCCTCCAGTTTCCTCCCACACTCTTGGATCTTGGTTTCTTGGTTTCTTGGTCCTCCAAAATATTCCAAATGGAATTTAAACTGGTTGTGGTGGAGGGAGGACTTAAGCCAGAAAGGGTTATTGGGAAGAAAGAGCTACCTTAAATTTAGTTGCATCTGGTTGGGTAACTATGGTAGGGTGAAGACTATTCCATACTTTAATTGTGCGGGGGAAGAATGAATTGCTGTACACATCTGTCTTGGTAGCTGGAATCTTAAATTGGATTGAATGCCTTCGTCTGCTCCTAATTGGTTTGGGTTTGGTGTAGGTCTTGTAATCTATGTCGAGCTGGCCTTTTAACATTTTGTAAAAACAGGTCAAACGGTGAGCTTCACGTCTGTCTTGGAGAGGGTTCCACCCCAGTGAATTCAGAAGTTTGGTAACACTCGCTTCTCTCTCATAGGTATTTGTAACATATCGAGCTGACGTCCAAAGGCGACCAGGTTTGTAGGTTAATTAGCTTCTGTAAATTGTTCCTAGTGTGTAGGATAGTACAAGTGTATGGGGTGATCACTGGTTTGCGTGGAATCGGTGGCCCTAAGGGCCTGTTTATACACTGTATCTCTAAATACTAAAGACTAATGTTGAAACATGCAGATTATTTTCATTAGACCAGAGAGATGAAGTAATGTTGAGAGGGAAATGTTTAATATTAGACAGCTTTGGGACAGATCCCATCTAGTGGTTGAAGGTTGAGATAGCTATAAAATTAAATGTTGGAGATTCTAGCGAAAGAGCAAAAGAACTGGAGCTTTTTTGGCTGCAGAATCAATGTTCAGGACTAATGATTAAAACATATGTTACTTTCTAAAGAAATGATAAAGGAAAGCAAAGAGAATAGAGACAAAGTACAAGTTTGAAGAAGGGTCACGACCCGAAACGTCACCCTTCCTTCTCTCCAGAGATGTTGCCTGTCCCGCTGAGTTACTCCAGCATTTTGTGTTTATCTGTAGTTCCTTCCTACACAACCAATCTCATTGATAGCAGGTCCATTTGAATTCCCTTGGCGTTTGTACTGCTCTGAAGTCGTCACTTTGATGTTTCGTGTCGAAACCCTTCTGCAGACTGGGTCAGACTAAAGAATCGTCTTACACAAGATATGGACTGTCAGGGTATGGATAGTAAGTACCAATGTGGACTAGTTTAGTTGAATAATGAGTTTGTGTATTGTAATTTTAATGTAATCATCCTGAGGGATAATGCGCTAAAATGAGATACCTTTCTTATATGCATGACACTTTTTTGTGCATGAAGACACAATATGGAATCAGTCCCTACATCCCATTGAGTCCAAACCAACCATTGATCACTCATTGAAAGAGTCATAGAGTCTTACGGTGTGGAAATAGGCCCTTCAGCCCAACTTCCCCATACTGCCCAACAAGTCCCATCTACACTGGAGAAACTCAGCAGGTGAGGCAGCATCTATGGAGCGAAGGAATAGTCTGAAGAAGGTTCTTGACCTGAAACGTCACCTATTCCTTCGCTCCATAGATGCTGCCTCACCCGCTGAGTTTCTCTAACATTTTTGTCTACCTTCGATTTTTCCAGCAACTGCTGTTCTTTCTTAAACAGTCCAATCTACACTTGTCACTTCTAGCTACATTTGGCCCATATCCCTCTAAACCTGTCCTATCCATGTACCTGTCTAAATGTTTCTTAAACATTGCCTCAGCTACCTCCGCCAGCAGCTCATTCCATACACCCACCACACTTTGGGAGAAAAGGTTAATCCTCAGATTCTTATTAAATCTTTCTCCCCGCACTCAAAACGTATGTCCTCTGGTTCACATTAGTTATATATTCAATGAAAAGCAAGACTTATGTTGTGATCATGTTACTTCAATGGAAACATCCTGTTAGTTATTTGTGCATAAAATTACGGGTAGATGATACTTCCTGTGACTTATACTTGCTCTCTCCCCTGTAAGCATCCTCTTATTGGATGAGGAGATGTCTGATGAAGAAAGATTAAGCAGAATAGTGCCTTTCATGGACACAAAAAATGGTGCTCCTCTTGATTTGTTCCATTCATTCTAGCCAAACATGTGTTTTATTCTCATCAAAGCCACCTCCATGTACATCATCAGCAACACTGTTTCTTAGATTTAAATCTTTTTATTTGAATTTCACAGCAATTTGCATACATACAATGATAACAGACAGTGACAGTCAAGGCATAATTGTGCAACAGTATGTAAGCGACCCTCAAAGTCCTTACCCTTACCCACCTTCAACCCACCCGAATCAGGTCGGAACCAAACGGGGACAAACAACATACACACAAATATGGTAAGATAAACAAATCAAAAAGTACAAAAAAAAAGGGGGTCACTAATAACAGTAAATAAGTAAGTAATTAAACAAATAAGTATGGGGAGGGGGTGGGGGGGTGGGTTAAGGGAAGAGCAGCTGCAGTAGAGCAGAACAATGGTGGAGAGCACTCAGTCCTCTTCCGAGTCCGGGGACAAGTTGAGAGAGTTAACAAGTTCCAAGAAAGGGTTCCATGTATCTAGGAATGTCTTGGTAGAGCCTTTGAGAGAGAACCTAAGTTTTTCAAGCTTTAAATTGTAAAGGACCTCCTTAATCCAGCGGGCGTGTGTCGGGGGACAGGTGAGCCTCCAGTTAAGCAAGATCAGTCTCCGGGCTAACAAGGTTGTAAAAGCTAGGACCTGTTTCACCGCAACAGAGAGGTTGGCGTTGGGAGGGGTACTGAAAATGGCTGACAGTGGGTTTGGAGGAATAGTCTGGCCGTAGGCTCTGCTTATCAAGTCGAAAGTACTCCTCCAAAAGGCTGCTAGCTTAGGGCAAGACCAAAACATATGGCTATGGTTGGCAGGAGATTGATTACATCTGTTGCAGGTGTCCCTAAGAGCGGGGTAAATTCTAGATAATCTTGCATTTGTGTAGTGGACTTTGTGAAGGGCTTTGCATTGGATTAGGCCATGACGGGCACATATGGAGGAAGAATGGATCAAATCCAAGGCAGAGTCCCATTGCTGGTCTGTTAGTTTAGTATTCAGCTCACCCTCCCACGCAGCTTTTAATAAGGTATGAGATTTCAATATAACCGACCCTAACAAGTTATACAAAACAGAGATGCATTTCTTCCGGTTGGGATCTAGAGCTAAGATGGTATCGGTCAGGGTTTCAGGGGGGCGATTTGGGAAATGGGGGAATGTCTTCTTCACAAATCCCTAATCTGGAAAAAACGAAAAAGGTGGGAGTTTGGGAGGCTATAGTTGGACGAGAGCTCCGGAAAAGACGAAAAGATGCCATCCTTGTATAGGTTTTTGATACTACTGATACCGTTGCTATGCCAGGTTTTGAATGCGTGGTCTGTACTTGAAGGTTTAAAGATGTGGTTTTTAATGAGTGGGGTCAAGATGGAAGGGCCTTGTAAACCGAAGTTTTTCCTGAGTTGACTCCATATCTTGAGCGAGAGGGACGCAATTGGGCCTGCACCCACAGATGTTATAGGAAGGGGGAGTTGGGAGCATAGGACAGACCGCAACGGGAGATGTGAACTCGCCTTTTCCATGTGTACCCAGGTCGGTAGGTGGTCGCAATCATCATTCATCCAATACAGGAGTTTTTGCAAGTTAGCTGCCCAATAGTATCGCCTAAAGTCAGGAAGTGCCAAACCGCCGTCACTCTTAGGAGACTGCAGTAACGCCTTTCGGATTCTAGCCGGTTTGCTACCCCATAAAAATTTAGATATTGTCCTTTCTAATTTATCAAAAAAAGATTTAGTGATAAGTATAGGGACGTGCTGGAAAAGATACAGGAATTTGGGTAGGACGACCATCTTGACCAGATTTATCCGGCCCACGAGGGATAGCGGTAAAACTGACCAGCGGTCAAAATCTCTTTCAGCTTTCTCAACCAGAGGCAGAAAGTTTGTGCGGAACATATCAGATAAGGGTGTTGTGATAAAGACGCCGAGGTAGCGAAACCCGTCCTCTGCCCATTTGAATGAGGTTAAAGAGCGAGGGAGCTGCTTAGCCAATGAGTTAATCAGCAACACTGTTTCTTAAGTGTTTAGTTTTAGTTTGGTTTAGATATACAGTGCAGAAATAGGTCCTTCAGCCCACCGAATCCACACTGACCAGCGATCCTCGCACATTAACACTATCCTACACACACAAGGGACAATTTACATTTATACCAAGCCTATTAACCCACAAACCCGTACATCTTTGGAGTGTGGGAGGAAACCGAAGACCTCAGGGAAAACCCACACTGTCATGAGGGAGAACGTACAAACTCCGTACAGACAGCATCCGTAGTCGGGATGGAACCCGCGTCTCTGGCGCTGAAAGTGCTGTAAGGCAGCAACTCTAACGCTGCACCACCGTGCCAGTCCGTTCTTCTTTCGTGTCCCCCATATACCTGGGAGTTTGCCCGCCCATTTTCCATTTTTCATCCCTATGTTGCTCTTGGTAACATCTCTAGAAAACAGACCATTTTTTGCACATTTATGCTGACAATAATTGTTGGACAACAACCCAACAATGTCATCTCTACCTCTCATGAACCAAGAGAAACAGACCTGCAGCAATTATGTTCGGGATCCTCCTTCAGGCTGAAGAAAGGTCCTGACTTGAGATGTTATCCATCCATTTCCCTCCACAGATGCTGCCTAACCCAGTGAGCTCCTCCAGCATTTATTTTTTAATTCCATCAACACTTTGACTACCACCTTTAACATAGCAAATCAATTTATTGCTCAAGATTCCAGCATCTCCAGTGTCTTGTGTTTCCATGTTGTTGTAACTAATTGTTCCACATTCATACTAGATTCTTGACACAAGATGTCAGCCTTGGGCTCAGAGTGGCAGTCTTGCTCTGAGTCAGAAGGCAGTTAATTGAAGATCCCCTCCAAAGTATCGTCAAAGGACATAGCACATGATAGCACACCAATGTAATAGATACATTCAAGGTGGAGAAAGATAAATATTTGAAAGATCAAGGAATTGAGGATTATGGGGAATTGGCACAAAAAAGGCGACTATTAATCATCCATGATCACATTAAATGGTGGGACACACTTGAGGAACCTGGTCCTGATTTCTTGGATTCTTAAGATGTGCGGCATTGCAGTCTTTTGGACAATATGTTAAAATAAAGAATTCACAATGTGGATAGTGGAGATACAACAAGAAAATCCAAATAAAACAAAGGTATTCTGCTTTTTCAATTTAAATTCCACAGCCACCAATTACAAAACATTATATAGCATATTATTTTTTTTTAGAACTCATTATTTGAACATTGTCTAATGTATTCCCTGCTGTGATCACATTTCAGGAAGTATTTCACAGAAGCATCCATGAAAAATGTTATAAAAACAGAAGCTCTTTCTTTGCTGTTCTTCTAGTGGTTCAATCCCATTATATAAATGCATCCTGAATGTGGTAATTGGACATATAATCCTGTCAGTGATTACATGACCATTCTAACTTCATCACAGGCTGCTATAAAATGCCCAATCTGACTAGGTTGCTCAGTTTGATTCCCCTACTCTGGGCAAGGGACTGTGCATTGAACCGCTTGATCCCATTTACCCACTTAATCCGAGTTGAGAGCGATTGACTGACTTGTATTTCTGCGGTGCATTTCATGAGTTGGCTGAAAGCATACTGCTGCTGAAACTAAATGTTCTGAGGTGCAGATGCTGTTACAAAAGACCAAACCATCCTCCCCTCATCTTTCACTATCCCTGCTTCGGGAGAGCAGCCATCATAATCAAGGAACATTTTCACCTTTTCCAGCTTGACAATACCTTTCCTATAAAATGGTGCCCAGAACTGAACACAATACTCTAAATGCAGCCTCACCAACATATTATACAACTGCAACATGACCTCCCAACTTCTATTCTCAATACTCTGACTGATGAAGGCCAATGTGCCAAAAGCTTTTTTGACCACCCTATCTACCTGCGACTCCAACTTCAAGGAACCATGCACCTGCACTCCTAGATACCTCTGCTCTACAACACTCCCCAGAGGCATACCATTTACTGTGTAGGTCCTGCCTATGTTAGACTTCCCAAAATGCCACACCTCACATTTCTCTGCATCAAATTCCATCAACCATTCCTCCGCCCACCTAGCCAATCGATCCAGATCCTGCTGCACTTTGTTTCACAATCATCTTCACTATCTTCAAAACCACCCACTTTTGTATCATCAGCAAACTTGCTTATCTCGCCATGCATGTTCTCATCCAAATCATTGATATTCGCCTCCTCTTCTCCCCCTTTCCATCACGCAGTCGATACAAAAGCTTGAAAGCACAAACTGCTGGATTCAGGAACAGCTTCTCTCCCGCTGTTTTCAGATCAAAGAATGGTTCTCTCATAACCCAAAGGTGTAGTCCCAATCTCCCAACCTGTCCCACTGCGAACCATACAGGGTTTTTTTTTAATCTGCACTTTCTCTGTAACTGCAATGCATAAAGCTGTAATACTATATGCTGCAGTGTGGTTTTTATTGCACTGCGTGTGGCATGTCTGTGCTCACGTATGGTATGATTTGACTGGATAGCACGCAAAGTGTTTTTCACTGTGTCTCTCGGTGCAACTGACAATAGGGTGATTTCATGAAAGGTCACTGGAGCGTAGATCCGCACCCACGTGACCGAAAATTTAAAGTGGAGTACATGCGATACTTCTGGTACATGTTAGTGAATGGGAAAACACGCACTTTCACACCCGTTAAAAACATCGAAAACGGCCAGTTTTTGAGCTGCAATTTACAGTGCCAGTCGGGTTGACCATGAGGCACAGCTACCTAAATTTACAGTCCAAAAAAAGATAGAAACTAAGGTAAATTCAAGAGGGAGCTGAAGGTGCTAAACCAGCGGAAGTGATCAGCGGACATTTGTCTTGGAGATTTAAAGATCCAAAATATCGGGAATTATCGCGTTTGCTCGCTGCATTTCATCAAAAGTAAGGCATTATTGACTTTTTTTATCTTTATTCATTTGTTATATGAAAAGTTTTAAAAGTGAAAAATCCGTCAGTAAAATTGCAAAATCGCCCATGGTTCTCATGTGGGTTTTAACATGCAAAATGAAAACGCTTCTGAAGCTACATTTGCCATTTAAATAATCGTAAACTATCAATGCGTTTTGAAATAAATTTTACTCAGATGCAAGCTAAGGAATGGGATAATTGTCAGCTGTTAGTTGGACAAAATTAGAACATTTTATTATTTGCCAAAATCAGGATTGTTGACATCATTCCATGCTGCAGGCTTGTCTGTTATTAGATGATAAATACTTAAATAAATAAGTAGTTTGGGTGAATGTGCAGGCTTTAAACAAGAAACATTGAGAAATATATTTTGGCAAATAATAAAATGTCCTGATTTAGTCCAACAGACTGATGAAGGGTCTCGACCCGAAACGTTGCCTATTTCCTTCGCTCCATAGATGCTGTCTCACCCGCTGAGTTTCTCCAGCATTTTTGTCTACCGTCATAAAACTATCTCCAGTCTGGAGAAGGGTCCCGAACCGGAACGTCGCCTATCCATGTTCTCTTGAGGTGCTGCCTAACCCACTGAGTCACTACAACACTTTGTGTCTTTCCATTAGCGGAATAAACTATTTCCACCTTCACGTTGCACATAGTTTTCTGATACTAAACTTCCCCCTCCTGAAAGAAGTTTCACTGTGCTTTACCCAACACATTAAATTTACCAAAAAATCGTTTAATGCCTGGTGACTTTAAAAATAATTACTTCAAAAGAGCTACACGGAGGCGAGACATTAAACCGGACCGGTCCGGTCTGAAGAAGGCTTCGACCCGAAACGTCACCTTTTCCTTCTCACCAACGATACCGCCTGGCCCGCTGAGTTAATCCGGCACTTTGCGTCTATTTTAGGTCCATGTCAACGTCCAATCTCGCAGACAATGTGCACGATATTCTTTCACCCTACGCGGATCTGCAGAGCGCGACCAGTACGATTGAACCTCAGCATTTTGTGTCTGTCTTCAATGTAAATCGGCATCTGTAGTTCCTTGTGTAGGGAGGAACTGCAGATGCTGGTTTAAACTGAAGATATATACAAAATACTGGAGTAACTCAGCGGAACCGGCAGCATCTCTGGAGAGAGGGAGTGAATTACGTTTCGGGTCGAAGTCCTTCTTTAGATTGGACCTGCCCGATTTAATGCTTCGCCTGTAAGTATCTTTTATAAAGTATTTATTTTTAAAGTCACCGAGATACTAAACTCTAAGCACTAAATCCGAGGCACTAAACGATTCTTTGGTCTGACCCAGTCTGCAGAAGGGTCTCAACCCGAAACGTCAACCCATTCCTACTCTCCAGGGATGCTGCCGGTCCCGCTGAGTTACTCCAGCATTTTATGTTTGTCTGTAGTTCCTTCCAACACAACCGGCATCATTGATAGCAGGTCCGTTTGAATTCCCTTGGCGTCTGTACTGCTCTGAAGTCGTTACTTTGACGGCAACCAGAACGTTAAAAAGACAGTTTCATTCCGTTAATCGACTGTGACTAGTTGTCGTGAACTGGAGATCTTCCAGTGGAACTGTAGATGCTGGTTTACAAAACAAGACACAAAGCACTAGAGTAACACACCGGGATAGGCAGCATCTCTGGAGAACAAACTTGGATAGGTGACGGTTCGGGTCGGCAGCCTTGCGGGCAAATATCCTAGAGTGGAGCTATAGGATCTTTGGTTGCGGGCGTCGCAACGCGGTCTATCCATGGTTCTCCAGAGATGTTGCGCTGACCCGCTGAGTTTAGACTTGAGACTTTACGCTAGCACTTTGTATCTTCATCTGCCAGAGATACCGCGGAGCCGCCTCTTGGACAACTCACCCCTCTACGGATTTCTCTCCAGCCTCTTGCAGTACATGCAACCCTTTCCGTGAAGTAAAACGAGCTCTCACGTTTTCTGCCCAAACTTTCTTGATTTCACCCCTCCACTCTTTCCCGACTCGCGATCCGGGAGAAATCAATCTATTTTTATTTCACATTAAACGCCTCCATCAAACCTTTGAATGGAACCTAGTCAACCCCTTTAACATAGAAACAGACTCTTCGGCCCAATGTCCACAAAGATGCCCCATCTAAGGTAGTCCCGTTTCCCCGCATTTGCTCCCTATCCCTCTAAATCTTCCCTACCCATGTACCAGTCTGAGTATATTTTAAATGTTGTTATTGTATCTGCATCAACTAACTTCTCTGGGAGCTCGTTCCACATACTCAACGCCCACTTTAATCTTCCCCCTCTAGCCTTAAACTTAAGTCTCCTGCCTCCCCTACTCTGGGTAAAAGACTGTGCGCATTCATCCTGTCTAACCCTCTCATGATCTTATTCACCTCCATAAAATCACCCCTCGTCCTCCTGCGCTCCAAGGGATAAAGTCCTACTAGCCTGCTCAGCCTCTCCCTATAGCTCGCCCTCAAGTCCTGGCCACATCCTCGAAAATCCCCTTTGCAAAAAGAGAAAGTATTACAAATGGACGCTTTAGTTGGTGCAGCCTGCAGATTCAACAGCAAACTCCACGCTAGTGGGAAATGGGACCTTCGCTTTCTCTCCAGTAACGAGTTCTCTTCTGGCTCATTGGGCAGAGCCGCAACTGTGACTTCGTGGGATGTGGGATCGAGAGGTCTCACTCAGCCCAATCCCGGGGTGTTTAAGGCGGGCATGGGGAACATGGATAGGTGACATTATACACAATCCCGGAGTAACTCAGACACTAAGTGTTGGAGTAGCTCAGCGGGTCAGGCAGCATCTATGGTGATAAAAGATAAGTGATAATGTACAAAGTGCTGGAGTAACTCAGCCGCAAAACGCTGGAGCAACTCAGCGGGCAGACATCACTGGAACACATGTATAGGTGACATTATACAAAGTGCAGAAGTAACTCAGACACAAAGTGCTGGAGTAACTCAGCGGATCACGCAAGATGGATGGATGACATCTGCGGTTTGGACCCTTCTACAAACCGAAGAAGGGTCCTGACCCGAAACCTCACCTATCCATGTTCTCCAGAGATGCTGCCTGACTCGCGAGCATTGCCACTTTCATTTCACTGCACATCTCGTATGTGTATGTGACAAATAAACTTGACTTGACTTGACTTGAGTTACGCCAGCATTTTGTGGGGGGTTTTGTAAACCGGCATCTACAGTTCCTTGCATCTCCCGAAATGTTTAACACCACCACCAAACACAATCCGTGGGGTACAGGACCCAATTCTCAAAGAAAACGCCAGACTAAATCGCTGTTCTTCCCCCAACGCTTTGCCGGCGGGACATCCCAAAGTGCATCGTGAGATGAACTCGGCACCCACTCACCTGGGTCCCGGACGGGTTCTTCTTGTTGACCTTCGCCTGTTGGACGCCAGTGGATCTGTTTGTGGGCAGTTGATCCGGAGACTGCCCTCCACCCGGAGACTTGATGGAGTTGACCTTGGGTCTGCCGCTGTCTATCCTTTGAATGCCCAGGATGAGGAGCGCGGTCCAGAGAACGAGTAAGCTGCTCGGGGACATGACCAGAGCCTTGCACACAGCGAGGGAGAGAGGGAGGTGAGGGCTGTGTGAGAAGCAGCGGCTCCAACTGCTGAACTTGTTCAGCTCCCTTTGACGGAGCACGAACTAGGTCAGGGTTAGGCTCGTTCGGGTTATCCCAATGGATTTCTCGGTAAAGGATCTTCAATTATAATGTCTTTCAGTGTGGTCGCCTGCGATTGCTCCAAGCTTGAAGCCGCAGGTTCGCAGTCTGCGACCCTTCAGTTTAGTGCTCCACTATTTATAGACCCTCCTCCACCCTGCCATACGGGAGATGACGGGCGGCGTGGAGAGGGAGGGGGTGGGGGTGTAGGGTCAGATACAGGCGGGAGTCCCCTCCCCTCCCATCCTCTCCCCACCACCGCACTAACGGTGATCTTTGGCAGTAACCACCTCCCTTCCCCATCCTTACGCGATCGTCTGAAACCCAGAGCGTGAGGGGAAGCGAAGGGAAATGAACGTGTGTGGGAGAACAGCAGAGAGTGTGGGGGAGTTGAAGGGGCATCTGGGCTCGGGCTGGTGTGAGGCAACTCTGCAATTCCACCCCAGCCTCTCTACCCCTCCACGAACCACAGTTTCACAGAGTCAGGGACCACTGCGCTGCCGGCGCTGATCGCTTGCTGATTGCATCGCGGATTATTTGTCTGTTGTTGTTGTTGAAACGGAAACGTTGGGAGATTTAAAAAATACACAATCTGTTGTAGTTCAGAGTTTAGAGATACAGCATGGAAACAGGCCCTTCGGCCCACCCAGTCCACGCCGACCCGTGCACACACTAGTTCTACGCACCAGCCGGGTCAATTCACGGAGGCACATTAACCTACGCGCGTCTTTAGGATGTGGGAGGAAACCGGAGCACCCGGAGGAACCCCACGCGGTCACAAGTGCAAACTCCACACAGACAGCACCCGAGGTCAGGATCGAACCCGGGGCTCCGGCGCTGTGAGGCAGCTGCTGATCGATGCCACCCGTCCAGACAGCATCTCTGGAGAACACGGATATGGTTCGGGTCGGGACCCTGCTTGATATGTCAGAGTCGGCAGCCCCCGCTCTCTCAGTCGCTGGGTGAAGTGTGAGCGCTCATTGGGGCGGCGCGGACGGAGCAAGTTGTCTGATCAGCCAGACTCAAAATATTGGAGTAACTCAGCGAGACAGGCAGCATCTCTGGAGAAAAGGAATTGGTGACGTTTCGTGTCGAGACCCTTCAGTTTCCATGTTATTGACGCCCCCCCTTCCGCCTCACTCTTGTTCCGTTCTAGAAACAGCGAGCTCAGCTTCCGATTGGGAGATATAGACACAAATGCTGGAGTAACTCAGCGAGACAGGCAGCATCTCTGGAGAGAAGGAATTGGTGACGTTTCGGATCGAGACCCATCTTCAGACTGAAAGTCGCGGGAAAGGGAAACGAGAGATTTAGACGATGATGTAGAGAGATAAAGAACAATGAGTGAAAGATATGCGGAGGTTTGGAGACAACTTATTTCCCCTCCCTCTCCCCAATGTGTAGGGCAGGGGTGAGGGGGGGAGAGAAAGGCTAACATTACGTATTTCAGATGGAAGCTATAGATCTTGTGAAGACCAGGGGGACAAAGTAACTCTTGCCCCTTCATTAACTCGACGTGTGGGCCTTTGGCCGCACTGTGTGTCCTGGTGTCCGTGGGGGAACCGCTCCAGTGCAGAGAATCTGTCGATCACCCGGTGTTGTCCAATGCTTGGGCCACATGTGGCGAATCGCCGGTCCAGATGTGGTTGACTTCATTCCTCGTTTGAGAAGGGTGGGGGGAGGGGGGGGGGGGGGGGGGGGGGGGGGGGGGGGACGAGGAAATGGGATGAGGAAATGTTCCAGGGCGAGTGATCTCAATGCTCAAAACTGCTGGGAATTTTAACCTTTGACATGTTTCTGGGTTCACAGTCCCAACTGAGCCGTTTTCACCATGGATGCCCTGATGGCCTGAGTTCCCTTTCATTGATACTTGAACACAAAGGTCCATTACTGCTCCTGCACCACCCTCCTCCTTCATCTGCCTGTGAACTCACTCTCACGTTGAAGGCGCTCAGTCCGCCTTGGCCCACACGATCCCGTCACCAAGCATTTTAACTCAGCTTCCCATTACCACGTTGACTTTTTTTTTAGGCCTCCTCCATTGCAGAGCGAGGCCACATGCAAATTAGAGGAACAGCACCTCATATTTTGCTTGGGCAGCTTACAACCCAGCCATATGAACGTTGGTTTATCTAATTTCAAATAACTCCTGCATTCCTCCCCCCCTTTACTGGTCCTACTCGTTCCACTGTTCGCATCCTCAGCCAACAATGAGCCATTATGGGTTCCATCATTCCTCAGAAAATCGTTTCCATCCCTGTTTAGTTCTGGGCCTTTTCTGGACTCCAGTTTTCCCCCCCCCCCCCCCCCCCCCCCCCCCCCCCCATTCCCTAAGTTCTACAATGTGATTTTACATTGTATGTCTGAGCTGTCTGGTATATTTTAGGAGGATGTTGCCGGGACTTTACCAAGACCTTGCCAGGACTCGAGGGCCTGAGCGACAGGGAGCGGTTGAGCAGGCTAGGACTTCATTCCTTGAAACACAGGAGGATGAGGGGTGATCTGTTAGAGGTGTATACAATCATGAAGAGAATAGATAGGGTAAATGCACAGAGCCTTTTACATAGAGTATGGGAATCAAGCACTGGAGGTCATGGGTTTAAGGTGAGAGAGAAAGATTTAATAGGAACTTGATGGGCAATTTTTACACAAAGGGTGATAGGTATATGGAATGAGCTGCCAGAGGTAGTTGAGGCAGGTATTATCATTATATTAAAATAAACATTTGGACAGTTACATGGATAAGATAGGTTTAGTGGGATATGGGCAAAGGCAGGTGGGACGAGAGTAGATGGGGCATGCTGGTTGGTTTGGGCAAGTTGGGCCGAAGTGCCTGTTTCCACACTTTATGACTATGATTCTATATCCAGCATATTTGTTATTAATTTCAGATTTGCAGTGACCGCAGTTCTATTTATCTCACAGTTATAGCTTTGTATGTTTTCCCCTCTCTTGTGTTTTCATTCTCTTCCTTCCATTGACATATGTTTCAGACAGATCGGGTACATTTATTTAGACTTCTGCCAATCTGCACTCACAACTTCTCCTTCCTTTTAAGCCTAACACATATATTCGCTTCATTTGTTGCATGTTTCCCTTTCTCTGAAACTTACGTTGAATTCTTAGTTTTCATAGTTCTAATGACAGGTCATATAGTTGAATTTTTTTTTTTTTTAAACACAAAGTGTTGGAGTAATTCTGACTGAAGAGGGGTCACAACCAAAAGCATTACTTACCCATGTCTCCCAGTGATGCTGCCTGACCTGCTGAGTTACTCCAGCACCCTGTGTTTAATTTTGTAACCAGCATCTGCTTCTTTTCTGTTCTATAGACTCTGTTCCTGAAGAAGGTTTCGGCCTGAAACGTTGCCTATTTCCTTCGCTCCATAGATGCTGCCGCACCCGCTGAGTGTCTCCGGCACTTTTGTCTACAATTGATTTTCCAGGATCTGCAGTTCCTATAGATTCTGTTCCTTGTGCCTACTTGAAATGATTTATTCTACATTTTCCTTGAACTTACTCCCCTTTGATGTCTCGTTTTCACACCTTACTCTTCCATATCTCTGTGTCTCCCCCTCTCCGACTTTCAGTCTGAAGAAGAGTCTTGACCCAAAACGTCATCCATTCCTTCTATCCAGAGATGCTGCCTCAACTGCTGAATTACCCCAGCGGTTTGTGTCTATGAAAGTAAGCATGCAGGTACAGCAGGCAGTGAAGAAAGCGAATGGCATGTTGGCCTTTATAACAAGAGGAGTTGAGTATAGGAGCAAAGAGGTCCTTCTGCAGTTGTACAGAGCTCTAATGAGACCGCACCTGGAGTATTGTGTGCAGTTTTGGTCCCCTAATTTGAGGAAGGACATTCTTGCTATTGAGGGAGTGCAGCATAGGTTTACAAGGTTAATTCCCGGGATGGCGGAACTATCATAGGCTGAGAGAATGGAGCAGCTGGGCTTGTACACTCTGGAGTTTAGAAGGATGAGAGGGGATCTCATTGAAACATATAAGACTGTTAAGGGCTTGGACATGCTAGAGGCAGGAAACATGTTCCCGATGTTGGGGGAGTCCAGAACCAGGGGCCACAGTTTAAGAATAAGTGGTAAGTCATTTAGAACGGAGACGAGGAAACACTTTTTTGCACTGAGAGTGGTGAGTCCGTGGAATTCTCTGCCTCAGATGGCGGTGGAGGCAGGTTCTCTGGATGCTTTCAAGAGAGAGCTAGACAGGGCTCTTAAAAGTAGCGGAGTCAGGGAATATGGGGAGAAGGCAGGAACGGGGTACTGATTGTGGATGATTAACCATGAGCACATTGAATGGCGGTGCTGGTTCAAAAGGCCGAATGGCCTACTCCTGCACCTATTGTCTATTGTCTATTGTCTATCGTCAGTCTAAACCAGCACCTGCAGTTCCTTGCTACACAAATATATTGGAGAATGAGGTTTTCATTAATATCAACACAGAAAAAGGTATTTTGATTTGGGCCAAGCTAAAAAGGACGGAATGATCAAAATTCACATTATTAGCACTGAGGCATAAAGTTGTGGTTGAAAATGACTACGTTTTGTGTGTTCCAGCTATTATTCATTGCTTCGACAATATTTCCAGAAGCTGTTTTTTAAATGCTCCTTTTAGGAGGCACTCCAGGGAACCAATAAAGAGGTTTTGCATCAATTATGTTCTAAAGTTTGTGCCATTAATCATCCACAGAGGTGTTACCGTCACCTCAAAGAATGTTTTTATAACCTTTTGGCAGAAGGCAAGGGAGGGCAAAGCCAGAGTGATAGTTTATTTCCCAGCCTGCAGGATAACGATCATATGCTATTAGGAGAGGAGAAGGGAACACTTTCAATCTTAGTCTGCCTTGGCCTATGCAATCTCCCGGTTGCCAAACACTTAAACTCCCATTCCCATTCCCATACTGACCTTTCTGCCCTGGGCTTGCTCTGCTGTCAGAGTGAGGCCACACGCTAATTGGAGGAACAGCAACTGATATTTTGCTTGGGCAGCTTACAACCCAACAGTATGGACGTTGATTTATCTAATTTCAAGTAACTCCTGCATTTCCTCCCTCCCCCACCGTAATCGCCCTTCTAATTCCACTCCTCTCATCCATGTACCCTTCATTATCAACTCGTACCCACCCAACAATGGACCATTATGGGCTCCACCCTGCCTTGGTCATCTGTTGCCGGCCCTGATTTATTCCAGCTTTCTCCTGCCTTTAGTTTCCGCTCCTGACCCCTCTACTCTCAGTCTGAAGAAGGGTTCCCACCCAAAACGTCACCCATCCTTTTTCTCCAGAGATGCTGCCTGACCCACTGAGTTACTCCAGCACTCTGTGTCTATCTTCAATTATATAATATGGCTCATTTTGACACCCATCAGCCAACTGAGTTGTGGATCAGTTGCAAACATACTGCACGATTTACAACTAGTTTAAAGCATCTAACTGAAGGGCCACAATGTACATTGTTTAGTTTAGTTTAGAGATGCAGTGTGGAAACAGGCCGTTTGGCCCACCGAGTCCATGCCGACCAGCAATTCCTGCACATTAACACTATCCTATACACACTTGGGACAATTTACAATTTTACCAAGCCAATTACCCTCCAAGCCTCTACAACTTTAGAGTGTGGTGTGGGAGGAAACCGGAACTCCCTCCCGAATAAAATCCATGCGGTCACAGGGAGAAAGTACAAACTCTGTACAGATATCACCCGTAGTCAGGATCGAACCCGGGTCTCTGGTGCTGTAAGGCAGGATCTCTACCCCTGTACCACCGTGCAGCCCCTGTGTTCATTGTTCATTGTGTTCATGTTTTATAGGGGGCCATATTTTCTCACACTCAAATGTTAAGTCAATGCACTCTGGCTTGTGCCTAACCAATTACATTGTACATTTTGGTTTTCATAGATTGCAATGTGCTAAATTGAATCATTGAAAGTTAGCTATTGGTTTTGACATGACATTAAATCATGCATGGTGTTTGATAACTCTTTCGCTCGAAATTCATAAATGTGTCTGGAAAAGCAAAGGGTCCTGGCCACCTTTGTTTTAGAGGGAGTTTAATTTAAGTTGTAGGAATTCCATTACAGCTCCTCCGTTTTTAAATAACAGTTAGCAAAACCGCAGGGAATGAATGATAATGCAGTCTGGTATCAGTTAAAATGTTATCAAGTCGTGAGCTGGATTCTCAAAAATGTAATAGAATTAAATGTATTAGTAAAATTCAGTGGGGCCGTAACAGAAAATAAAAGTGGTACAGCTTAGGAAGAATTAGTGTATCATAAATCAGCTCTGAGCAATATGTATCATTAACACCTCTGTTCTTCACCACTTGAGGTATGCGATGCATGGTTCAAACTCCTGCAGCATTAAATACAAAACATTAGCATGACTCTCACTGGCAGTAAATTCATGCCAGATTATTTGCCACAAGAATCTGCATTCCTCCATTGCTTCTTGTGCTCTCAGAAAATAACTAGTATAGTTTTAGAGACACAAGGAACGGCAGATGCTGTAACATTGCGTAAAAGACAAAGTGCTGGAGTAACTCAGTAGGTTGGCGGCACCGTGGTGTAGCAGTTGCTGCCTTTCAGCACCAGCGACCCGGATTCGATCCTGACCTTGGGTGATGTCTGTACGGACTATGTACGTTCTCCCAGAAACAGTGTGGGTTTTCTCTGGGTGCACAAGTTTCCTACCACAATCGAAGGACATAAGGTTTGTAGGTTAATTGGCATCTGTAAATTGTAAATTGTTCCTAGTGTGTGCAGGATAGCATTAGTGTATGAGGTGATCACTGGCGGCACAGACTCAGGCCAAAGGGCCTATTTCCATACTATATCTTTAAAGTCTAAAGGCTCAGGCAGCATCTGTGGAGGGAATGGATAGGTGTCATCTTAGGTTGTGACCCTTCTTCAGGCTCTTTTCGGGTTGAGAACTTTCTTCATAATTTCACCTGGCTTTCTACACTGCTGCTGCTGCTAATGAATCAACACATACCTGTTGAAAGAGGCAGCACGACCTGTCATTTAAGAATAGATTGAGGGAGCAATAACTCCCAACAGGATGAAGTGGCAGAAAGATGCAGGAACAAATGGTGGCACAGCTGGTAAAGCTGCTGCGTCACAACGTCAGAGACATTGTTTCAATCCTGACCTCAGGTGCTGTCTATGTGGAGTTTGCACGTTCTCCTTATGACCGCGTGAGTTTCCCCCGGATGCTCTGGTTTCCTCCCACATTCCAGAGGTGTGGGTTTGTAGGTAAATTGGCCTCTATAAAATTGCCCCTCATAGATAGGGTGTGGATGAGAAAGTGGGATGACGTAGAACTAGTATGAACGGGTGATCGAAGGTTGGCGTGGAGGTTGAAGAGGGACCCGGCGTGGGGAGGCTGCTGAGAAGGAAGAGGGATTGTTGGGACTAACACTTGTTGGGACTAACACTTTATAAAGGGCCTGTCCCACTAACGCGACTTTTCTGCGACTGGCTTCGACCTTCAAGCTCGAGGGCACTCGCCTGAAAAACATCGAGCTGGATCGACCATCAGCGATGAAACCACGAGCCGGATCGACCGTCAACACACACTCACACACACACACACACACACACACACACACACACACACACACACACACACACACACACACACACACACACACACACACACACACACACACACACACACACACACACACACACACACACACACACACACACACACACACACACACACACACACACACACACACACACACACACACACACACACACACACACACACACGCACATGGATTCCGAGTCAGCATGGATTTTTGAAGGGGAAATCATGCTTGACTAATCTTCTGGACATTTTTGAAGATGTAACTAGGAAAATGGGCAAGGGAGAGCCAGTGGATGTAGTGTACCTGGACTTTCAGAAAACATTTGATAAGGTCCCACATGGGAGATTAGTGGGCAAAATTAGGGCACATGGTATTGGGGATAGAGTCCTGACATGGATAGAAAATTGGTTGGCAGACAGGAAACAAAGAGTATGGATTAATGGGTCCCTTTCAGAATGGCAGGCAGTGACTAGTGGGGTACCGCAAGGCTCGGTGCTGGCACCACAGCTATTTACAATATACATCAATGATTTGGATGAAGGGATTTAAAGTAACATTAGCAAATTTGCAGATGACACAAAGCTGGGTGGCAGTGTAAACTGAGGAGGATGCTATGAAAATGCAGGATGACTTGGACAGGTTGGGGAGTGGGCAGATGCATGGCAGATGAAGTTTAATGTGGATAAATGTGAGGTTACCCACTTGGTAGCAAAAACAGGAAGGCAGATTACTATCTAAATGGCATCAATGGAAAAGGAGAAGTAGAACGGGATCTGGGGGTCCTTGTACATCAGTCTATGAAAGTAAGCATGCAGGTACAGCAGGCAGTGAAGAAAGCAAATGGCATGTTAGCCTTTATAACAAGAGGAATCGTATATGGGAGCAAAGAGGTCCTTCTGCAGTTGTTCAGAGCCCTAGTGAAACCATACCTGTAATATTGTGCGCAGTTTTGGTCCCCTAATTTGTGGAAGGACATTCTTGCTATTGAGGGAGTGCAGCGTAGGTTTACAATCCCATCCCTGGAAGGTTAATTCCCGGGCTGGTGGGACTGTCATATGCTGAAAGAATGGAGCAGCTGGGGCTTGTACACTTTGGAGTTTAGAAGAATGAGAGGTGATCTCATTGAAACATATAAGATTGTTAAGGGCTTGGATACGCTAGAGGTAGGAAACATGTTCCGATGTTGGGGGAGTCCAGAACCAGGGGGCACAGTTTAAGAATAAGGAGTTAGCCATTTAGAACAGAGACGAGGAACCAATATCTCACAGAGGGTGGTGATTCTGTGGAATTCTCTGCCTTAGAGGCTCTCCGGATGCTTTCAAGAGAGAGCTAGATAAGGCTCTTAAAAGCCTCTTAGAGGAGTCAGGGGATATGGGGAGAAGGCAGGAACAGGGTACTGATTGGGGATGATCAGCAATGATCACATTGAATGGCGCTGCTGGCTCGAAGGGCCAAATGGCCTACTCCTGCACCTATTGTCTATTGTCTATTGTCATCGCAAAAGCGGAGGGCAGGGAAAGCGGGGGCGGGGGGGGGGGGGGGGTTGTCTGAAATTCACACCTGCGATGAACAGGAAGGTAAAAGACAGCTGGCACAGTGTACAGTAAGTCCTTTTGAGAGCGCGGAGGAAGGGGAAGAGAAGGGGGGGGGGAGAAGGGGGGGAGAAGAAACATAGAAACATAGAAATTAGGTGCAGGAGTAGGCCATTCGGCCCTTCGAGCCTGCACCGCCATTCAATATGATCATGGCTGATCATCCAACTCAGTATCCCGTACCTGCCTTCTCTCCATACCCCCTGATCCCCTTAGCCACAAGGGCCACATCTAACTCCCTCTTAAATATAGCCAATGAACTGGCCTCAACTACCCTCTGTGGCAGAGAGTTCCAGAGATTCACCACTGTGTGAAAAAAGTTCTTCTCAGAAGGGGGGAGAGGGGGGCGAAGGGGATGGGAGAAGGGGGGCGAGAGATGGGAGGGAGGAGAAGGGGGGCAGAAGGAGTGGAGACACTTTTAAGAAGCCAGACATCTTTTAATAAAGTTTAGCGGGCATTTAACATTACCGGTCTGTTTTCCTTGGTTCCGAAAATGCCAATGAGCCAATTAAAATGCCCGGTCAGCAAAGGAGACTGCCTACATCTACCTCGACTGCCTAGCGACCCCACTCCACTGCACTATGAGTTCAAAAGAACCATGCCGACCAATTTTTACTTGCAGAAATGTTTTTCTTGACCGAACTGAGGCCGCAAGTATGTGGGAACCTCCCTCGAGCATGAAGAAGAGTTCCAATGACCTCCTAGGACCACGTGTCGACCATGCTGCGAGTTTGAGTCGAGCGCAAACTCTTCTAAACTCGCAAATTAGTGGGACAGGCCCTTATAATGTCAGTGTCCTATACGTGACAAACCTTTGCATACTTTTTTGCATGGTATGCAAAACAAAGAATTTCACATGTGATAATGAAGTATCATTCAATCATTCATTCATCCATTCATTCATTCATACATTCATTCATTCATTCATTCATCATGCATTCATTCATTCAAATGGGAGCTCAAGCCCTACAAAAAGCTGGTAATGGCTGGAGAAGAGAATCCGTTGTAATACCATAGGTCTGGACTCTGGGTTTACCTTTCCCTCCTCTTCTCTTCTTATTTGTCACTGTTTGCCTCATTTTCATCTCTAGCTTTTGTCTGCTCTCCTGCCAAGCACCTCCTCCTCCTTACTTGTCTCTACTTATCATTTTCCAGGCTTTGCACTGACCCCACCTCTTTTTTCCACCTTTCCCCACATTCCCACACCACCATCAGTCTGTTCAAGGGTCCCAACCTGAATTGTCGCCTCTCCATGTTCTCCAGAGATGCTGCCTGACCCATTGTGTTCCTCAAGCACTTTGTCTTTAGTTTATTATTGTCACATGCATCGAGGTACAGTGAAAAGCTTTTCGTTGCGTGCTGTCAGTCCGTGAAAATACTATACATGCTTAGAATCAAGCCGTCCATGGTATATAGATACAGAATAAAGGGTTTAATGTTTAGTGCAAGATAAAGTCCAATAAAGACCAATTAAAACTAGTTTGAAGATCTCCAATGGAGAAGATGAGAGGTCAGGATTGCTCGTTAGTAGTTGGAGGAGGCTGCAGTTGCCTGATACTAACTGGGATGAAACTGCCCCTGAATCTGAAGATATACGTTGTCAAATTCCTGTACCTCTTGCTTGGTGGGAGAGGGGAGCAAAGAGAATGACCAGGGTGAGACTGATCCTTGGTTATTCCTAAGAACATGAATTGTGGAATTCTTTGCCACAGATGGCTGTGGAGGCCAACTCAATGGATATTTTTAAGGCAGAGATAGATAGATTCTTGATTAGTACAGGTGTCAGCGGTTATGGGGAGAAGGCAGGAGAATGGGGTTAGGAGGGGGAGATAAATCCGCCATGATTGAATGGTGGAGTAGGCTTGATGGGCTGAAAGGCCTAATTCTATTCCTATCACTTATGATCTTATGAAGTATGTATATCCTCCCCCATCTGTCCCCACTGATATTCCTTCCAACTTCACATTTTGCACCTCTTCTATCCTTATTTTGTTTTAGCGAAACAACGTGGAAACGGGCCCTTCGGCCCATCGAGGCTGTACCGATCAGCAATGACCCATACCTATCTTGCACACTAAGGGCAATTTACAGAAGCCAATTAACCTACAAAGATGCACATCATTTGGAATATGGGAGAAATCTATAGCATCCGGAGAAAACCCATGCAGCCACAGGGAGAACTTACAGACTCCATACAGACAGCACCTGTGGCCTCTGGTGCCCTAAGGCAACTCTACCGTTGTGCCACTGTGCTGCCCTTAATCTCGCATTTCCTGTCTTTTCATCTCTGACTTTTGTCCAAATATCTGCTTATGAAACCCAATGTCAATGCCTTTGGCAATGTCACTGCCGGGGTTCAACCAGGGTAGAGGACTGCAGGAAAAATGGTGGAAGTTTAGAAGGATTAAGTTAAAAGGAAATGTTACTCAGAACAGTGTATACTTGAGTTTAAAAGATATGGGAGAGACATACATTTGGCATGATTGAATGACAGATTAGACTTGATGGGCCGAATGTCCTAATTCTGCTTCTATCACTTCTGACCTTATGAAGCTATCAACCATCTCTATGTGTTTTTCTCATGATCCACACATCTATAGTTCCTCGTGTCTCTGGACTGTTGTTGGATTTCACATGGAAAAATGAGAAGGAGATTGGTAACAGCGTATGCAGTATCTGTCACTCAGTAAATCTCATTGGCACATATGTAGAAATGAGGAATTAAAGAAATCCAGATGGCTAGAACCACCATCTCCAGACAGCAAGATTTGGCCAATGTGATATGTTGTGTCGCTTTTAACATTCAAAAATTTAATGCATTCTTCCCCCTCCCCCCATACTATTTTGTTGGGCTGGGTAAAGAAAAGCAGTGAAGTAATGAATCAAGTCGTACAGTAGGTGGTGTACATTATGTCAACTGGAAAGTTATTGCTTGGTTTAAGTTGATGGCCACTTTTCATAGGTTTGTTATTATGCAGATCCTGACCAGGTCTCCCACATAAGAACCATATAGAACAAAGAACAGTACAGCACAAGGAAGGGTCCCTCGGCTCACAATGTTTGTGCCAAACATGATGCCTAGTTAAATTGATCTCCTCTGCCTCTCCATGATCCACAGCCCTCCATTCTCTGTATATCCATGTGCCTATCTAAAAGCCTTTTAAATGTCACTGTCGTATCTGCCTACACCAGCACCCCTAGCAATGCATTCTATACTCCCACCACTCTGTGTTAAACATTTGCCCCGCACATCTCCATTAAACTTTCCCCCTCTCACCTTATAGCTATGCCCTCTAGTGTTGGACATTTCTATCCTGGGAAAGAAGGTTCTGACTGTCTACCCTATCTATGCCTCTCATAATTTTACATACTTCTATCGTCTCCCCTCAACCTCTGGCATTCCGGAGAAACTGGATTAATTTTAGGGCCAGACGGTAGCAGTGGAGAAACAGGTTTAGGCGAATAAAAGTATTTTCAGTGGCGTCCTCTCCATGTGTATTTAAAAAGCCAGCCCATGTATTACTACGTAACAGGTCAACTGGACTATTTATCTGCATTATAAAACTTGTTGTATATAAAACAGGAAGGCAGATTATTATCTAAATAGTGTCAAGTTGGGAAAAGGGGAAGTACAACGGGATCTGGGGGTCCTTGTTCATCAGTCACTGAAAGTAAGCATGCAGGTACAGCAGGCAGTGAAGAAAGCAGATGACATGTTGGCCTTCATAACAAGAGGAGCTGAGTATAAGAGCAAAAAGGTCCTTCTGCAGTTGTACAGGGTCCTGCGAGACCACACCTGGAGTATTATGTGTCTCCCAATTTGCACACCTGCATTTTTGGTCTCCAAGGATTCTTGCTATTCCAGCATAGGTTCACAAGGTTAATTCCTTGGACTGTCCTATGTTGATAGAATGGATCGGCTGGCTTGTATACTCTAGAATTTAGAAGAATGAGAGGGGATCATCGAAACATTTAAGATCATTAATGTTTGGACACGCTAGAGGCAGGAAACATGTTCCCAAATGTTGGGGGAGTCCTGAACCAGGGGCCACAGTTTAAGAATAAGGGGTAAGCCATTTAGAACGGAGATGAGGAAATACTTTTTCACACAGAGAATTGTGAGTCTGCCTCAGAGGGCGGTGGCCAGTTCTCTGGATGCTTTCAAGAGAGAATTAGATAGAGCTCTTAAAGAGCCAAGGGATATGGGGAGAAGATAGGAATGGGGTACTGATTGTGGATGATCAGCCATAATCACATTGAATGGCGGTGTTGGTTCAAAGGGCCGAATGGCCTATTCCTGCACCTATTGTCTGTTGTCTATTGTCTAAACTTCAGTTTCCACCATTTTCTTCAGCATGGGGAGGGAAGGCTGGTTAAAACCCTGAGGCAAACCATACAAACTGTGAAATTGCAGATACTGGATATCTGAATTAAACAGCAGGAAAAGCTGGAAGTAAAATGTCGGCACAGTGGCACAGCAATAGATTTGCTGCATTACAGCACTGGAGAACCTGGTTAGATCCTGACTGAAGGTGCTGTCTTCACAGAGTTTGCACGTTCTCCTTGTGACCATGTGGGTTTTCTCCAGGTGCTCCTGTTTCCTCCCACATCTTTTTCCTCAAAGGCGTGCAGGTTAATTGGTTTTGCAAATTGTCCCTGGTGTATTGAATGATCACTAGTGTACGGGTGATCATTGATCGGCAAGGGCTCGATGGGGCTGAAGGGCCTATTTCCACACTGTATCTCTAAACTAAATTAAACTGTTATGGCTAGGTGGCATCTGTGGAGAAAGAAGCAGATTTAGAGGAATAAAATACTTGATTTCATAAAAGAATGATTTGCAAATTTAATACTGAGCATATGAGAGAAGATTAAAAATGTCTGCAGAAGATTGCAGTTAATGTCTGAATGAAGGTGGAGCGCTAACATAATTTGGAGTCTTCCTATAGAAACAAGGAACTGCTGGTTTACACAAAAATACACAACATGCTGGAGTACTCAGGTAGCATCTCTGGAGGACATGGATAGATGACGTATCGGATGTGAAATAGGATCAACCGGAAATGTCATCTGTCCATTCCCTCCACAGATGCTGCCTGACCTGCTGAGTTCCTCTAGCACTTTGTGTTTCAACCCATTTTGATATATTTTGGCAGAACTCACTTACTAATAGATTTGAATGCATTTATTGATATATAAATTTGCACCAGTCGCATATCCAAACACATTTTAATTGAAGACCGTTATTCATTTTGCAAAGCCATTTGGAGATTGACCTATGTGTAATGAAATTAGTCTCACTTCTATTGTGCTCAAGCCATCTTATTGATAAATCTTTGATTGTCATTCCATGTCATAATTAAAGGTACCAGGATGTTTTCAGAAAAAATTACAAATAAGTATGCTCCAGTGACAAAATAAAAATGGACAAGTTCTGTAAGCCCTAATATTTTTTTATTCTTCTGCGCATCATTGGAAAGTCAAGATGGAGTGTGCAAGACAAATTATTTTGGAATGAATGAGCTGATCTCCTATGACTTTGCAAAATAAATAAAGATCTTCAATTGAAATGGGCATAGATATGGGAGAAAACTGGACTAGGGACGAATGTGTGATTTAATCATCGTTCTAGTCATTCTGTCCACATTTTTACGAGGAATTCATATCCACACATCATGCCCAGGTTATGGCAGAGTTCTGTTCCAATGAACTATTTGTAATTTGAACAGTTTGCAAATTGTTTAGACCATCTTTAGCCCAAGATGTCTGCGCTGAACATGATGCCGTTAAATAAATGCCCTTTGCCTGCATGTGATCCATACCCCTCCATTCACTGTGTAATCAAATAAGAAGAGGTACGAAATGGGAAGTTAGAGGAAGGAATATCGGTGGAGGCGGATAGGGGAGGATATACCTACTTCATAAGATCATGTGATAGGAGTAGTATTAAGCCATTCAACCCATCAAATCTATTCCGCCATTCAATCATGGCTGATCTATGAAGGGGGGGTGTGGAGAAGGGGAGATGTGTGGGGGAGAGGGCTTTGGAGAAGGGGGGTTGTGGGGGTAGGAGAAGGGGGTATGTGGGTGGGTGGTGTGTGGGCTCAGCAGCTCCGGCTCCGACCGCAGTCACCGGCTGCAGATGCCAGCTCTGGATTCACTCATTGGCTCCAAGACCCGGCACCTGTCACACTCAGTGGCTCCCAGCCCCAGCTGCACTCATTGGCACCTAGCTCCTCGTGGTGGTTGCCTCCCCCGCCCGCGAACACAGCAGCTGCCGCCAGCGAACACAGCAGCCCCCGCCAGCGAACATATCAACCCCGTCTGGGGAAAACAGCAGACGCAACTGTAAAGAAGTCTCACCGACTGCACTAGTCCTCTACAGCATGCACTAGTCATCTACAGCAGCTCACCCCGCACCTTCAGCTTTCAGCCTCACACACAGCTCCCGGTCCCACTCCGACTTCACTAAGAGGCTTCCGGTTCAACCTGCTCTCAGCCCGTCTCCGGAGCGGGTGCCGGAAGGGGCGTTACCTTCATGGTGCCCGACACGCGAGAAGACCAACCTGCTAATTCACGATTTTTTAAACATTCATAACTTTTTTATTATTTCACCGATCGGAAAAAATGTTGGGGCGGTTGGAGGAGAGGAGGACGGCGATAAAATCATAGCGATACAGGGTGGCATTTTGTCTAAAATGTATTTGCAATGTAGACAGGAAGTGGTCAAGATGAGATTTTTAGTAATTTTTTAGCTAAACCCAGGCAGGTAGACTAGTGTAATGAGTCATGTTGGTCGGTGTAGGCAAGTTGGGTCGTAGGGCCTGTTTCCACGCTATATGACTCTATGACTCTTCCAGGGAACGAGTATGGTAGCATTGGCAGGAATGAATAAGTTTATTGACCAAGTATTCACATACAAGGAATTTGCCTTGGTGGTCCACCCGCAAGTGACAACATGACATACAGTGACAGTTAGGAATGTTACATAAAACATTAAACATGAATAATAAAACATTATTGATTAAACATGTGAATTAAATAAAATACCAGAGCAAAAGCAGGCTACAGATTTTTGAGTGGAGTAGAGCTTGATTGAGTAGAGCTAATACTCGTGGAAAAAAGCTATTTTTATGTCTGGCTGTGGCAGCTTTGACAGTCCGGAGTCGTCTTCCAGAGGGAAGGGAGGTGACATCATCTACTGTGTCCGTTGTCAAGGTGTGGTCTCTTATACATTGGCTTGATCAAACGTAGACTGGGCGATCGTTTCGCTGCACACAATCACTCAGGTTCACCAATCTCCCAGTTGCTAAACACTTTAATTCCCCTTCCCATTCCAACATTGACCTTTCTGTCCTAGGTCTCCACTATTGTGAGAGTGAGGACAAAAGCAAATTGGAGGAACAGCATCTAATATTTCGCTTGGGCAGCTTACAACCCAGTAGTATGATATTGATTTCTCTAACTTCAAATAACCCTTGCATACTCTCTCTCTATCTATTCCTCCCCCACCCAAGTTGTACTAGCTTCAAAGTCATCTTGTTGAGCCTCATCGTTTTCACCTAACACACAGCTAACAGTGGACTGTTTCCTTTATCATCGTTACTTTTTTGCATATCTTTCACTCATTTGTTCCATATCTCTCTACATCATCGTCTATATCTCTCACTTCACTTTTCACAGACTATCAATCCGAAGAAGGGTCTCGACCCAAAACGTCACCTATTCCTTTTCTTCAGAGATGCTGTCTGACCCGCTGAGTTACTCCGACTGCTTGTGTCTATCTGTGGGATACTGATGGTGGATGACAGTGATGGGTGGAAGTACTTGTGGAATCTTGGTGGGCACAATTGTTTTGACATTTTTTAAATGTTTCAGGTCCTGCCCTTCAATCGTATGTTGCAGTTGGAGACCTCTTTCAATTCTGAAAAAATGTAAGTTCCTTTTAACTATTTTCTTGCTGTTTAGGGGGCCATGTCGTTTTCATTAAAAATATCACATTGTTTAAAGGGGCCTGGCAATGCTGCTAGCTGCAACAGGTTTGGCAATGCAAAACATTCCTCTCATTCTATTTTACGAGATGCACAGAAAATCAATTCTCGTAGACGTTACGAGCACTGTACAGCAAAATGTCCACTATTATGCTTCACTTTTCCTGCATTCTGTTTTACGTCCTCTTCATTAATGAATAATATAAGGCTGGATGGAGTGAATGTGGGGAGGATGTTTCCAGTAATGGGAGCGCCTAGGACCTGAGGGCACAGCCTCGGAATGAAAGCACATGAAAGGACCTGCCCTCGTGGCCTACCAGCGGGCTTGGAGCGCCGTTTCCTGGCGGGGACCGCCCAGCACCTCGGCCTCGGTGGCAGCACAGCGCTGGAGCGCTATCGCAGAGCGGAGCGGACGATGCCCTGCCTGGGTCGCCGCGCTGGGTCGACGCGCTGGAGCTCTGGTGAGCTGAGACCGCCGTGTTCAACACCTCCGGGCTGCGGGTCTGCAGAGCAGAGTGGGCGGCACCGCTTTCAACATCGGGAGCCCAGGAGCTCCAAACCGGCGCGGCCTTGTCGGCTTCGGAAGCCGCGGTCTCCAGCTAGATAGTGGCCGTTCCAGGTGGCCCAGCCGCTGAGAGGACTCTCCCGACGCCGGGGCAACACCACCCGGTGAGAACGACCAGGAACATCGGGCCTCCGTAGAGGCAATTGCGATGGCCTCAATAGGCCTGACTTTGGGGTGAACTTGGGATAGGGACTGGACATTGTGCCTTCCCCCACAGTGGTGTCCATTGTTGGGGGGATGATTTTCTGTCTGTAAGGTAATCCTGTTAGTCTTTGTCCAAGATGGCTGCCGTGAAGGGAGAGTGGACGCTGGCGCGCTTTGGCTGCCGCTGCTCCCTCTTTACATTGTGTTTTTGGTTTTTGTTTTTGGACTGAATTCTGTTTTTAATTTGTGTTTCTGTGATGTCTTTATTATTTATTTTATTCTGATTATATGTTTATATTTCTTGTTAACCTATGTAAGGTGTCCTTGAGATGTCTGAAAGGCGCCCAATAAATAAAATTTATTATTATTATTATATCTTTAGAAAGGAGATGAGGAGGATTTTTTTAAACCAAAACATGGTGAATCTGCGGATTTCATTGCCACAGGGCAGTGGAGGCCAAGTCATTGCGTATTTTTTAAAGTGGAAATTGACAGATACTTGATTAATAAGGATGTCAAAGCTGATGAGAAGATGGCAGGGGAATGGGGCTGAGAAGGAATAATTGATCCTCTTTTGGAAGAGTGTTTTTTTGCATTAGCCTTGATCGAATGGTGGAGCACACTTGATGGGCCGAATGGCCTAATTCTGCTCCTATGTCTTATGGTCTTTGGGGCCATCGTATTCAATTCCCGAGAATCTTCTTTTAATTTCACGGTGGAAGTTGGTTCATTAGTGAATTTGACTGTAGAAACCACGTTCCATGGAAGTAGAATGGAGGCCAAAGGAAGAACAGACTGTTCCCGAGAACCCATGTGGTAGCATTGGTAGGGGGGGTGGTGTGGGATGCTGAGGGTGGGTGCCAGTGATGGACCTGAGAATCAGAAGCTTCATCTGACAAACCCCTCACTGTGAAAGCATAACCCACAACACAGACTGACAGACTGTTCTCATTCCTGGCTAATTGAAAACAATTGTGGCCTAATTTCACGAGCGTGGGAAATTAGTTGGCTCCCACACTGGGAATTAGGCCGCAGGTGTTTAGAGTGTTGGATAGATTTATTTTAGCTATTTATACAGCACAAAACAGGACCTTCGGCCCACCTGGTCCGCGCCAACTAGTGTTCAATCCATACACTAGTATATCCTACACACTTGGGCCAATTTAGAATTTTGTACAGAAGCCAATTAACCTACAAACTTGAACATCTTTTGAGTGTAAGAGGACACCCGAGCACATAGAAACATAGAAACATAGAAAATAGGTGCAGGAGTAGGCCATTCGGCCCTTCGAGCCTGCACCGCCATTCAATATGATCGTGGCTGATCATCCAACTCAGTATCCTGTACCTGCCTTCTCTCAATACCCCTGATCCCTTAAGACACAAGGGCCACATCTAACTCCCTCTTAAATATAGCCAATGAACTGGCCTCAACTACCTTCTGCGGGAGAGAATTCCAGAGATTCACCACTCTCTGTGTGAAAAAAGTTTTCCTCATCTCGGTCCTAAAAGATTTCCCCTTTATCCTTAAACTGTGACCCCTCGTTCTGGACTTCCCCAACATCGGGAACAATCTTCCTGCATCTAGCCTGACCAACCCCTTAAGAATTTTGTAAGTTTCTATAAGATCCCCCCTCAATCTTCTAAATTCTAGCGAGTACAAACCGAGTCTATCCAGTCTTTCTTCATATGAAAGTCCTGACATCCCAGGAATCAGTCTGGTGAACCTTCTCTGTACTCCCTCTATGGCAAGAATGTCACCCGGAGATATCCCACACAGTCACAGGGAGAAAGTACAAAATCCATAAAAACTGCACCCGTAGTCAGGATCGAACGCGGATCTCTGGAGCTGTAAAGCAGCAACTCTACCGCTGCGCCACCATGTCGCCCTGTGTATTCCTCTCACTGTTCATGTTGTCTATGCCTATTGTTCTCTCTGCAAAACAAATTACTCAGATCATGTGTGACCCAGTTACCTTAGCATGTGATTCACTTCCCTCTCTTTACTTTATGGCCCACATTTATTATTTCAGTCCTCTAATAGGCATTGGCACAAGTGAATGGAACCTCAAATCGACCATAACCAAAATAGATGCTGCTTTACATTTAAAGTTGTTAACACTTGATCGAGGCACTAGCTCCCAATTACACTCTGCGTTGAATTTAAAATTCTCATGCTGATTTCCAAATCCTTAAAATATTCCCTAAAACCTATATTTCTGAGCCACCTCTTGGTCATCTGACGGAGTTTCTCTTTATGCAAAAAAAGACACAACGTGCAGGAATAACTCAGCGGGTCAGGAAGTATCTCTGGAGAACATGGACAGGGAACATTTTAGATTGGGATTCTTCCCCTGAGGAAAGGTCTTGACCCAAAACAACCTATCCAGTTACTCCAGTACTTTGAGTCATTTTTTGTAAACCAGCATCTGCAGTTCATTGTGTCTACATCTCTTTGTGTGGCTTTGTAACAAGTTTTGGTAATATTTTGAGGAAGCACCTTGGAATGTTTGAGAGAGAGTGGTGAATAGCGGCCTCTATTTTTATGGGCACAAGCATAGTGTGTGCAATTAGTGTAGCACACCACTCTTGGTTCTTGGTTACTTGGTCCTCCAAAATATTCCAACTGGAATTTAAACTGGAGGTGGTGAAGGGAGGGATTAAGCCAGAAAGGGTTATTGGGAAGAAAATGCTACTTTAAATTTAGTTGCATCTGGTTGGGTAACCATAGTTTGCTGGAGATTATACCATGCTTTAATTGTGCGTGGGAAGAACGAATTGCTGTACACATCCCGACCACGGAGGGGAGGCTGGCTGGACTATGGTGCCATCCTCACCTTGGTGCCATTTATGTTATGTTGTGTCGTGGACTTTCTGTGTTTGTGCTTTTTTTTTAAATTCAATTTCAATTTTATTTTTTAACATGATTTATTATTATTTATTTATCTATTTATTTATTTATTTATGTTTTTTTTTTTTATGATACTGCCTGTAAGGGAAATTCATTTCGTTGTCTCAAATTGAGACAATGACAATAAATTTGAATACAATACAATACAATACAATACAAAACATCCCCTCTGCATCCACTCTATCTACATAGACATGTTCTATCTCTCAACAGCATATGCCCATGTTATATACATTCCACATAATAGTCTGTGTCTCAAAGCATAATCAAAAAACATAGAGGAGATACTCAAGGAAGAGTGAAAGAACTAATGGAACTGAACCAAAAGTAGGACATCTGTATCCTATTAGATAACGCAGAATTTGAAGGCACACAAAATATTGGAACCATCTTCTCTCCTTGGGTGGTCCCTCAGGATTGAGGATGACTGACTTCCATCCAATCTTGTGAGTACTGAAGAGGTGAATAAGTCTAATGTGGGAACCACAGACTCTTCCAGAGAAGAGCAGACAGTGGTCAATAGAGCAGGAGGGTGGTCATTGTGAAGTGTCTCATCTCTTCCACTGCTTACTCAGGATCTCCGTGTGCCCAATGAGGTTCCCAATACCATCACAAATGCTCCTGCTACAGTGACTGTGGATCAGCGATTCGCAAGAGCCAGTCAGGATGTTGCATGTCTGCGCGTGGCCGGCCCATTGGCACAGCTGGTTACGCTGCTGCCTCACAGCATCAAGGACCAGGGTTCAATCCTGACCTTGGGTGCATGTCTGTGCGGAGTTTGCACGTCTTCCCCATGACTGCGAAGGTTTCCCCCACACGCTCCGGTTTCCTCCCACATCCCAAAGTTCTGTGGGTTTGTAAATTTGGCAAATTGCCCCCCGTGTGTAAGGACTGGCTGCGAAAGTGGCATAACATAGAACTAGTGTGAGCGGGTGATCGATGGGTCAGCATGGAATCAATGGGCTGCCTGTTTCCATGCAGTATCTTTCAATTAATCAAATAATAGCCATTTGTTTCAAACAGACGATGCCTTCTGCTCCTAGTAGCAACATCACAACTCACTCATTTGTATTAAAATGTAATAAAAATAAACTGGAAATGCTAGTTTATATCAAAGATAGACACAAAATTCTGGAGTAACTGATTGGTCAGGCAGCATCTCTTGAGAAAATGGATAGGTGATGTTTCGGATCAGGACCCTTCTTCAGGCTGAATTTGTATTCTTGGTTATTTCTATTAATCGGCCCTCAGGAATCAAGCTGGTGCAGAATACAGCAATTTACAGTATTTAGCATTTACTGCACAGCTAATGAGACTGGTAAACTTTGTCAGCACTAATGCATTTTATGTGACGGTTCGGTATAAACCAGCATCTGCAAGTCTGAAGAAGAGTCTCGACCCGAAACTTCATCCATTCCTTCTCTCCAGCATTTTGTGCCTATCTGAGGTTCCTTTCCACACATAGAACATTTATTTGTAGGAAGGAACTACAGATTCTGGTTTACACCGAAGATAGACACAAAATGTTGGAGTAACTCAGCGGGACAGGTAGCATTTCTGGAGAGAAGGAATGGGTGACGTTTCGGGTCGAATCGGATCGACCCTGACGAAGGGTCTTGACTCGAAACGTCATCCATTCCTTCTTTCCAGAGATACTGCCCGTCCGGCTGAGTTACTCCAGCTTTTTGTGTCTACCTTCAGTTTAAACCAGCATCTGCAGTTCTTTCTTACACATAGAACATTTATTTTTTTAGATTCACAGTTTAGTTATTTAATTACACGTTAAAGTGTCCCCAACATTGGGCACATTGATGGAAAAAAATCTTGAGAAATGTTGCTTAATGTTTAATTGATATGCATCCTGACAACTTTTTGTCTACAAAAGAGGCACCAACATAACTGATGGTGAGGAGGATACCATACACATTCCATTCTGTGTCAATTTATAACTCAGTCTTTGAAGTGAGGCTTAAATATGCGATGAAGAGGAGAATTTGAAGTTTGGGGCCCACAAGAGGAGCTTTGTTTGAGGGGAAAGAAACTCTTGCTTGGGGCAGCTAAAGAGAAGAATTTACACCATTTGGTTTGCTCCACTGTTTATCATCCCTGGAACCATCCTCTCTGTTACTTCATCCTAAACCACCTGCAGTAGCTTCTAAGAATGCTATCCGTTTTAATGGTTTAGTTTAGTCTAGTTTAGTTTAGCTTAAATTAACTTAGTTTAGTTTAGTTTACTAGATGGTTAGGACGGCACAGAAGACTCCAGAGCCTGGGTTTGATCCTGACTACGGGTGCCGTCTGTACAGAGTTTATACGTTCTCTGTTGGTTTTCTCAAGGATCTGTGGTTTCCTACCACATTCCAGAGATGCACAGGCTTGTAGGATAACTCCCTTCTGTAAATTGCCCCCTAATGCGTAGGATGCAAAAGTGGGCTAACATAGAACTAGTGTACTCGTGATCATCGGTTGGCGCAGACTCGGTGGGTGTTTCCACGCTGTATTTCCAAACTAATTTAGTTTAGTTTAGTTTAGTTTAGTGAAAGAATGAAACAGGCCCCTCGGCCCACCAAGTCCACACCGCCATCGATCGCCCGTTCGCATTGTTCTATGTTATTCCATTTTCTCATCCACTCCATACGCGAGGTACAATTGTGACATGAGGCATACTGCGATATCAGATTCAGATTCAGATTCATATTTTATTGTCATTATGCAGTGTATAGTACATAGACAACAAAATGCAGTTAGCATCTCCCCAGAAGAGCGAACATAGAATAATGAGCAATAAATGTATATACGTACATACAGTCGTAGTCAGGTGCACATCCTTTTATCCGAAAGCCTTGGGACCAGACACTTTTCGTAATTCAGAATTTGTCGGTCTTCGGAATGGAAATTTTTTAGCGTAGATTTTAATGGCTGGCTCAGTGGTAGAGGGCTCGGCTCATATCCGCAAGGTCGCGAGTTTGCGCCTTGATCCCGGCAGTTACTCGGTCGCGAGTTTGAGTCTTCAATGTCGTTTTTTCTTGCAGAATAAATGTCTGTATGAAATGTAGTGTGTTGAATGAATTCCTGAATTCGTAAATGTGACCACAGCATTGAATCACCTCTCGCACTCATGTCACCCTAGCGGGGCTACATGCCCTAGGGATTCTTGAATCCCCGAGCTAGGTCGCGAGTTTGCGCCTCGATCCTGGCAGTTACTCGGTCGCGAGTTTGAGTCTTCAATGTAGTTTTTTCTTGCAGAATAAATGTTTGTATGAAATGCAGTGTAGGAGAGGTGTACTGACTGTGTGGGCAGAACTTTGCAGCTTTCCTCTGGAGTTGGAACGGGGCTGGGCTGCTGCTGGCTGTGGGTCTCTGGGATCTCCGTGCTTGCAGTGGGCCTGGGGGTCGGTGTCCCGTTGGTCCTGACGTCTCCAGTGACTGGCACTGTGCTGCTAGCATCGCCGACTTGAAGACAGTGCAAAGCCCCCGCGCCGGTGCAATGAGCGGGGAGCTGGAGAGGGGAGGGAAGGGGTCACACACATGGCCGGGAAGCAGAGGGGTGTAGGTGGGGTGAAACTGAAGGGAGCGACAATCTGCTGCTGCCTGCCCGCTGAGTTAAAAAGTTCCCATGCAAGACTCACGATACACTGTGTATCGTGAGTCCACCGTGGGAACTTTTTAACTCAGCGGGCAGGTAGCAGCATATTGTCAATTATTAACCCTCCCGCGCAATATACCCTCACTTTCTCTTTTATGAATGGGGATTTAGTTCCCCTTTCTTCGAGGACCGACCGGAGGTTATGCTGTCACCTCTGCGGGCTGCCCTTGGTGAACGTTTTCAAGGACCTTTCTTCAAGGACCAAAAATATGTCCGCTATTCGGAGGTTTTCGTTATTTGGATCTTCGGATAAAAGGTTGTGCACCTGTAGTGCAATTTTTCTGGGGGAAGGAGTGTCCGGGGGGGGGGGGTGTGACTGGCAATCAATGAGGTACAGAGTTAAGTAATGTAACAGCCGCAGGGAAGAAGCTGTTCCGGCAACGGAGAGACCTGTAGTGTCTCCCGGATGGTAGGAGGGTAAACAGTCTGTGGTTGGGGTGAGAGCAGTCCTTGGCGATGCTGCTCGCCCTTCGCAGACATCGCTTGCTTTGGACAGACTCAATGGAGGGGAGTGAGGAACCGGTGATGTGTTGGGCAGTTTCCACCACCCTCTGCAGTGCTTTCCGGTCGGAGACAGAGCAGTTGCCATACCACACTGTGATACAGTTGGTAAGTATGCTCTCGATGGTGCAGCAGTAGAAGTTCACCAGAATTGAGGAGACAGATGGACCTTCTTTAGTCTCCTCAGGAAGAAGAGACGCTGGTGAGCCTTCTTGACCTGAGTTGAGGTATTGTGGGTCCAAGAGAGGTCATCGGAGACGTTGACCCCCAGAATCCTTTGACCTCATGTGACTCTACTCGCTGTGACTCTCTTGCTCCCACTGCAGAATCTAAGGAAGCCAACCATTAATTGATTGATAGAAAGATACAGCACAGAAACAGGCCCTTCAGCCCAGCGACTCCATGCTGACCATGGTTCACCTGTTCACATTGTTCTGCGGTAACCCACTTTCTCATCCACTCCCTAAAAACAAGGTGTAATTTACAGAGGCGAATTAACCAACAAATATGCATATCCTTGGGATATGGGAGGAAACTGGAACACCAGAAGAAAACCCATGCAGTCACAGGGAGAATGTGCAAACTTCAAATGGACAGCGTCTGAAGTCAGGATGGAACCCTGGTCTCCAATGATGTGAGTCAGCAGCTCAACTATGTGCCACTGTGCTGCCCGAATGCTTAGGCAAGTGGAATGATGGAAGGAAAACAAGCTGAGATATGGATTCTCCTGAGGAAATATAGCAGATGGTATGAACTGAAGGAAATGTTCTTTTTAATCTTGATCTTTAATCTAAATAACAAAGGAAGAAAATGAACACAGAATATAGAACATAGAACAGTACAGACACAATATGCTGGAGTAACTCAGAGGTTTAGGCAGCATCTCTGGATCAAAGTAGGAGAAAGGTTTCTACCCAAAATGTCACCTATTCCTTTTCTCCAGAGTTGCTGCCTGACCCATTGAGTTACTCCAGCATTTTGTGTTTATCTTCAGTGTAAACCGTCATCTGCAGTTCCTTCCTACACATAGAACAGTACAGTACAGCAACAGGCCCATCGATCCACAATGTCATTGCCCAACCTGATGCCATGACCAATTCTCATCTGCCTGCACATCATTTTTATCCTCCATTCCCTGCATATCCATGTCCCTATCTAAAAGTTTCTTAAACACCATTATCATGTCTGTCGCCACCATCGCCCTTGGCAGAGCATTCAAGGCACTTGCCACTCTCTGTGTAAAAAAAAACATGCTCCCCGCACATCTCCTTTAAACCTTGCACCTTTATCAAGGAATGGTATCCTTGAAGCCTTAAGGGCCTGTCCCACTTGGGTGTCATTCGCGCATCACACAGATGGAACGCAAAGATTTTGTACATCCCAAAATCCTGGGGTGCCGCGCGTGACCGCACGTCACTGTCTACGTCACCACGCACCATGCGTGCATAAATGATGTTGCGTAAATGATGCACAAATGACGCCTAAGTAGGACAGGCCCTTTAGGCTTCAAGGATACCATTCCTTGCTAAAGGTGCAAGGTTTAAAGGAGATGTGCGGGGAGCATGTTTTTTTCAAAATGCAGTGCGAGTGGTCAATGGGAAAAATTCAACCCCATAAGTAGATTCTGAGTAGACTCACAATTGTAATGTCACAGGAGGCCATTCAGACCATTATGTTTCTGCTAGCTCCAGGCAGAGCAATCAAATAATTTATTCCCTGCTTGTCCCATTTAATCCTACCTCATTGTTTTACATCATGCCTATTCAGTTCCCTCTTGAAAGTGACAATGGAAACAGGCCCTACGGCCCAACTTGCCCACACCGACCAATGTGTCCCATTTACACTTGTCTCACCTGCATGCGTTTGGCTCATATCCCTCTAAACCTGTCCTATCCATGTACCTGTCCAAATGTTTCTTAAATATTGTGATACTACCTGCCTCTCAACTAACTCCTCCGGCAGCTCGTTCCATACACCCACCACCCACTGTGTGAAAAAGTTACCCCTCAGTTTCCTATTAAATCTTTACTCACTCTCCTTAACCCTATGTCCTCTGGTTCTCAAATCCCTTACTCTGGGCAAGAGACTCTGTGCGTCTACCCGATCTATTCCCATCATGATTTTATACACCTCTATAAGATCACCCCTCATTCACATGCACTCCATGGAATAGAATTCCTGCATGTTCAACCTCTCCCTACAGCTTGGGCCCTCGAGTCCTAGCGACATCCTCAAACATGTTTTCTGCATCCCAAACAGCAAGCCAACATCTTGTAATTCCCTTATATAATTGTTGGTCACCTTTTCAAACCAACTTTGAACTGTCTCAAGGATACGACTTCCCGCTACTTATCTCCCCTAGTTACAAGAGATATCCATATATTGGAGATAAAACAGTACCACAATTTATACCAAGAGGTATAATACATTAGGGAGCGAGGATTTTTATTTTAGCCGAGCTGGGTGTTTGCTGTGTACTAAAAATCTTCTTCAGGATAACCTGAATTGAAATGCCGCGGAGAATCTCAGGAAATAGCAGAACGTTAAATGAAGCTCCAACAAAGATGTGAACAGATTCCAGATACACCCAAACTGCTTCAAAATGTACAACACATGTAGAGGTCAGGCAGCCAAATACAAAGCAGCAAAAGGGCTGCAGTAAGGCTGTGCGGGATGGTGGAGAGAGGGGTGCATTGTGGGAGGGGGTAACAAGTGTGTAATCTTAAAAGGTATGCCCCTCCTCCTCTTTCCCCCCACCCCCCCCCCCCCCCCCCCCCCCCCCCCCCCACCCCCCCCCACCCCTGTGCCCCACCGGCATTCCCACCTATATCTCTCCTCTCCCTCACACCATGCTAATTTCCTTCCCCTCTCGGGCTTCACAATTCACAACTCTTCAACCCTTTCTCACACCTTCTGCTTTTATCTCTGGCCTTTGTTCCAACCATCCGCCTATCAAAAATGTCCCCAGTATCCACCTATTACCTTGGCGCACCTTGTCCAGCCTATCCCCTCTTCCAACTATATTCTCACCTCCCACAATCAATCTGACGATTGGTCTCAACCTAACAAGTGACCTCTCCATGTTCTCCAGAGATGCTGCCTGACCCGCTGAGTAACTCCAGTTTAAGAGTTTAACCATTCATACTTTACTTAGATCTGGCCCCAGAAAAGAAAACGAAGGGCCTTCAGCAAAGAAATGGAAAGATGCTTAGAGCTGATGCCTCACAGTGCCAGGAACCCGAGTTTAATCCTAACCTCGGCTGCTGTCGGTGTCGAGTTTACATGATCTCCACGTGACCACGTGGGTTTCCTCCAGGTGCTCCAGTTTCCATCCACATCCTAAAGACGTGTGGATTTGTAAATTGTCCTCTGTAAATTGTTCTTAGTGTGAAGTGAGTGGATGAGAATGTGGGATAACATCAAACTTGTGTAAGTGGATGGTTGGCATGGACTCGGTGGGCTGAGGGCCTGTTTCCATGTTCTATCTCTAAACTAAACTAAACACAAGTGTTGGAATGAGTCAGCAGGTCAGGCAGCATCTCTGAAGATCCTGGATAGGTGATGTTTGGGGTTGAGACCCTTCTTCAGAATTTCAAAACTTTACATGGCATGGGTAGCACAGGACGAAGCGTACTTGGGAAAATTTGAATAAAATTGGAAATCACCAGAAAGAACCAAATAAAAATGAAAAATGCATAAATTGGAATTGTTATGCAAATACTCATGCTAAAATTGAACACCGTGGTGCTGAGAATAAGGGAATATTTGAAGAAAGAATTAAGAGCTGTGAACAATGGTGCTAATCTAAGGAATTTCCATTTGCACCTCTTCTGGGCCTACAATATGCAAAGACCTGCACATTCCATGGTTCCCTCCTGCCGGGTAAATGCAACATCGTTTCACCTCCCCACAGGGCACCGACTGATCTTTTCATTCCTCAGATATTAAAATGGAGACAGGAAAAATCTCTCAAAGACCTAGTTCACTGGAGATTTTAGCAAAGGGAAGAAAAAAATGGCTTTGATTTATGTTTAACAGCTGACAGACAAAGAAGTTACAGAGGAGGATAAATATCCCGGTTTCTACGTAGAGCATCACAAACATGCCAAGATATTTAGCTTGTGTGTTTGTTAACATGTGGATGACTTATTAAAGAATATGAAAGTAGACAAAAGTGCTGGGGAAACTCAGCGGGGTGAGACAGCATCTATGGAGCGAAGGAAATAGGCAACGTTTCGGGCCGAAATCCTTCTTCAGACGAATATGAAGTTAGTTATTGTCCTGTAGCATAAGTATGTATAGGTTGGTATATGTATATGTATAGGTAGTTTGGATACTACTTTGGAATTGGGTTTGATGTTCTTGGTTGGGTGCTTATCCTGGTGTTATAGCACAAGTATGTTGTATGTTAACAGTAATGATTTAGAACTGGGTTGTGGATCCAGGGATGGATTACAGAAAGGACGCTGATATCCTTCGTTTGAAGACATTCCTGTACAGACCCCACCTGATGTATTGCATCAGGTTCTAAACACTTCAAATCTTGAATGATATATTAGTCTTGAAGGGAATTCAGCAATGATTCATCAAAATGATACCAAGATTTAGCAGCTGACAGATTACTTGAACTCACCTTAAATTTGAAGATAGAGGGGTGATCTCACCTCAGTGGCAGGGAACGTTCTAGACACAAGAGACCTTAGTTGTCTAGATACAGTCGAGAATCAGAGCTTGTTATCTTTGTCATAAGGGAGGATGGGAGGGTATATGTTATTGATTAAACATTATGAAATCTACTGACAACATAGATGGAGCCAAATTGTTCCCATTGACAGGAGGGCCAAAGCCAATGATGTAAGACCACATGAACAATTTGAAATGGGAACAAGTGTAGACCATTTCGCCTCCCGAGAGCTTTCCCATTGCATAAGATTATGCCTGATCCAACTTTCCTCAAGTTCACTTTTCCACTTTCTCCCTATTGTATTAAGGGAATGCAGCGTAGGTTCACGAGGTTAATTCCCGGGATGGCGGCACTGTCATATGTTGATAGAATGGAGTGATTGGGCTTGTACACTCTGGAATTTAGAAGGATGAGAGGCTATCTTATTGAAACATATAAGATTATAAAGGGTTTGGACACGCTAGAGGCAGGAATCATGTTCCCGATGTTGGGAGAAGTCCAGAGCCAGGGGCCACAGTTTAAGAATAAGGGGTTAGCCATTTAGAACGACGAGGAATTTTTTTTCACACAGAGAGTTGCGAATCTCGTTTGTCTCTGTAATGCATTTCGTTGTCTCTGTAATGCATTTCGTTGTCTCTGTACTGTACACTGACAATGACAATTAAATTGAATGTGAATCTGAATCTGTGGAATTCTCTGCCTCAGAAGGCAGTGGAGGCCAATTCTCTGGATGTTTTCAAGAGAGAGTTAGATAGATCTCTTAAAGATAGAGTAGTGAAGGGATATGGGGAGGAGGCAGGAACGGGGTACTGATTGGGGATGATCACCCATGATCACAGTGAATGGCAGTGCTGGTTTGAAGAGCCGAATGGCCTACTCCTGCTCCTATTGTCTATTGTCTATACTTGATAACCTTAGTAATTAAAAACCTAAATATTCAAGGATTCTGAATATTTGCAACAAGAAATTCCAAAGGCTCAACATAGATGTGAAGCCTGCCAAGCATTGGCCTACTACCCAAAAACATTCATCCCCCCAACACCCCCACTCCACAATCAGTCTGAAAAAGGGGCTTGACCTATCCTTGTTCTCCAGGCATGCTGCCTGACCCGCTGAGTTACCTCAGCACTTTGTATCTCTTTTTGTAAACCAGTTCCTTGTTGCTACTCTAAAGATGCAAAGATGATTGGCAGAACAACCAAGCGTTACATAAGGAAAATTATTTTTTATCCGGTAGATGTTTAATTTAGTTTAGTTGAGTGATACAGAGCTGAAGCAGGCCCTCCATGCTGACCAGCAATCTCCACACACAGATTCAGGGCAGCACAGTGGCATAGCGGTAGAGCTGCTGCCTCACAGTGTCAGAGGCCCAGGTTCAGTCCTGAACTCGGATACTGTCTGTGTGGAGTTCGTATGTTCTTCTTGTGACCATGTGGGTTTTTGTTGGGAGTTCCAGATTCCTCCCACATCCCAAAGACTGGTGGGTTTGTAGGATAATTGGCCTCTATAAATGATCTCTTGTGTGTATGACATAAACTATTGAACGGGCGATTGATAGTTGGCATGGATTCAGTGGGCCGATGGGTCTATTGGCAAAGCTGTATCTCTAAACTGAACTGAACTAAACTAATATGCCTAATCGATCATGAAAGAGTTTTATAAATGCAAACAGCTGTTGTTGGTCTTCTTCTTCTTCTTGCGAATGAAGCATAAACCAAAGGAATAGTTAGATCTCAAGCCGGGTGTTGAGCGACCAGGTTGTTGTCTCTGCGTCAATGTCTGCCAGGCCCTGAGCTCCATTTGGTGGGTGGTAGAGCGGGCACCCAGAGATGACATGGTTGGATGTCTGTTGTTCTGCTCCGCATCCACAGGCTGGGCTCTGGCGGAGTCCTCATCTCCACATGCTGGCATTGAAACTCCCAACTCCAGTACCAAGTCTGTTGAGCTTCACTCATGCTCCTCTGGGGAGGTCAGACCCTGGACAACTCTTATCTGGTAAAGAGATGTAGCTGTGTAATGGAGATGAAGTTGCCTTCCACTCCTGTGACCACTTGGTGGCTATCCAGTGTGCTTTTGTCTCAGTTGGCTGGATGGATGCTAGGAGTTGTTTTCCATGTGGAGCAAAGGGGTGATGGGACTTCAGTCGGGATAGCCTCTGCTCTCTGCTGATAGCCTGATGGAGGAGGTGATCTGGGTCCATGGCACGACGAGATAGTGCCAGATATGTTGCTTGCCCTCAGATCCCTGCAGGCGGAATGCCTGCAAGTATATGGAGCTGCTCGACTGGAGTAGGTTGAAGGCACCCAGTGATAGTTCGCAAGGTGCTGTTCAGGCTCATGTCTACCAGGCTAGTATGTCTACTGCGACTCCATACGGGTGTGCAGTACTCAGCCGGAGCATGTGTAGGGGTTTTGCGTTTCCCTTTATTTCCCTTCGGGCCCAACTGCCCGAGTTATTCTCTCCCTTGTCGGAGGGTCAAACGGCCACCACTCCACTCGAGCGGTTTCCAAGAGAGAGAATACAATAAAAGGAATTCCCCTAGGTTCTAGACCTCAGAATTATGGTGGGATATGATAAAAGGTTGAATTGACCAGAGTGTGCTGATGAGGGAAAACAGAAACCAAGATGGACTCAAAGCAAGTCTAAAATTTACAGGCTTTATTGAACAATGAGAAATCGAATCTCACCAACACTACATAATACATGGCTAAACTTATGCTTTAAACTAAGACTATGGATGGAAAACTATCGGGCACATCGTAAAACTTACTTTACACAATTGTACCCCCCTTTTATCTTCTTAACCTCTATCCTATTTCGGGAATTTCACCAGGTCACTGGGGTACTTACAGTTGGGCTCGCGAGTCGTCCAGCAGAGCAGGAAGAGAGAGCTACAGTTGGGCTCACGAGTTGTCCGGCACAGCAGAAATAGAGAGTTACAGTTGGGCTCACGAGCTGTCCAGCAGGGGAGAAAGAGAGAGAGAGTTCTGGCTTGACTCCTGTTTTTATACCTGAGCTTACTTTGAAACCCCCAGGTGGTCCTCTGGATGAAAAGGGTTCTTTTGATGATACCCAGTTTTGATCTGGCATGAACAATAGGCTTCCGATGATAAGGGGTTTGCTGATGTCATGATCCCTCAGCCTGATCGTTATCCCATCGCCTGGACGGGCTCCTATTGTCTCGATGGATGGGTCATCCAAGATGGTGATTGAGCTTGGGCTGGCCTGTTTACCACCGTCTGCTGAGGCTTGGTTCCTTCCTTTGTGTATCGAAGATAATCTCGTTATCTCCGTCTCAGCCTTTCCTGTCCACCCCAATTCGCACAGTTGTTTGATGCCCATTTCCACAGGCCAGACAGGTTTGTGGATTGGGGGGTTTTCCGTTGCAGCCAGCAAATTTGTCTTTTTAAAATGTCCATGTCCTTATCCGAGTTCTTCCATGATTTTGGAGGATTTGCCCCAATAACTTACAGCATGCACAAGAGCTAAGGCAGAGGTGCAAAGAGTTGCTGGACTGGCTCCCCAACTTGTTCCTGCCAGGCGTCAGATGAGGCCGCTATGTGCCATGACCTTGTCGCGGAGACCAGCCAGGTGTTGACGAAATGTAAGCGACCTGTCCAGCTTTACGCCGAGGTAAGTGGGTGTTTGTTGGAAGTCCAAGCGCCTGTTGTTAACAAAAACAGCTAGCTCTTGCTTTGGTTCCTTGTTGCTTAGATGGAATACTGTTGACACTGTTTTGCCTTCAGCTTTAGACGCCACTGTCGTAGGTATACTGCCAAAGTCCCCATGTCTTGATTCAAGTAGTCAATACTTATACTTGATCAAGAGATGTATGGATATTGCAAATATAAGTGGTCCATTTCAGTAATTGTATCTCCCGACTGTTTGGGGCAATGAGTGTGTGTGTGTGTGTGTGTGTGTGTGTGTGTGTGTGTGTGTGTGTGTGTGTATGTGTGTGTGTGTGTGTGTGTGTGTGTGTGTGTGTGTGTGTGTGTGTGTGTGTGTGTGTGTGTGTGTGTGTATTAGGCATAGGAATTGTTTCAAATTACAACGCGATTGGCAATACAACATTTTAATAGCAGTTTAAACAATGCACTCTCCTCAACAAATGTTGTAATGAGTTCTGGATCATTTAGTCTGTGGTTGACTGCAGGCTTGTTTGGCATTGTCAAGCTTAAACTTGCTCAGCATTGATGAGAGAACTACAGCGAGGCCATAATGCCTCCAGGAAGAGATAGGCTTGGAATGTTAATGTACTCCATTTTAATTCACGGGTCTTTGCAATGATTATGCAAGGCAGTTCAACTAAGCTCACACCAATTTTGCAAAACTGGGATCATCTGGAGCTTATTTTATTTCCATTAAAAATTATCAGCATTATATTTTGATATTTTCTCCAGATGAGCATGCATAGGATATCAGGGCAGACAAAGAACACGACCACAATAATCTGACAATTGGAACTGGAAGATGGATATCCACAGGGCAAACAGAATATATGTCTACAGGGCAAACAGAATATTGATGTGAAGTTTAGACTCATTGTGGTGGGATTTTCCGGTTTAAAATTGAGTGCCAAAGGCCTGGCTTGTTTGTTGTTTGGAGTGTGTTGTTTCCCAGAATTGGCTGGTTCATAGAAAGGAGCTTTTGCCCATTTTGCTTATGCCAAACCTCTGGAAGTCTCCTATTCAGTTCAGTTCAGTTCAGTTTATTGGCACGTCTACCGAGGTACAGTGAAAAACCTTTGTTGCATGCTAACCAGTCAACAGAAGGACAATATCCGATTACAATCGAGCCATTCACAGATACATGATGTTCGCAGCCCCTCCACACCACCAACCCCTTCTCTTTCCTCATATCCCGGCAAGTTTTTCCTTTGCATTCAATTTTAAGGTTTTATTTGAAGCTTTTTCACTCAGCTTTCAGGCTCCGATCTTTTACTTTAGAGATACAGCATGGAAACAGGCCCTTCGTCCCACCGAGTCCATGCCAACCAGTGATCACCCTGTACACTAGCACTATCCTATACACAAAGGGTAATTTACAATTTTATAGAAGCCAGTTGACCCACAAACCTGTACATCTTTGTGAGGTGGAAGGAAACCCGGAGAAAGCCCACGTGGTCACAGGGAGAAAGTTCAAACTCTGTACATACAACACCCATAGTCTGGATTGAACCCGGGTCTCAGGCACTGTAAGGCAGCGACTCTACCACTGTGCCACTGTGCTGCTCTTAAGGAATTTCATGGAATGATGGGATCAAAGAAGGAGGCCATTTACTGTATTTCTCAGTGACTGGGGCATGGGTTGAGGTTGGTCGATTAGTTGGTTGGTTGATGCATTGAGCTACAGTGAAAAGGTTTCGTTTGTGTGCTCTCCAGTCAATTCATATTACATATTAGTACAATCAAGCCATTACATAAGTACAAGAAGTAGTGCAAACAGATAGGGCGGCACATTGTCGCCTCAGTAGAGTTGCTGCCTTACAGCGCCAGAGACCTGGGATCGAATTGTACTTCGGGAATAAGTGAGAAAGTTTGCATCGGTTTTAAACATTTTATTTGTCTGTAATTTAGTTCAGTATAGTTTTGCGATACACCTTGGAGCCAGGCCCTTTGGCTCACCCAGTCCGCTATGACCAATGGTCAGAGCACCTGGGGAAAAGCCACATGGTCACTGCTGTGCCACCGTGCCGCCCCCAATACAAAACAATTGTGCATGGGACTATGAGCTTTGAGGTGGGAGGAGTGCACCATCTCCAAATCTAGCCACACCAGCAAGCACCTCTTGCTCACCAGTGACAGAATCGGGAGGTCCTACAGTGGTAGCCTTATTCACCTCAGAACTTATAATATTGGAAGGTCGGTGTGGAAGGTAGTCACCTTTGATTTCAAGAAAAAGAAAACAGAAAGAAGAATTCAGAGGGAAAAAAAGAGAAAAATAAAAAGGAAAGGGTGGAACAGTGGTGTAGTGGTAGAGTTGCTGCCTTACAGCACCAGAGACCTGGGTCTGATTCTGACTAAGGGATTTGTCTATATGGAGTTTATACGTTCACCCTGTGACTTCATGGGTTTTCTCCGGGTGCTCGGGTTTCCACCCACACTCCAAAGACATACAGGTTTGTAGGTTAATTGCCTTCAATAAAAATAGTGAATTGTTCCTGGTGTGTGGGTTGTGCTAAGCACGGGGTGATTGCTGGTCAGTGCAGATTTAGTGGGCTGAAGGGCCTGAGGGCCTGTTGAGGCACTGTGTCTCTAAAGTCTAAAATCTAAAATTGAAAACAAAACTTCCATGAAAGTCGCATCACAAGGTGGTGAAGAAGGCTTTTGGTATGATGGCCTTCATCAGTCAGGGATCTGAGTACAGAAGTTGGGATGCTATGTTACAGTTTAGTTTAGTTCAGTTTAGTTTAGAGATACAGGTGCACAACCTTTTATCCGGTGTTCCCGACACCGAAAAACTCAGAAAACCGGCCATTTTTTCCAGGATGTCGTCGGCACACCAAAGCTCACGTTTGGCGCCAACCTTGACCCGAAATGACCCACGGTCAACCCAGGTCTGTACTACTGTAGCGGCTGCCTCCTCCCCTCCGGGGAGATACTTAAACATCTGTAAATCATTGCTTAAATGTTAGTCAGTTAGTTTGGAGGGCTTTTATGTGAAGGGGAGGGGGGGGGTAGTTGAAGGGGTAAACTTTAATTCTTAGTCCCCTACCTGGTCGGAGAGGCGGGGAGCGGTCAATGCCTTACCGGGTCGCCGTGCAGTAAGCTCCGCAGCGCTGTGGCCGCCAACTCCCAGCTGGGGCTGCGGGCGGCGCCGGTTGTAGCTCCGACCCCGGCAACTTTACCCCTGGCTGTGAGGCGCTCCAAATCCAGCGCCGCCCGCGGCCGGACGCCCGCAGTCCCAGCTCCGCAAATGTTGGGAGTCGGCGGCGTCGCAGCGCTGGGATACCAGCGGGAAGCGGGCAATGCCTTACCGGGTCGCTGTGCGGTAAGCTCCAGGGCGCTGAGGCCGCCTTCTCCCAACATTCGCGAAGCTGAGGCTGCGGGCGTCCAGCCGCGGGCGGCGCTGGATTTGGAGCGCCTCGCAGCCAGGGGTCGCGTAGCCGGTATCGGAGCTACAACCGGTGCCGCCGCACGGCCGGACGGAGCCCCCAGCTCCCCGATGTTGGGAGTCGCCGACCAGGTAGGGGACTAAGAATTAAAGTTTCCCCCTTCACCCACCCACCCCACCACCACCACATAAAATCTCTCCAAACTAACTGACTAACATTTATGCAATGATTTACAATGATTCCCCAGTCTCCGGGGAGGAGGCAGCCGCTCCAGACTTTTCAAGCTGCCCGCGCTACCTACCTAATCTACGCTAAAAATCTTCCATTCGGAAATCCGAAAATGTCCGAAATCCGAAAGTGTCTGGTCCCAAGGCTTTCGGATAAAAGGTTGTGCACCTGTACAGCGCAGAAACAGGCCCTTTCCTCCCACCGGGTCTGTGCCGACCAACGATCTCCACACATTAACATTATCCTACACCCACCAGGGACAATTTTTACATTTACCAAGCCAAATTTACCTACATACCTGTACGTCTTTGGAGTGTGGAAGGAAACCACGCAGGTCATGGGGAGAACGTAAAACTCCGTACATACGGCACCCATAGTCAGGATCGAACCTGTGTCTCCGGCGCTGTGTTCGCTGTAAAGCAGCAACTCTACTGCTGCGCCACCAGTCATATTTAGCATTTCGTGTTCATTTTTGGGTACCTTGCTAGGGGGAGGATGCTATTATGCTGGAAAGAATGCAGATAAGATGTATAAGAATCTTGCCAGGACTTGAAGGCCCGAGCTATAGGTTGGGTAGGCTAGGATTTTATTCCTTGAAGCATAAGAGGCTGAAAGCAATCTTACAGAGGTGCATGGGGAGAATAGATGGGGTGAATTCACTTTTATCCAGGGCGGAACCAGAGGGCACAGGTTCGAGGAGAGAGATAAAAGTTTAACTAGGAATCTGAGGGATAGCTTTATCACACAGAATGTTGGAAGCATTGAACGAGCAGTCAGAGAAGGTAGTTGGGCAGGTACTATAGCATCATTTAAGAGACATTTGGACAGGCACATGGATAGGAAAGGTAAGAATGATATGGGCCAAATGGGGGCAGAAGCAATTAGCATATATGTAGCATTTTAGTCGGCGTGGGCGAGTTGGGCCAAAGGACCTGTTTCTGTGCTGTATGACTCTGTGACACTAGCAGGCTTTTCTAATAATGTTGCCCCTAGTTCTTGGTCTCCAAGGAAATTCTATCAACCTATAGAATCCTTTTGATATTGAGAGCACCTCAATCAGATCACCCCTCTTAGATTGAGATTTCAATCAGGAAAGTATACCAAGGCCAATTTCAGAATCAAAGGCAGGAAATGTAAAATCTTTCAGATCTTTCAAGATGAAAGAAAATATAATCAACTCATTGTGAGGGCACATTTTGAGCCTAATGCATTTGAGTCAAAACTGGTAGAATCCCTATCAATTGGTTCACTCATCAAACGCCTCAAGGCAAGAGAAAGCAAGGAACAATTTATACATCTGCCTTCACAGTTAAAGCCTTAATCATGGAATTACAGTATTGTAGTTGTTTGTTTAGCCCATCCTGTCTCTACCAGCGCAGTGGTTCTGCCCCTCAACCCAACCCATAGCCCTGTAATTTATAGTTTAGTTTAGTTTAGTTTAGTTTAGCTTTGTTTTGTTTTGTTTAGTTTGGTTTTGGTTAGGCAAGTTTAGTTGTCAGTTCAGGTCAGGGGGAGATCCCCCCACCACGGGTACCATGTAATCCCGTGCTACCTGCTCCATGGTTAGATAGTCGGCGACTAAACCGTCTCCCCCACCTAGTTTGCCAGGTGAAGAGGGGGCTGTGGACCCCCAGCAGGACCAAAAACAAGACCTGTCAAAGGGCAGATGAGCTTCTAGTGATCCACACTTTAGTAGAAGTTGCGATCACTGTCATACATAGCATTGTAAGGAATGATGATAAAGCACACACACCAAAATCCTATACTTCCAGCAGCGGAAGTCCGCAGGAACTGGAGGACAGAGAGGTGTGGTGCGTCCGTCACCGTTCCCAATAAAAACCAGCACCACTGCGTTGCTAATGTTTCAACGATGATGATGATGATGATAGTTTAGTCTAGTTTAGTTTATTGCAACATGTACCGGTCCAGTAAACAACTTTTGTTGTGTGCTATCCAGTTGGCGAAAGGTCAATACATGATTACAATCGAGCCGTCCGCAGTGTATAGATACATGATAAAGGCAATAACGTTTAGTGCAAGATAAAGTCCAGTAAAGTCTGATTAAAGATAGTTCAAGCGTCACTAGTGAGGTAGATTGTAGCTTGGGACCGCTCTTTATTTGGTGATGAGATGGTTAATGACATCTGGGAAGAAACTGTCCCTGAATCTGGAGGTGTGCATTTTCACACTACTGTACTTCTTGTCCAATGGGATCGGGGAGAAGAGGGAGTGACCCGGGTGAGACCCGTCTTTAATTATGCTGGTGGCCTTGCCGAGGCCACGAGGTGTAGATGGAGTCAGATGGAGGGAGGTTGGCTTGTGTGATGAGCTGGGCCACAATTTCTACTGGTCTTAGATGGAACTGTTCCCAAACCATGCTGTGATGCATCCCGATAATATGCTTTCCACGATATATCTGTAGAAGTTGAAGTTGGTGAGAGTTATTGGGGGCATGCCAAACTTCCTAAGCCTCCTAAGGAAGTATCCTATCAAGTACCGCTCTAGTTATCACTTTTTTAACATCATGACTGAAACTGTGATCTCTGTCACAGCTCCTCACTACTACAACTCTTAGCCTTGGCAGTGCATTCCCAATCCAACAGGATCAAACATCCTGTCTAAACATTCCTGCTGTCATTTTGGTTCCTTTACTAGTAAACCTCCTTCTACATCCGTTGGTTCTTGACACTGTGCCAGAGGAAGCAATTTCTTCATTTATGGTCTTCCTATTGCCTTCACGATTTAACTACTTCTATCTAATCCCTTTCATCCCCTTCTGTTCCCTGGAGCATAACGTTGACTTCTCCAATTATAGTTGATTCTTGATTTATTCCACTAAATTTCTCCTACATTCCCTCGCAGTCCATCACATCTTTCCTTATGTGAATTACAGCTGCTGGTTTATACAGAAGATAGGCACAAAATGCTGGAGTATCTCTGCGGGATAGGTGGCATCTCAAGAGAAAATTAATATGTGGCATTTTGGGTTGTAACCCTTCTTCAGACGAAGGAGGGTTTTCGGTCTGAATAAGGGTTCTGACCCATAACGTCCCTCTTCCTACTGTCCAGAGATGCTGCCTGACCCACTGAGTTACTCCAGCACTTTGTGTCTACATCTTTCCTTACACGTGGTGCCCATGAATCGACCCAATAAGTGAGAAAACCATGTTTATAGTGTTGTGGCATCATAGACCCCGGAAAAAGGCCTTTCGATCCATCATGTCCATGCCAACCAAAATGCCCCACCTTAGCTAATCCCATTTGCTCCTATTTGGCCTATACCCTTTTTTTAATGTTACTAGACTAAGTGTGACCCGTTGGGTTCCAGCTTCACACGGGAGGACTGGTCCCCCAACGCAATATTCCACCAATTCCAATAAACACACACACACACACACACACACACGCAAAAACATACACACTCACACACATACACACACACACCCACACACACACAAACATACACACACACACACACACGCACACACACACGCACACACACACACACACCCACACACACACACACATCCACTCACACACACACACACACACACACACACACACACACTCACACACACACACACACACACACACTCACACACACACTCACACACACACACACACACACACACACACACATTCACTCACACACACACACATTCACACACAACACACATACACACACACACACACTCACACATACACACTCACACATACACACACACACACACACACACACACACATACACACTCACACACACATACACTCACACTCACACACACAGACTCACACAGACTCACACAGACACACACACGCTCACACATACATACACACACACGCACACACACACACACACACACACACAAACACACACACATACATACACTCAGACACACTCACACACACATACACTCACACTCACCCACACTGACACACACCATATATATGACAATAAACTTTCTTGAATCTACTCACCCAGCTGAGCACGGCCTTTCCAATGTGGGGCTTCCGCAGTCAGCGGCACTTCCGCAATCAGCGTGACCTCTGCACTTACCGGAAATTGCACAATTAGTGCGACCTCTGCACGCACTTGATCTTACACAATCAGCGCGACCTGTCCACTAAGCTGAAGTCACGAAATGAGCGAGAACTTTGGACTAAACATAGTCGGACCAAATAAAGCATTTATTCCTTTCATTCACAGTTGGACCTAATAAAGCATTTATTCCTTCCAAACACAGTCAGACCTAATAAAGCATTTATTCCTTCCAAACACAGTCAGACCTAATAAAGCATTGCAGTTTCAAGCACAGGCAGGGCAGCAGGCCAAACAACTCATTGCATTGTCATTTCAATTCATTTCATTTCCAATTAAGCATTGCAGTTTCAAGCACAGCCAGCAGGGCAGCAGGCCAAACAACTCATGGCATTGTCATTTCATTTCATTTCCAATGAAGCATTGCACTTTCAAGCACAGGCAGGGCAGCAGGCCAAACAAATCATGGCATTGTCATTTCATTCATTTCATTTCATTTCCAATTAAGCATTGCACTTTCAAGCACAGGCAGGGCAGCAGGCCAAACAACTCATGACATTGTCTTTTTTTTTCATTTCCAATTAAGCATTGGACCTTCAAGCACAGGCAGGGCAGCAGGCTAAACAACTCATGGCATTCTCATTAAGGGCAAACAAATCATTTATTTCAAGTACATTGCAGACTCACAGTTCAGTTGATTCACAGCTTAGAATGACAGTCGTGGCCTCTCCCTCGCAATCTTGCAGAGTGACTGATTCACATCCAGGCATCTGGGGTTTTATAGTCCTGCTACCCCGCCCCCCGAAGGGCCGTTACCTTCATCGCGGTGATTGACAGGCGAGAGGACCAATCAGCTGATCTCAAGGTTTTCTAAACACTCATAACCTTTTTATTTTTAATCGATGGGAAAAATCGTCGGGGCTGGCTCAGCGGAGGAGGACTGTGAGTAGGATGGCCAAAATCACAGCGATACAGGGTAGCATTTGTTGTAAAATCAATATACAGCGCAGACAGGAAATGGTCAAGATGAGACTTTTAATTATATAGATTATTGTACCTGCCTCAACTAATTCCTCTAGCTGCTCATTCCTCATTCTTCTAAGATTCAGCTGAAGACAGGATAAAGGTCTAAGAAATAGCCCACCCATTTGGGCAGGACAGTGGCGCAGCAGTAAAGTTGCTGCCTTACAGCGCCAGAGACACAGGTTCGATCCTGATTAAGGGTGTTATCCGTACAAAGTATGCACATTCTCCCTATGACCACGCGGGTTTTCTCCGGGTGCTCCTGTTTCCTCCCATACTCAAAAGACATGAAGGTTTGTACTACCTACTGGAAATTGTCCATAGGGTGTAGGTTTGAACTAGTATATAGGTGATCACCAGTCGGTGTGGACTCGGTGGGCTGAAGGTCCTGTTTCTATGCTGTATCGCGAAAGTAAAAATGAAACATTCCAACAGTAAGATTCCCTCCTATCTAGCCTATCAAATCCTACATTAAGTTTGAAGACTTCTCTTAGATCACAGTTCAGCTTTCTATTCCCGGAAAATGTGGCATCATAGATACACTCTCTTACTGATATACAGATAGATACACTCTCTTACTGCTGTCAGCATCCACTTTAATTGTTTCTTTTTGTACATGACCCTAGTGTTTCTCCATCATTTTTCCTTGCTCATATGGAAAACAAAGTAGCTGACTAACTGATTGGACAGGTTTCTGCTCTTTATGAATTGGGGTTTAACAGCTTTGAAATAAAACTGAATCAGAGGATACAGGTTTAAGGTGAGGGGGGAAAGATTTTGTTGGGAAAAATCTGAAGGGTAACCATTTTACACAGAAGGTGGTACGTATATGGGACGAACAGTGTAGGAGGTAGTTGAGGCAGGTACAATCACAATGTTTAAAAAACATTTGGACAGATGCCTGGATAGAACAGGTTTAGAGGGATATGCGCCAAATGCAAGCAGGTGGGACTGATGTAGAGATGGGGCACGCTGGTCGGCGTGGGCAAGTTGGGCCAAATACCTGTTTCTACATTGACTCTGTGAGTAGTTCAATACCTACTACTTCCTGTTCTCTTGCCTCCTACAAAGCTATTCAACCTGTTTTAAATGCAATGGAGAAAATTCCCAATGATGAAAGAATGATGTACATATCCTACATCTGTGACCTCAAGAGAAGACATAGAGTGCTGGAGTAGCTCAACAGTTCAGGCAGAATCTCAGGACAACATGGATAGGCGGCGATTTGAGTTGGGACAGTTCTACTGACTGGTTGTGGGGTGGGGGTTAGAAAGCTGTGAAAGTGGAGGGGCAGGATAAAGACTGGCAGATAATAGGTCGCCTCAGGTGAGGAGGGTTGTTTGATAGGCAGATGGTTGGGCAAAGGCTAGAGATGAAAATGACAGATGGTGTGGGAGAAAGGGATTGAAGATTTGCGAATTGTGAAGCTAGAGGAAGGAATGTAGGTGGAAGGGGAATGGGAGGAGAGAAATAGGTGTTTTCAGGTGGGATGCAGTGGAGGGGCAGTGGTTGGATGGGGCATGAAAGGACAGTGAGAGGGTTATGTAGTTCCTTAAAACTGGAGAATTCAATGTTCATACTGTTGGGTTGAGATCCTGAGGGCCTTGGTGGACCAATCAGCCTGAAGAAGGGTCCCGACGCTAAAAGTCACCCATTCATGTTCCCCAAGGATGTTGCCAGACCCGTTTGGTTACTCCAGCAGTTTGTGACTTTCCAGCGAGATCTCCACTGCTCAGATCTCTGGCCATTTGGGACTGAGATGAGGAAAAACCTTTTCACCCAGAGTGTTGTGAATCTGTGGAATTCTCTGTCACAGAAGGCAGTGGAGGCCAATTCACTGAATATTTTCAAGAGGGAGTTAGATTTAGCTCTTGATTTAGGGCTAACGGATTCAAGGGATATGGGGACAAAGCAGGAACGGGGTACTGATTTAGGATGATCAGCCATGATCATATTGACTGTCGGTGCTGGCTCGAAGGGCTGAATGGCCTACTCCTGCACCTATTGTCTATGTTTTTATGTTTCTATGTTGCTCTTCAGCCTTGCACCATTTAATCTTGAGTGTCCCTCCCTTGGGAACGCTGTATAATGTTGCTTCTAAATGATATCATCTACTACAGTGCAGTGCACCATTGGGAACTGGGAACTGCACTAAAGGGTCGGCCAAGGACTTGTGCTCAAGATACAGGCACGGAATATTTTTTAATGGAGAGCTGAGGCGAAGCACCTGCTCTTTGATGCATTTAACATGTGGTGTCAAATGTGAACGAGCATTTATTCAGCCACAGAGGCTGGAACCAACAGAACATTCCCATTTTGTCCCTTTGAACTGATCTATTTTGTGTAAAGTAGGAAAGATAATAAAATCAAATAATTGCTTTTTATTTGAACTGAAAGCTATTTACAAGCAGCAACCATATGTTAATAATGGGCCTAAGCAGGTTGAGTAATCCCATTTCAATCTTCTTTGGATGTACGAATACGATGACTTTGCATTTTTGAGTTCAAAGAGTTCAGTGTAATGACCTCAATATTAAATGCTTAATGTGCACGATTACTTTGTGTCTGGAAGGGATTATTTTAATGGGCAGTCCCTTCTCTAAGCTGAGGTTTCACTGCTAGGTTTTCTTGTCTCTGCTTCAGAAAATCATGAGTATTTACAGTCAGCTGCTGACGCTGATGCTGCAGTGAGGAACTGCAGCATTCTCTCCGGTGCAGCCTTTCGTTAACTCACTAACCATGGGGTCCTTCTGCCATATCTGGGTTTCATCTCAGTCTTCAAGACACATCACATCCAATGGCTTGGACCACCCATCTGAGCAATGCATTCCCCAGCTCATGTCTGCAAGAAATTGTGGAGAGTTGTGGGCGTAGCCCAGACCATCAAGCAACACAACCTCCCTTCCATTGACTCCACCTACACTTCATGCTGCCTAGACAAGGCCACCGGCATAATCAAGGACCAGTCTCACCCACAGTCATTCCCTCTCTTCCCCCCCCCCCTCCTCCCATCAGGCAAGAGGTACAGAAGTTTGAAAATGCACACATCTGGTTTCAGAGACAGTTTCATCCAACTGTTATCAGGCAACTGAACAGTCCTTTCACCAGTTAGAGGACAATCCAATCCTGACTTCCCATCTAACTCATTGGAGATCTTCAAACTATATTTAATCGGATTTTATTGGACTTTAACTTGCACTAAACATTATACCCTTTATCCTATATCCGTACACTGTGGATGACTTGATTGTAATCATGTATATTCTCTTTGCTGACTGGATAGCACGCAACAACATATTTTTTACTGTACCTCGGCATACGTAACAATAATAAACTAAAATAGGAAGATTAAACGAGAATTTACCAGTTTGAAGTTTGATCTTTATTTTATGAGGAATTACGATGAGGGATTACGTGAAGAAACCCACCAGCCCGCATGCGCGTCAACCTTCAAAGCAGCGGTGTGAAATCACAGATAACAGTTGTTGAACTGAATATAGGAAGATTCGAGAAACTAGAACTACCAGATGACCTTTATGAGAAGAGGGTTGGGAGCGGTGGGCACATAATCCCTCATCGCAACTCCTCATAAAATAAAGATCAAACTTCAAACTGGTAAGTTCTCGTTTAATCTTTCTATTTTACTTCAGAGTCACGTGAAGATTTCAAAGCTCTGTGATTTCATGCTGTGAATACGAGTCCATGCAACACACTGCATCAGTTGACCAAAGATGAGTGAAAAAATAATAATGCATTCAGACATGCTGATGCTTTTTAATAAACAAATGATATATATGAAAATAATAGCGACCCCTCATATCCGGGAGTAAACTATAAAACAGAACTTAAAATTGAGTTGGCAAACAACCCCGGCCTGGCAATGGGTTTGTTATAAAAAGTTTGGAATGTTTGCTCGTTTGACCATCCTGCAGCCGCTAGGATGTGGTCCAGCGGAACCTCCATAACCCTCGCTGCTGATGTTGTTGCAGCCCTGGTGGAGTGAGATTTAAAAACATCAGTGTCCACTCCTGCACAAGCCAAAACACGTCTTAACTACCTGGAGATGGTCTGTACTGATACCCTCTTGTGAGGTTTTTATAACTAACAAACGTTGCTAGTTCAGTGCCTCTAAGGCTCTTTGTGGCCTTAAAATACAGTTGTAGATGTGTGACCACACACAACCATAGGTCCATGGGGTATGCCATAAACTCTAGTTTGAGACCTGATGCCCCTGGTCTGCTCTGCTTGACTAAGTCATGAACATAAAATGTTATTTTATTGGCAGATGTAACCATTCCGTCCAGTCGCAGCTTATGCAACGACTGGGTCCATTGCGCCAAAGCCAGCGCCATGAGCATAACCACTTTATAAGTGAACTTGACCAAGGACAGGGATGTAGCTGGAGCCCACCGGCGAAGCAGCGTCAGCACAATGTTAACATCCCATATCTCCGAGTACCTTGGCCTGGGGGGATTTGTGTTGAAGATACCCATCATAAACCTGGATATCATTGGGTGAGACACGACAGAGTGGTGTCCCGATCCCAGCAACAAGTATGATGACAAGGCACTTCTGGCACAATTAATGGCACTATAACTCAATCTCTCGTCAAAGAATAGTTTTGAGAGAAATTCCAAGACATCAGTTATACGTGCCGTGTCATACGTTATGTTGGATAGCAAACAGAACGCTACCCATCTCTTGATATAGGAGATGTACTGCTTCTTGGTGCTATCCCTCCAAGCCGCAGTGATCACGTCCACAGTTCGATCTGATAGTCCGAGCCCCAGGAAAGGTCTTCTCAAAGTGTGCAAATCAACAAATTGATTCGATCATGCAGTGGATGGCCCTCCCCAGTCACGGGATGAACCAGCAGATTTCTGCGTTTGGAAATGGCCATAAAGGGCTCTGATATCATTCCCAATATCAGTGGGAACCATGATTAGTAGGCCAGTCAGGCACTAACAAAATGCCTGTAGCAGAGTCTTGCTGGATTTTTTTTTGCCAGCACCGACTAATGAGGCAAAATGAAGGGAATGCATAGAAGAACATTCCTTCCCAGTGTAGCGAGAATGCATCTATCGCCACTGCCCCTGGGTCTGGCTCCCATGTTACCGGTGATTGAGCCTAGATGCAAATAAATCGATATCCAGTGCTCCATACCGAGCAACAATGTCATTAAATACTTATGATCCAACATCCATTCTGTGTTGTCATTAAATTTCCATGACCTGTTGTCCGCCACCATATTAAAAATACCTGGCAAGTAGGTAGCTGAAATCCAAATGCTTCTTGCAATACACCAGTGCCAAATAAGGTTAGCTAAATTATCACAGGGTACTGACTTGATTCTACCCATGTGATTAATATATGCCACCGCTGTAGTGTTGTTAATCTGTAGTTGAACATGCAGATGATGCATATTCCCACAATAAGCCTTCAACCCATAGAATGCTCTCAGCATCTCTAAGTAGTTAATACCATGTAACTGAAGAATTGATGACTCATGCACATCCCATCTGCCACCGCAACTAGAGATGGTATTAGTCGCTCCCCATCCTTGAGCACTAGCATCAGTTTGTAATATAACTGAAGGTTTGCTGACCAAAATGTTATGGAGCAATGCCGAATATTGGTTGTCTACCATTGTAACTCAGAAATAGCTTCAGCTGGTAACCGCATAGGTCTGTTAAAATGACCTACATGGTATTTGAGTGCTTGCTTCTTTGAACATTGTAAATTCTGATAATGCAAAGGCCCAAACTGTGCAACTGGAAAAGCAGCCACTAATTTGCCAATTACACTGGCTACTTGTCGAATAGATGGTTGCTCCATAACAACAAGGTTGTTACAGGCTTCTATTAATTCTAATCTCTTGCCCCAGGGCAGAGTCACAGACATGTTAATAGAGTTAATGGTAAATCCCAAATAATCAATAACTCTAGATGGTATCAACTTGGATTTAACTGGATGGATGAGAAACCCCAATCTCTCAAACTTGAGTTTAGTGGCTAATTTGGCTAATTTAGCTAATTTCAGAGTTTTCCCTATGATTAGGATATCATCCAAGTATGCCATAACAATATGATTTTAAGCTCTAAGTAGCCCAAGCACCGGTTTCAATAATTTGGTAAATAATCTGGGGGAAGAAGTTAATCCATTAGGCAACACTTTAAACTGCCACAGTTGCCCCATCCAGCTAAACTTCAAATATCTCCGGTGATCCCTGTGAATGGGTACTGAATAGTATGCATCTTTGAGATCGATGCATGCCATAAAGCATCCTTTGGAAATCAGTTGTTTTGCAGTAACGAAGTTTTCCATTTTAAAATATACTGCACAAAATAATTAAGTTGAGTCAAATCAAGGATGATTCGGCATCCTCCATCTTTCTTTTGTCTTGTAAATATATTAGAAACAAATTGGTGAGGTTCATGACTCGACTTATGAATTACCCCTTTTGTATATAACTTTTGAATTTCAGCTTGTACATCCAAACCTTCCTGTTGTGAATGAACAAATGTCCGGCTTGGCGCATGCTGTGTGGGTGGCAGTGAATTGGGAAGGAATTTGATTTGGAACCCTTGTATACTGTGCAGTATAAACGGATCGGATGTTATCCAACGCCATTCATTCAAAAACAAGTGTAATCTCCCAACAACTTGTACCCGGTCCACACACCCCATGTTCCGGAAAGAACCAGACCCACCTACCTCCATGGTTACCAGTGGTTTTATGGTTTCTATTTCCGCCCCCGAGATTTGGGGGGTAGGGTTACTGGAGTGCGCGAGTTGCGCATCTTCCACGAGGGCCGGCCTGGGCCTTGGCCTAAAAAAGACTTCTGCCCAGAGAATTCAGCCTTCGAGCTGCCACCAGTTTCAGCAAGCCGCTTACTGCTGATGGAAGCATAGGGGTGCTGCCACCGGAATGGTGAAGCTTTGCTTGTCGATGGAGCCTTTATCAGCCCGACAGTTTTCGCTTCTTCGTCCTGGTCCTTAACCTGTTTCGGCAGATCTTCTCCGAACAGAAGATTTGGCAGCTGAACATTGCTGGCCCTGCACAATCCCGCAAATTTCGGGTTCAGGGCAGGTTGGATGGCGTTCTTCCGAAAACAGTTAATTTTGAAATGTGCATTGCACATCAACGCCAGGGCATCCTGCTGTACATCTGACAAGGGACCCCCATCCACTGCCCTTTCAAACGCCGTAATGCCTGAAGTCAGCAATTTCAGGATTCCCTGGAGCTTCATCTCCTGGGCTTTGATGCCCCCTCCAATATATCCCCAGATAGAGCTGTTCACAGCTGGCACGTTCAGTGAAGCACAATTTCCAGGTGTGTGGTTCTTTGCAGATGTTTCCACCATTACCTTTTCCTGCAGCTGGTGCGAAGTGAGGTAATTAATGCTCGCAGCTAGTTCCTCTCGCAGCGGCTCCCCTATTTGCGAGGGTATCGCAAACTTTGATGCTATGGCAGGCGATTCTTGTGCTTCACGCACGTCGTGCATTCTGGTATGCTTCCCAGACATACCTCCAAATTCGGAGTCAGTCCAGAACTGACCCCGTAAGCTCCTCTCCTCAGAGAAGGAGACATTATGCAGCCCTGGACCAGGCGCTGCCGCAGGCCCCCGAGGAGACCCGCACTGATATAACTCAGTTTCCCGGAGCATATTATGATGGAGCATCCTTTCCATAAGGTCGAAGACGCTATCCATTGTAGGAGGCGAATCCTCCTGGCCTGACTCGTCCGAGTAAACAGGCCTGTCAGACTTCTTCTTGGCTTTCCCCCCTTTCGGGGTTGCCAAGGCGAAATCGACAGCCACCGGCTACCAGCACTCCCGCGGTCCTCTGTAACTGGTTTCCCCGCGGCCCGTCTAGACTTCGCCCTGGATTTTTCCATGCTTAGTTCGAACTTGAAACTCTGTAACAAAATTTTACCGAACCAAAAGACCTCAGAACAAGTTTAAAACTTACCTGTAGGGCTTTTAAACTTACCACTAGAGGAGCGACGCACCTCCCAGCCAGTCGTGCGCCATGCGTTAGACATATTGACGCGCATGCGGGCTGGCGGGCTGCTTCACGTAGTCACTCACATGACTCCGAAGTAAAATAAACTAAACCATTGACACATATAAGTTCAGAAGTTCTAAGGAGCAGAATTAGGCCATTCGGCCCATCAAGTCTACTCCATCATTCATTCATGGCCGATCTATCTTTCTCTCTAACCCCATTCTCCTGCCTTCTCCCCATAACCCCTAACACCCTGAATATATAACATTCTACAGAAGACTTTCAGAGTCTGGATTGTGCTCTCCAATGGGGGAGGGAAGTGAGGGGGATGGGATGGAATGGAAGTTAGAGTCACATTGAATCTGATTCTCTTTGCCGCAGGATTAATCCATGCATAAGTCTGCTACATCTCTCCACTTCACGCGCACCACCGCATCAGAGAGATCACTGTACTTGCAAATAATATAATTTTATCTATTTTGGTGTCAGCGAGGAGAAAGTCAAATCTCATACACTGGGATTTATTGTCAAGAGAGTGGTCAGCCAGTGAGTGAACTCTTGTGCCCAAGAGGCCTCCTATTTGTAACTCCAGCCCTCATTATGAACACAAAATTCTTCCACTCCCCAATGTCCATGGTATTGAAGAATTTCCGCATAACGTCAAAGAGCTATGCAGCATCACGCGGGCCCTTGTCCATGACGATTTAGTTGACATGCTGGGATAGTCCCATTTTCTCTCCTTTGGTCCATATCCCTTTAACCCCTTTCTATACATACATCTACACAAATCTATCTGTCTATATACTTTTAAAACTCTGTGCGTGTGTGGGTGTATGCCATTATTTTTGCCTTTGATTCGTTACTCCGCGAAAACCAGACGCAAACACGCCGAGATTTTTACCATTTCGCTAGCGATTTTACTTTTACATTCACTGATCCACCTCATTAAATTTAGTCATTTTTCTGTACACATTTTTAATAAAATCTCTCCACCACCCCCCACTCACTAATTTTTTCGCCTCACATTGGCCACCTTCTCATTGCGTTTCCCGCGCGACCATAACGGCTGCTGCCATCCGGCTCTCCTCCACTTCCCCCCCCCCTCCCCGGCCCGGCTCTGTCATGCTGGTGGAAGCACAGATCGGCTGGTCCCCCCGCTGCTTTTCGCCGTCCATCGCCGGCGGCCCGCAGGCTCACTTGGGATCACACCCAGCCGCCCACTGCCGAGAGGGATGGATTCTGAGGAACGTCCTCACCTTCTATCTCCACCAAAATCATCTAAACCCAGATGCAGTGGGAGCCATAGAAGTCACAGGGTATCAATGCCAAACGTCAATGGTCTCCTCAAGTGGGGAATGTGAGGTCATCGAAAAACAAGATGGATGTGCGGCCTGCGCTGGTGGGGACTCGGAGGGATTGCCTTGGGTGCAGTGATCTCGGTGGTTGTGGGGCATCGCGCCATGAGAACATCCTAGAGTCTGGTGTGAGTGTGGACGGCTTTCTGACTGTCCGGGCAGACAGGAACTGCAGAGAGTGTGACAGCGGTCAGTACAACTCTGGTCACATCATGGTGAAGGAGCGTGTGTGTGGCCCGGACATTGAACTGATAGCTGTAGGTCGCCACATATGCTGTGTGCCCTAGATATTCTCACACGCCACTGTGGTGGCTTTTTGTGTTTAATCTTGATGTAGTTTTCCATCTTGTTGCTTTTTTGGTATGACTACGGTAAATCAAATTTCACTGTACCTCAGTACACGTGACAATAGAGGACTATAGATCCATTGAACCATTGAAGTTGAAGCTGGAAAGATTAAATTTGAGGAAGATCGACATTCGAGCTGAGAGTAACACACTTGACAATGTATGGGTGTTGGATTGGCTTATTATTGTCAAATGTGCTGAGACCCGCTGATCAATGTGGCGTACATATAGGGAGAGATATTTCAGAGCAATAAAGTTCAGAAGGGTCCTGACCTGAAACGTCGTCTGTCTATTCCCTCTCCAGATGCTGCCTGACCCACTGTGTTCCTTCACCACTTCATGTTTCGCTCCAGATTCCAGTATCTGCAGTCCCTTGTGTTACCATCTGAAAGTTCACACTGACTCAGTAATGAGCAGTCAATCATTCATGGAGCTGAATGGTAGGGTGATTTTATGCCATCATATTAAGATGCACAACGATTTACACGGGTGTTGGCAGAAGGAGGAAAAGACTTAAAACATCTCAGTGGTAGAAACCATTTCATTATGATTATTGCAAGTCAGTATGGATGTTGTAAGATTCAGCTTTCATGCACAAATAAATCACATTTGACTAAAGCCCCCTCACTTATTCATAGAACATCGAATGGTACAGCACAAGAACAGGCCCTTCAGCCCACAATGTCTGCACCCAACCAACACTTACTGTATCTGCCTCCACATAATCCATATTCCTTCATTCCCTGTATGTATGGGAATCCCAATCCAAATGTCAACCATCTTCTCCATCCTGCCCGTTCTTTGGAAACTCTCAATTTATGAGATTGAAAGCAGCAGGAATATTCCCAGGATGCAAATATCAAAGACTAGAGGACATAGCTTTGAGTTGAGAGGAGCAAAGTTTAAAGGAGATGTGTTGTGAATTCATTTTAGACAGACAGTGGTGGGCGCCTAGAACACACTTGGTGGAGGCAGATACGATAATCAGTGGTGATCAAAATTTTGGATGGCACAGTAATGCAGTGGTAGAGTTGCTGCCTTACAGCGCAAGATGCCTGGGTTCAATCCTGACTACAGGTGCCGTCTGTATGGAGTTTGTACATTCTTCCTGTAATCGCATGTGTTATCTCCGGGTGCTGCGGTTTCCTCCTACACACCAAAGACGTACAGGTTTGTAGGTTAATTGGCTTCAGTAAGTTGTAAAATTGTCCCTGGTGTGTTGGATAGTGTTAGTTCTCGAGGTGATCGTTGGTCAGTATGGACTCGGTGGGCCGAAAGGGGTGTTTCCTTGCTATATCTATATATCTAGGTACCGTGAAAAGCTTTTTTTGCGTACTAACAAGTCAGCAGAAAGACTGTGAGTGATTACAATCGAGCCGTCCACAGTGTACAGATACAGGATAAAGGGAATAACATTTAGTGTAAGACAAAGTCCAGTAAAGTCCGATTAAAGTTCATAAGTTCTAGGAGCAGAATTGGGTCATTTGGCCCATCAAGTCTACTCTGCCATTCAATCATAGCAGATCTATCTCTCCCTCATAACCCCATTCTGCTGCCTTCTCCCCATAACCCCTGACACCAGAAAAATAGTCCAAGGGTCTCCAATGTTGATAGTAGCTTAGAACCACTCTCCAGTTGTTGATAGGGTGGTTCAATTGCTTGAGAACTGCTGGGAATAACTTCTGTGACACCAAATGCAAATGTTAAATCAGTCTGGATCTAATTTATGTTGTAGAACATTGACTACAGAACTGGAGCTAATTAGGGATCATAAATTAAAGCAGTTTGGTGCATGGCATGTTTATGGGGATTAGATAGAATAGAATAGAATAGAATAGAATAGAATAGAATATGTTTATTGTCATTGCACAAAACTGAGCAACAAAATTCCATTTGCTTCTCCTCCGTTAAAAGAAATACAACACGACACCAATGCACATATGTACAGTTAATAGTAGAATATAAATACATTTTTAAAAGAGATTGAAAGAATTTAGCGGTATTCCTCGAAGTTACTTCTTGCTTCCCAGTGTTCACTATTGGAGTTAAGCTCTTTTATCGCACAATGGTAGAAACTATTTTTAGTCTACCGGTGCGAGCCTGCAGAGACCTGAACCGCCTCCCGGAGGGTAGCAGAGTAAAAAGGTGGTTGGCAGGGTGGGATGTGTCCTTCTTGATATTTATGGCCCTGCGCAAGCATCGGGCCTTGTATATGTCATCCAAGGAGGGCAGGTTAGCGTTTGTAATGCGCTGCGCAGTTTTTATAATTCCCTGCAGCGCCCTCCTCTCAGCCACAGTACAGCTAGCAAACCACACCAGGATTCCATAGGTGAGGATACTTTCCACGGCGCATCGATAGAAGGACAGCAGCAGCGGCTGTGAGACGTTAGCTCTCCGTAAAGACCTTAGGAAATACAGCCGTTGATGAGACCTCTTCACGAGAGTGACGGTGTTCATTTGCCATTTGAGGTCCTGGGAGATGTTTATTCCCAGGAACTTAAAGTCGTTGACTCTCTCCACCATGTCTCCTTTGATGTATAAGGGAGCAGGTTCCTCTCTCCTCTTCCTCCTGAAGTCAATGACAAGTTCTTTTGTCTTTGATGGGTTTAGTACCAGGTTGTTTTTGGTACACCAGACGGTCAGTTTTTGGACTTCATCCCTGTAGGCAGACTCGTCATCGTTGTTTATCAGTCCTACCACAGTCGTGTCGTCCGCAAACTTGATGATCCTGTTTGTACTGTGTGTTGGTATACAGTCGTAAGTGTGTATTGTATACAAGATTGGACTCAGCACACAACCTTGTGGCGCTCCTGTGCTGAGCATCAGGACTGGGGAGTAATTGGACCCCATCCTGACAGTCTGTGGGCGATCTGTTAAAAAGTCCTTAATCCATCCACATGTGTTTGCATTAACACCCAGATCAGACAGTTTGTCCACCATTCTGCTGGGGATGATGGTATTAAATGCAGAACTAAAATCTACAAATAACATCCGCACATATGTGCCAGGACGCTCCAGATGTGCCAGTGCAGAATGATGATATCATTATAGAGGTTGTCAATTTTGGTGTCAAGCCTGTCCACACCAAGGGGACTCATAACCATGTTTGGCTTCTGTACTTTCAAATAAGAATTAGTTCCAGGCCCAGCCTATGCAACGGTCTTCTCACAAACCTCACCCACATCAGTGCTGAACCATAGTCATAGAGTGATACAGTGTGGAAACAGGCCCTTCGACCCAACTTGCCCACACCGGCCAATATGTCCCAGCAACATTAGTCGCACCTGCCCGTGTTTGGTCCATATCCTTCCAAACCTGTTGTACTTGTCCAACCGTTTCTTAAACATTGGGATAATCATCATAACCTGATGAGCACTGTCCTTTGCTGAATGTGCTCTGCATTGCCAGTGAGACAGTCAATACCGTGCCATGTTTAGTTTTAGTTTAAATAGAGGATCGGTGCGGCCTTTCCCGGAGACACGCCCGTGGCTTCAACAGCGGGCGCAGCGAGGACTCTTTTAGAAACATAGAAACATAGAAAAAAGGTGCAGGAGTAGGCCATTCGGCCGTTCGAGCCTGCACTGCCATTCAATTTAATCATGGCTGATCATCCAACTCAGTATCCTGTACCTGCCTTCTCTCCATTCCCTCTGGTCCCTTTAGCCACAAGGGCCACATCTAACTCCCTCTTAAATATAGCTCTTTGCCGCAGAGCGGGCGAGCCCTCGCCGGAGGGGAGCGCTCCGTTTGCTGGTCCGCGGCAGCCTGAAGCCGCTGTCTGCGGAGCTCCAGCTGGCACAGCGTCCGGAGCCTGGGATCCCTCGTTGGGGACCTTGGAGGAGAAGAGCAACGCCCGCCGGCCCAGGGCCAACTTCTAAGCAGAGGGCGTGGCGGGGACTTGCCATCCGGAGCGGGATCCCTCGCCGGGGATCCCTGGAGAGGAGCTCCGACTGCCGGCCATGCGGTCTGCGGTGCTTCTGGCTGCGGCACGGCGGGGACTTTAGATCTTCAACCGCCGGCCTGCGCCATCTTGAAGCCAGGGTCTCCGGTGGGGAAGCACCAATTCAGGACTTTCCTGGACTTAACTTGTCTGCACATCTGGACACCCGCAGCAGTGACTGCCAAGGGTTGTGGTCCCAACCACGGGGGAAAATGGAGGAGGACTGACCAAATTTTGTGCCTTCCACCACAGTGATGAATGCTGTGATGGATGTTTGTGTTAAATTTTTATCGTGTATTGTGTGTTCTTTTTTATTGTACCGCTGCTGGCAAATTCATTTCACTGCACTTGATGTGCAAGTGACGAATAAAACATGATTTGACTTGACTTGAGATATACAGCGTGGAAACGTGAAACAGAGGTTTACGAGAATTATCCTGCGGATGATTGAGTTAACGTATGATGAGCATTTGACACCTGTACTCACTGGAGTTTGGTTTTGTTTAGTTTATTGTCTAGTGTACAGAGGCACAATAAAAAATGTTGTTGTATGCTAACCAGCCAGCGGAAAGACTGTACAGTACATGATTACAATCCAGCCATCCAATAGGGGGGAACTTTATTGAAACTTACTGAACAATGAAAGGCCTGGATAGAATGGATGTGGAAAGATGTTTCCAGTAATGGGAGAGTCTAGGACCAGAGGGCACGGCCTCAGAATAAAAGAATGTACCTTTAGAAAGGAGATGAGAGGAATTTCTTTAGCCAGATGGTGGTGCGTCTATGGAATTCATTGCCACAGACAGAGGTATAGGCAACGTTATTGGGTATTTTTAAAGTGGAGGTTACAGGTTCTTGATTTGTAAAAGTGTCAAAGATCGTTGGGAGAAGGCAGGAGAATGGGATTGAGAGGGAAAGATAGACCAGCCATGATTGAATGGCAGAATAGAATTTATATGCCAAATGACCTAATTCTGCTCCTATTATTTATGAACTTATGAAACAGGCCCTTCGGCCCAATGAGTGCACACACAGTCACTTTACCGCAGCCACACTGTGCTGGCACCAAGATATTTTGTGATACTTGTTCCCACTTGAAAGCAAGGGACTCATTTAAACCGCTATCCATTTTTTGTTTCACTACTACCCCGCCCACCTATAGTCATGTTTTCTGCACAAAGTTAGAATTAACGGAAGCACCAACCTCTCTAGCCCCCACCTCACCAAAATGTTCTTCAGTAAATTTCTTGGAAATAACAAGATAATTGGGGGGATGCAGACCACACAAGGTATTGTTGCTTTAGAGGAATGTGAATTGTTTTTCAAGTTATGATGTAATTTTCATTTCCGTTCCAAAAAAGGTCATTTTAAAGAGTTCCAGATTTTGTTTAGAGCAGGGCCATGCTTGCTTGTCAACAGACCACAGACTTCGGTTGTTAACAATAAGCCCGACACTGACTTTTGGCTCCACGGAATAGGATTGAGAGGGCAGCACAGTGGCGCAGTGGCAGAGATACTGCCTTAAAATGCCAGAGATCCTGATTCGATCCTGACAACGAGTGCTGTCTGTACAGAGTTTAGATGTTTTCCCTTGACTGTGTGGGTTTTCTCCGGGTGCTCCGGTTTCCTCCCACACTGTAAAGACATACAGATTTGTAGGTTAATTTGGTTTCGGTAAAATTGGAAATTGTCTCTTGTGTGTAGGATACTGCTAGTGTTTGGGGGGACAATAGACACTAGGTGCAGGAGTAGGCTATTCAGCCTTTCGAGCCAGCACTGCCATTCAATGTGATCATGGCTGATCATCCACCATCGGTACCCCGTTCCTGCCTTCTCCTCATATCCCTTGACTCCACTATCTTTAAGAGCCCTATCTAGCTCTCTCTTGAAAGTATCCAGAGAACCGGCCTCCACCACCCTCTCAGACAGAAAATTCCACACTCACAACTCTCTTTGTTTCCTCATCTCCGTTCTAAATGGCTTATGCCTTATTCGTAAACAGTGGCCCCTGGTTCAGCACTCCCCCAACATCAGGAACATGTTTGCTGCCTCTAGCGTGTCCAAACCCTTAATACTCTTACATTTCAATAGGAAACCCTCTCATCCTTCTATATTCCAGGGTGTACAAGCCCAGCCGCTCCATTCTCTCAGCATATGACAGTCCCGCCATCCCGGGAATTAACCTTCCTCAAATTTGGAGACCAAAACTGCACACAATACTCCAGGTGTGGTCTCACTAGGGCCCTGTACAACTACAGAAGGACCTCTTACACTCAACTCCTCTTGTTATGAAGGCCAACATGCCATTTGCTTTCTTCACTGCCTGCTATACCTGCATGCTTACTTTCATTGACTGTTGAACAAGGACCCCCAGATCCCGTTGTACTTCCCCGTTTCCCAACTTGACACCATTTAGATAATAATCTTCCTTCCTGTTTTTTCTACCAAAGTGGATAACCTCACATATATCCACATTAAACTGCATCTGCCATGCATCTGCCCACTCACACAACCTGTCCAAGTCAACCTGTATTCTCATAGCATCATCCCCACAGTTCACACTGTTACCTAGCTTTGTGTCTTCTGAAAATTTGCTAATGTTACTTGTAATCCCCTCATCTAAATCATTGATGTATATTGTAAATAGTTGCGTTCCCAGCACCGTGCCTTGCGGTACCCCATTAGTCACTGCCTGCGATTCTGAAAGGGACCCATTAATCCATACTCTTTGTTTCCTGTCTGCCAACCAATTTTCTATCCATGTCAGGACTCTACCCCCAATACCATGTGCCCTAACTTTGCCAACTAATGTCCTATGTGGGACCTTATCGAACGCTTTCTGAAAGTCCGGGTACACTACATCCACTGGCTCTCCCTTGTCCATTTTCCTAGTTACATCCTCAAAAAATTTCAAAAGATTAGTCAAACATGATTTCCCCTTTGTAAATCCATGCTGATGCGGACCGATCCTGTTGCTTCTATCAAAATGTGTCGCTATTTCATATTTTATGATTAACTCCAGCATCTTCCCCACCACCGATGTTAGGCTAACTGGTCTATAATTTCCTGTTTTCTCTTTACCGCCTTTCTTAAAATGTCTCGTTGGTGCAGACACAGTGCATCGAAGGGCCTGTCTCCATGCTGTATCTCTAAATTAAACTGTCAAGAGCCTTCTCAGACAAACTTCCTAGTGTACTTCTAAATAAAATAGTCATACATAAGACTATATTATTTAAGACTATATTATATTATTTTAATGATAGACTTTTTAAAAGAACTGTCTTAAATCTTTGCAATCAATTTTAGAAGCTGAGTAACCTCCTAGTTTGTAGAAACAAAGAACTGCATATACTGGTTTAGGACACAAAGTACTGGATTAACTCAGCGGGTCAGTCAGCATCTCTGGAGAATATGGATAAGTGACGTTTCAGGTCAGGACCATCTTCAGACAAATTTCCTAGTTTATTTTGTCTCCATTATCGGCAGATTTAATATAAGGGAAGATTCAGCAGAGCACTCATCAACTCTTTCTGAACCGCTCCACGGCCATAAGGTACCAATATGTACCAATCTTGGTGTGATGTATCACCTGTTGTACAATCTTGGAGAAAAAAGTGACAGGGTGAGAGAGCCAGGTGGGTCAAGAAAGTGTTAAAATGGATTGGAAGTGCTAGTAGGAAAGAGGAAGCAGAAGGGATGGCGGGGCAATGAAAGTTGGAGAGTTGTGGTCAGAAGTAAGAACTGCATGTGAGGCTGGGAAAGCACATCTCGGACCCGTAAACGTTCAGCATAGGAGCACCGCAAGGCTGCGTACAGTCTCCTCTCCTCTACTCTCTCTACACCAACGACTGCACCTCCACAGACACCTCTGTCAAGCTTCTCAAGTTTGTGGATGACACAACCCTGATTGGACTGATCCAGGATGGGGAGGAATCTGCCCACAGACAGGAAGTGACACAGCTGGTGTCCTGGTGCCGTCGCAACAACCTAGCGCTCAATGCTCATAAGACAGTGGAATTGATTGTAGACTTTAGGAGAGCTCCCCCTCCCCTCACCCCACTCACTATCAACAACACCACAGTCACACTGTGGAGTCTTTTAAGTTCCTGGGAACCATCATCTTCAAGGACCTTAGGGGGCTACCATTGACTCCACAGTCAAAAGGGCACAACAGATGATGTACTTCCTACGGCTGCTGAAGAAGCACATTATGCCACAGGCAATGATGGTCCAATTCTACACGGCCATCATAGAGTCTGTTCTCACCTCCAAACCTTCTGGTTTGGCTCAGCCACCAAGCGCAACACCTGGAGGCTGCAGCAAAATGTCCGATCAGCAGAGAAGGTTATTGGCTGCAACCTTCCCTCCATTGATGAACTGTACACTGCAAGGGCCAGGAAGCGAGCGGGCAAGATCATCTCTGCCCCTCTCACCCTGGCCACAAAACCTTTGAATCACTTCCCTCTGGAAGGTGACTCCGGATTGTCAAAGCTGCCACAGCCAGACATAAAAACAGTTTTTATCCACGAGTAGTTGCTCTACTCAACAGCCAAAAATCTGTAGCCTTCCTCTGATCTGGTATTTTGTTGGTTCACATGCTTGATCAATGGTGTTTTACCATTAATGTTTTATTATTATTAATGTTTTATGTTTTCTGAGTCATTCGTAACTGTCAATGTATGTTATGTTGTTACTTGTGGGCGAAGCACCAAGGCAAATTCCTTGTATGTGAATACTTGGCCAATAAACTTACTTACTGTAGATGGTTTATGCATGCAACCTAAAATGTAGCTACCTCAACACTACTAACCACGCCCAGCCATGTCAGTATAACTGTGATATCCTCCCACTGTTCCTCCCTTTTGGTTCCAGCACGCCTGAAGACTAGATGCAGTCAGTGCTGGGACGTGTGTAACATGTGCCTTAAATAAAGACTCAGTGAAGGTTACAGTGTGTCAGACTAGACTCCTTTACATGGTGTCAGAAGTGGGATGTCTGTCACAGGAGGACCGGGGGCCTCTGGACAGCGCGTCAGCCACATGCATCTCAGTGCCCCTCTTGTAGACGATCTGAAAGTCGAACCACTGGAGCTGTAGCATCATTTACTGTAGTCTGGCTGGAGCACTGTGGATGGGCTTGTTGAGGATCGTCACCAAGGGTTGATGATCCGTCTCGACAGTGAACCTGGTACCGAAAAGGAAGTCCTTGAACTTGGAACAGGCGAACACAACCGCCAGAAGCTCCTTCTCTATTTGTGCATAGCGCTGCTCAGTGTCCGTCATGGTTCGTGAGGCATAGGAAATGGGCTGCAGCGAGCCATCATCATAGAGCTGCAGGCAGGCAGCACCTAGTCCAAAACGGGAAGCGTCGCACGTAACCACAGTTGGACGCCGCAGATCAAAGAACTTTATAGTCGGGGTGCTGATCAGCTTTGTTTTGAGGAAATCGAAAGCCTGCTGGTGTTGGGGAAACCAGGACCAGGCAATGTCTTTTTTCGTCAGTTGCCTCAGGGGTGTGCTCAATTCGCTGTTGGGGATAAACTTTCCCAAATAGTTGACCATGCCCAGGAAACGCTGCAGGCTGGTAACATCTGTCGGGGCAGGCAGCTCGGAGATGGCATTTGTCTTTTGCGGATCAGGTTTCAGCCCGTGGGCCGTGAAAATGTGGCCAACATATGGTACCTCAGCTGCCCGGAACCTGCATTTTGATGGGTTAAGCTTTAAGTTGATCTGGCGAGCGCGGTCTAGAATCCGTCGGAGGTGGCGATCATGCTCAGCAGCATCTCTCCCATAAACAAGAATGTAATCCACAATAATGGCACACGGCAGACCAGCAAACAGTTGCTCCATGGAGCGCTGAAACACTTCGCTAGCGGAGTTGATGCCGAACGGCATCCGCAAAAATTTGAATCTTCCGAAGGGTGGGCCGAAAGTGGTTAAGTCCGAGGATCGTTTGTCTAGAGGTATTTGCCAGAACGAGCTCCTGGCATCGAGGACGGAAAACACCGTGGCCTGACCTACCTGGGCAGCAACATCTTCTACAGTCCTCATAGGGTAGTGGGGACGTTTTACCTTGCGCACTCGTTCGGGTCGGGTTGTCAAACCTCCTGACCGTTATGGTGATTTCGTTTAGATTTGCAGGTGGTGTATAACCGCCCTGCCACTGTTATGTTTCAATTTGAAATTTCTAAGGGAAAGGATGTAGATGGTTTATGCATGCAACCTATAACGTAGCTACCTCAACACTACTAACCACGCCCAGCCATATCAGTATAACTAGATGCAGTCAGTGCTGGGACATGTGTAACATGTGCCTTAAATAAAGACTCAGTGAAGGTTACAGTGTGCCAGACTAGACTCCTTTACACTTACTTACTTACTTACTTGAAGAATTGGAACATGGTGGGGGGTTGAACATCTACTGCATACATCAGGAACAAATTTTGTAAAATAATGCCATCAATCTACATTTAACCTTTGTTAACTTGTATAAGGAATTTAGCTCAGAGAGGGTGAACGGGTACTCGGTTTTGAATATGCCATTCTTGTATATGGGAATAAACAAAACATTTTGTGTACCAATTGGAGGTTAGTTAATAAAATGAAATGAAGACAGATTGGCACCTCCAGCTGAAAATGGGTAACATAATGGAACAACTACATTTTAGAGACATTTAGACATATACATGGACATGGATAGGAAAGGTTTAGAGGGATATGGGCCAAAAGTAGGCAGATTGGACTAGCGTAGATGGGGCATGTTAGTTGGCATGGACACATCGGGTCGAAGGGCCAGTTTCCTCGGACTTGGACTCTGTGACCCTATGACTCCATGACTCTTTAACTGAATGTTTTGCAGACCCATTATTTGCGATAAGAAAACTTTCAGGTTTATTATTGCCACATGTACCAATGCACAGTAAAAAGCTTTTTTTATGCATGCTATCCAATCAAATCATATCATACTTTAAATAAATCCGATCAAACCAAACTCATGCAATAGATAGAGTGAAGGAAGAGATACACAGCGACCCGACCTCGGAGCAGGCAGCGGGAGCGGCGACCCGATCTCGGAGCAGGCAGTGGCGATCCGATCTCGGAGCGGGCAGCGGCTGCGGCGCCTCGACCTCGGAGCTGGGGCAGTGTTCCGGCGGCAGCGGCGACCCGACCTCGGAGGATCGGCCGCGGGCCCGGTGGACTCGGCCGCGGGAACAGTGGATGGCATCCTCGGGAGCTCGCAGGTCACAGGTTGGTGACCTGTTCTCCGGAGCTCTCACAACAACAGCTGCATCCGCTGGACTGGAGGGCCGAAGCTTCGGCGGCTTCGACCACCCTGGGCCACGGAGTTGAACCGGCCCGTTTGCGGAGCTCGGATTCAGCCACGGGACTGACATTACTTATCATCGCCCGGTGGGGTCACAACATCCGAAGCCTGGATCGCCTCGACGCAGAGGGAGAATAAGAAGGGAAGAGACAAAAATTTAAGACTTTTGCCTTCCATCACAGTGAGGAGGTGCCTGGTGAACTCACTGTGGTGGATGTTAAATTTGTGTTTATTGTGTGTTTTTGTCATTTTTACTATATGTAGGACTGCAAGGCAACGAAATTTTGTTCAGACCGCAAGGTCTGAATGACAATAAAGGCTACTTTGACTTTGACTTACTTTGACAAAATGTGTAGGAAGGAACCGCAAATGCTGGTTTAAACCGAAGATAGACAGAACATGCTGGAGCAACTCAGCAATCAGGCAGCAGTTCTAGAGAAAAAGAATAGGTGATGTTTCGGTTCGAGACCCTTAGTCTAAAAAGGGTCTCTACCTGAAACGTCACCTATGCATATTCTGCAAAGTTGCTGTCCTAGCCATTGAGTTACTCTGGCATTTTGTGTCCATCTTTGATACACGGTGCAGAATATAGATTTATAGATGGAAAATGGATTTAAAAGAGATGGGATATTTTGTCAGATGATGGTAGATCCTCCCCTGAGACCAGCAGGGAAAGGGTCGCAACACTCTGGCCATCTAATATGAACTATCCAGTCAGTCTCCGCTGTCTTGCCATAGTCTCTTCTTTCTGATGGATGCACTGCCTATGTTTCAGTCTTTGTCGAACGTCTGAATGTGCCTTGGAATTGGACTCATTAACAATTTCCAAAGAGGATTAGGCTGTGCCCTCAGCACAGAAACCTCTGCAAATGTAATCCCTGTAATTGGGTGCAATTCAAGCATGGAGGAAGAGTTTTAAGGAATGAGCATTTAAATCTGTCGCAGTGATCGCGCAATCCTTTGCCGCCACCGATACTGCGGTCAGGGAGCCGAGTCCAACCAAGCAGAACTGTCAGCTCATGTATCAGTGTCGGCTCCGTCTTTAAGTCAGGGCTCTCTCATTGGGAGGCATTCTAAGCCAACAAAATTTGTCAGCAATTAAGGATAAGCCTCTTGTTTATGTTAAATTGAACAGCACACAAGCAGGGATAAGACGTCACTAACCCATGGAGAGTGCGGAATGCCTGACAAGTTTATGATCAGTGTATCCACTGGCTGCCCATTCACATCTTACATAACAATAAGTCCTAGTTTAGGGCTAATTAGTCAAGTGTTCCTGATGAATGGTGCAAAGCGTTGTGAGCAGTCGTGGAGTCCACAATAATCTAACTAATGAGAAATGCTATGAAGAAGGCCAGAACCATGGAGCGTTTCAGAATATATATAACTCCTTTATTACAAACAAAAGCACGTATTCATATCACATGAACACGTCATTAAGTATTTATCTTCATATATACAAATCTCTTACAAACCCAGTCTGTTAACCGGCACTCTTCAATGCTGAGACCTTCATCTGTTTCTGTGGTCAGGTCTGTAGCACATGGTTGTTGCTTGATCCCCAAATTGTGGAACACCCTCACTCTAGCTTGTATCCCTTCACCATCCCAACAACAACTAGAGAACGGACCTGAGCTACCATCTACCTCATTGGAGACCCTCGGACTATCTTCAATTGAACTGTACAGGAGTTTATCTTGCACTAAATGTTCTTTCCTTCATCATGTACCTGTACACTTTGGGTGGCTCAATTGTAATCATGTATAGTCTTTCCACTGACTGGATAGCACACAAAAAAGGACAGGTCACAACCCGAAACGTCACTACTCCTTTTCTCCAGAGATGCAACCTGACCCGTTTAGTTACTCCAAGTTTTTGTGTCTACCTTCGGTGTAAATCAGCAACTGCAGTTTCTTCCTAAACAACAAACGCTTTTCACTGTACCTTGGTACACGTGACAATAAACTAAACTAAACTAAACTAAACTAAACTAAACTAAACTAAACTAAATTAAACTAAACTAAACCCATCCCCCATCCCCAGGTGGTCAGTTCTATATCCAATTCTGAAATAACTTCATCATCACAAGTCACCTTAATCACTTCTGGTATTAAATATGCCGATGACATTTGGTCTTATCTTCCCTCTTCTTCATACCAAATATCTTTTTGGATCACAGGCTTGTGCCATCTCACCAATATACCACGGCTGACAGGATCAGGGGGTATTAGGTACATGGAGAGGTGAGACAAATTTGGATTGTAATCTTTAGAATTCCCAAGGTTGAGGGGGTATTTAATAGAAGCATATAAAATTATGAGAGGCATAGTGAAGGTAGACAGTCAGAACCTTCTCCCATGGTGGAAATGTCAAAGACTTGAGGCAGAGCTTTAAGGTGAGAGGGGCAAAATTTAAAGGAGATGTTAGGCGCAAGTTATTTACATAGAGAGTGGTGGGTGCCTGGAATGCGCTTCCAGAGATGGTGGTGGATGCAGATACAACAGCGGTGTTTGAGAAGCTTTTAGATAGGCCCATGGAAATGCAGGGAATGGAGGGATGTGGATCATATGCAGGCAGATGAGATTAGTTTATCTTGGCATCGTGATCAGAACAGACATTGTAGGCATTGTCATTCCTGTGCTCTATAGTCCTAATGATAATGAGATGCAGGTAGATTTGGGAGGAAAGTTTGTTGTTCTGCAGGAAATAATTAGTACTAGTTTGGGGCCAGACATAGGTATGTTATGGTCAGTTAGTCAGCGGATAGTGTGTGTTATAGAAATGACGGTGCCTTGGGAGAACTCAGTGGATGAGGCTTATGAAAGTAAGAAGCCTAGATATATAGATTTGACAGCAGAGGTTGAGCAGCGAGGATGGGGAGCAAACGTACGTCCGGTAGAGGTGGGTTGTAGAGGCTTCATAGCGCAATCAACCACGTCGCTATTTGGAGAGCTAGGAATTTGCAGGCAGAGTTTGCATCAGGCTATAAAGGAGATGTCAGATGCAGCAAAGCAAGGCAGTAGGTGAATTGTGTGGAGAAGAAATAATGCCAGTTGGGAGCTGAAAGGAAATGTATAATGAGCGGTAAGTATATTTCTTTGTAAGTGTATTCTGTGTCAGTGTATCCCAGTTTTATATGTGAGGTTGATATTAGTGGGGCTACGACTGATTAATGATGGGTTACGATACATATGAGACAGGATGTGAGTGTTTAGCTTTTTTTTTGTGAATTTTTTTTGTGAATTATGTGAGGTAATGGAAACTAGTAGAGTAGCTATGGATACTATGAGGTTCAAAGTAAAAGAAGTACTGACACTTTTGAAAAATATAAAAGTGGATAAGTCTCCAGGTCCTGACAGGATATTCCCTAGGACATTGAGGGAAGTTAGTGTAGAAATAGCCGGGGCTATGACAGAAATATTTCAAATGTCATTAGAAACGGGAATAGTCCCCGAGGATTGGCGTACTGTGCATGTTGTTCCATTGTTTAAAAAGAGTTCTAAGAGTAAACCTAGCAATTATAGACCTGTTAGTTTGACTTCAGTGGTGGGCAAATTAATGGAAAAGATACTTAGAGATAATATATATAAGCATCTAGATAAACAGGGTCTGATTAGGAACAGTCAACATGGATTTGTGCCTGGAAGGTCATGTTTGACTAATCTTCTTGAATTTTTTGAAGAGGTTACTAGGGAAATTGACGAGGGTAAAGCAGTGGATGTTGTCTATATGGACTTTAGTAAGGCCTTTGACAAGGTTCCTCATGGAAGGTTGGTTAAGAAGGTTCAACTGTTGGGTATAAATGCAGGAATAGCAAGATGGATTCAACAGTGGCTGAATGGGAGAAGCCAGAGGGTAATGGTGGATGGCTGTTTATCGGGTTGGAGGCAGGTGACTAGTGGGGTGCCTCAGGGATCTGTGTTGGGTCCTTTGTTGTTTGTCATGTACATCAATGATCTGGATGAAGGTGTGGTAAATTGGATTAGTAAGTATGCAGATGATACCAAGATAGGGGGTGTTGTGGATAATGAAGAGGATTTCCAAAGTCTACAGAGTGATTTAGGCCATTTGGAAAAATGGGCTGAAAGATGGCAGATGGAGTTTAATGCTGATAAATGTGAGGTGCTACACCTTGGCAGGACAAATCAAAATAGGACGTACGTGGTAAATGGTAGGGAATTGAAGAATACAGTTGAACAGAGGGATCTGGGTATAACCGTGCATAGTTCCTTGAAGGTGGAATCTCATATAGATAGGGTGGTAAAGAAAGCTTTGGTATGCTAGCCTTTATAAATCAGAGCATTGAGTATAGAAGCTGGGATGTAATGTTAAAATTGTACAAGGCATTGGTGAGACCAAATCTGGAGTATGGTGTACAATTTTGGTTGCCCAATTATAGGAAGGATGTCAACAAAATAGAGAGAGTACAGAGGAGATTTACTAGAATGTTGCCTGGGGTTCAACAACTAAGTTACAGAGATAGGTTGAATAAGTTAGGTCTTTATTCTCTGGAGCGCAGAAGGTTAAGGGGGGACCTGATAGAGGTCTTTAAAATGATGAGAGGGATAGACAGAGTTGATGTGGACAAGCTTTTCCCTTTGAGAATAGGGAAGATTCAAACAAGAGGACATGACTTCAGAATGAAGGGACAGAAGTTTAGGGGTAATATGAGGGGGAACTTCTTTACGCAGAGAGTGGTGGCGGTGTGGAATGAGCTCCCAGTGGAAGTGGTGGAGGCAGGTTCATTGGTATCATTTAAAAATAAATTGGATAGGCATATGGATGAGAAGGGAATGGAGGGTTATGGTATGAGTGCAGGAAGGTGGGACTAAGGGGAAAAAAAAAATTTGTTCGGCATGGACTTGTAGGGCCAAGATGGCCTGTTTCCGTGCTGTAATTGTTATATGGTTATATGGTTAATCGTCTGTAGTTTCCTTTAGTTAGTAGATATTTATATAGTTAGCAGCTTAAGTAGTGCATATTGTAGATAGGTGGTGAGAGCAGGTATTGAGGGGGGTGGTTCGGGGACACCAGAACTAACTGTTGAGCCTTCCCGTGTCACAGTCTGCCCTCTCCTCATTCTCACCCACTTCACCTCCCGGTACTTTTCCACCGGTCCCTCCTTCTCCTCACCTGCCTGCCTGCCACTCCCCTCTCATCAGCCCAACTCTCCTCACCTGTTGCACTCAGTTGCCTCTGATCACCTATTAACCCGGTATATAGACTCTCCTCACCGTTCACACAGTGCCAGATTGTTCTCAGCATTCATGCAAGACTCTCCAGCGATTTCCCGACTGCCTACATGGATTTGAACCTGCCGGCCCCTGACCATTCCGTCCTGTCGTCTTCCCGGATATCACCTCAGCCTTTTGTCCCGACCACGGCCTTCGTCCCATACCTCCTGGTTTCTGTCTGCCTCTCTCCTGGGCTGTTTGGTGTATCCCTGCAACGGCTCCTCGACTTCCTGCCTGGCTTCGACTCTCCTTTTGTCTGTCCCTCGCTGGTTTGTTTGCATCGTGTGTTGGATCTCCTGGTTACCGGACCTTCCGCGAGTCCTCCCTGCCCCTCTTTGGAACCCTCGCTCAATCCTGAGCCTCTGTGTGAGTATGGTGTTCCTGTGTTACTACTTTGGGTTACGGTATCGTAATAAAGTTCATGACCAATTATACCTGCCTGATTCTGTGCTGCTATTGGGTCCAAGCTATACCCGTTACAATACAATCTGGCCAACAATGGACTCAGCGCACACAACGTCTCCGTCAAACGGCTTCGAGAGGATTGAGCACACGCTCCTGCAGCACGAAGCTATGCTCACTGCCTCCAACTCCGAGGTGCGACAGGCTGTGTCAAACCAAGAGCAAGCATTGGTTGCAATAGCCACCCAGGTCCAACAGCTGACGACCACCATCGCCCAGGCTACACCCCAGGCTTCGCCTCCGGCTCTGACAGCACCAGCTCCCGGTCCATCAGGACCATCACCTGAGCCCCGGGGTGGGAACCCCGGAGCGCTACGCTGGAGACCCGGAGGGCTGCAATCCATTCATCACGAACTGTTCCATTCTCTTCGCCCTACAGTCCTACACCTTTGCCCAGGAAGCGGAGATAGTGGCGTTTACCATTAATCACCTGACTGGCAGAGCTCGGCTGTGGGGAACGGCTGAATGGGAGCGACGCACGCCTGTTTGCTCCTCTTTCCAGGCCTTCGCCGTGGAGCTTCGCAAGGTGTTCGGTGAGGTTTCGATGGGTCTGGACACTGCGGGAGGTCTGCTGGGGTTGAGCCAGGGGAACCAGAGCGTCGCTGACTTCACCATCAACTTTCGCACCAGGGCCCGTCAGAGTGATTGGAATGCCCCAGCCCAGTGTGACGCTTTCTTGCTGGGCTTGAATGACTATATCAAGGATGAGTTGGTGTCCTACGACCTTCCTTCTTCTCTGGATGGGCTTATCGAGCTAACGACCCGTCTGGACTGACGCATCCTGGAGAGACGTCGGGAGAGGTGACAGGGACAGGCAGTCCGTCAGCTATCCACCCAAGCTCGTTTTCCTCCGGAGACTGGACTACCCTCGTTTGGGCAACCGTCGAGGCAACCCGAACCCATGCAGGTGGGTCGCACCAGTCTCGCCCCCAAGGAACAGGAACGTCGGCGTGGGGGGAACCTCTGTCTCTACTGTGGCCTGGCGGGTCATTACATCTCCAAGTGTCCAGTAAAAGGGCCAGACTCGCCAGTAGCGGAGGAATTACTGGTGAGTCGAACCTCTAAACTTTCCTCTGCCCGACGCCCTCTTTGTCATGCCCGTCTGCTGTTGTCTGATGGATCTCACACCCTCGCCACCTTCATTGACTCTGGTTGTGACATTAATTTTATGGACATGGAACTAGCCCGCCAGCTAGGCATCAGTTGTGTTCCCCTGCCTAACCTGTTCCTACCAACGCCCTCGACGGCCATCTCCTGGGGACTGTTTCTCCAGTGCGCATGCTCCTGTCTGGTAATCACCATGAGACCATCCAGTTCCACATCCTGCAGTCTCCCCGTCTTCCCCTCATCCTGGGTTACCCCTGGCTTAGGCGACACAACCCCAACATCGACTGGAGGACGGGGGTCATCTTGGGTTGGAGCCCTTCCTGCCACCAAGTGTGCCTGAAGCAAGCCTCCGCTCCTCAACTGGCCATCTGCTCCAGTTCTGCTCCAGATCTGACGGGGGTCCCAGCCGAGTACCATGACTTTGGGGAGGTTTTTAGCAAGTCTAGGGCCACCTCCCTTCCACCTCATCAGCCCTATGACTGCGCCATAGACCTCCTGCCTGGTTCCGCTCCTCCTAGGGGTCGCCTTTACTCCCTGTCCGCCCCTGAGAGAGGCGCCATGGAGAAATACATAAGCGACTCCTTGGCTGCTGGTCTCATCCGTCCCTCCTCGTCTCCTGCTGCGGCTGGGTTCTTCTTCGTGGAGAAGAAGGACAAATCTCTGTGTCCCTGCATAGATTACTGGGGGCTCAACGGCATCACGGTGAAGAATCACTACCCACTCCCACTCATCTCCTCTGCTTTCGAGCTCCTGGAAGGGGCCACCATCTTTTCGGAGTTGGATCTACGCAACGCCTACCACTTGGTCCGCATCAAAGAGGGAGATGAGAGGAAGACCGCCTTCAACACTCCCACGGGACATTATGAATACCTGGTGATGCCCTTTGGCCTCACCAACACCCCGGCCGTCTTCCAGGCTTTGGTCAATGACGTTTTCAGGGACATGTTGAACAAGTACGTGTTCATCTATATTGATGACATCCTCATCTTTTTACAGACCAAGGAGGAACACGTACACCACATCCAGGCAGTTCTACATCGGCTCCTGGAGAACTCGCTCTTCATTAAAGCTGAGAAGTGTGAGTTTCACTCCCCGTCAGTCTCCTTCCTAGGATACATCGTTGGCCAAGGGAACATCAAGATGGACCCCGCTAAGGTCTCTGCTGTCACCACCTGGCCTGTTCCTGACCCCCGCAAGCAGCTCCAAAGGTTCCTGGGGTTCGCCAATTTTTACCGACGGTTCATCCGTGGCTACAGTACTGTGGCCGCACCCCTCACGGCACTCACCTCCTCCAAGGTTCCGTTCCGGTGGTCTGCCGCGGCCGACGAAGCTTTTCAGACGCTCAAGACACGGTTTACATCGGCCCCCATCCTCCAAGTTCCGGACTCAGAGAGACAGTTCGTGGTGGAGGTGGACGCCTCCGACATGGGGGTGGGAGCTGTTCTGTCCCAGCGGGCTGCCGGGGACCAGAAGCTCCATCCATGCGCCTTCTTCTCCCGACGCCTGACCCCTGCTGAGAGGAATTATGACATTGGCAACCGAGATCTGTTGGCGGTTAAGTTGGCGTTGGAGGAATGGCGTCACCGGTTGGAGGGAACCGAGCAGCCCTTCTTGGTTTGGACTGACCACAAGAACCTTGAATACCTCCAGTCAGCCAAGAGGCTCAACTCTCGTCAGGCCCGCTGGTCTCTCTTCCTCACCCGCTTCAACTTCTCCCTCTCCTACCGACCTGGATCCCGCAACGTGAAGCCCGATGCCCTCTCTCGGCAGTTCTAGGCGAAGGAGGAGCCTGCCTCTGGCCCCAAGACCATCCTCCCGTCCTCGCACAGGGTTGCCTCCCTCACCTGGGAAGTGGAGGAGAAGGTCAAGGTGGCCTTGGAGAACCAGCCGGGACCCAGCACATGCTCTCCTGATCCCCTGTTTGTGGTTTCTGCCCTGCAGTCCGACGTCCTTCAGTGGGCCCACAGCTCTCGACTCACCTGTCATCCCAGCATTCAGCGGAACAAGGAGATGGTGTTACAGAGGTTCTGGTGGGCATCGCTGGAGGAGGACACTCGGGAGTTTGTCAACGCCTGTCCCGTTTGCAACCAGCACAAGGTCTCACACCAAGCTCCTGCGGGTCATCTGCTTCCACTGCCTGTCCCCCATCGACCATGGTGCCACATCTCCTTGGACTTCGTTACCGGCCTGCCCCCATCCAGTGGTCACACCACCATCCTGACCGTGGTCGATAGATTTAGCAAGATGGCTTATTTCGTGCCCCTGCCCAAGCTTCCGTCAGCCAAGGAAACGGCCGAGCTCATATTACTCCACATCTTCAGGCTCCATGGTCTCCCCGTCGATGTGGTCTCCGACCGGGGACCCCAGTTTGCCTCTGTGTTCTGGAGGGTGTTCTGGAGGGAGTTCCCTCCTCCTGGTCCCAGCAGTTGTTGTGGGTGGAGTACGCCCACAACACCCTGACAAGCTCGGCCACTGGGCTCTCCCCTTTCCAGTGTGCCTACGGGTTCCAGCCTCCACTGTTCCCGGCTCTGGAGAAAGAGGTTTCCTGCCCGTCCGTCCAGGCCTTCATTCGTCGCTGCCGCAGGACGTGGACCCAAACCAGGCCGGCTCTTCTCCGCTCCGTGGACCGTTACGCCACGGCTGCCAGCCGTCACCGCACCCAGGCCCCCACCTACCTCACGGGCCAGAAGGTGTGGCTGTTGACCCGGGACCTTCCCTTGATGGTGGAGTCCAAGAAGTTGGCACCCAAGTTCATCGGACCCTTTGAGATCCAGAAGGTCATCAACCCAGCAGCTGTGAGGCTCAAGTTGCCTCGTTCCATGCGGGTCCATCCTACGTTCCACATGTCCAGAGTTAAGCCAGTCCGGGAGAGCTCCCTGGTCCCCGCAGTCCCTCCTCCTCCACCTCCTCGTCTCATCGACGAAGGCCCCGCCTTTACGGTGCACCGCTTCCTGCGCTCCTGCCGTCGCAGGAGGGGTCTCCAATACCTTGTCGATTGGGAGGGTTACGGTCCTGAGGAGAGGTCCTGGGTTCCTGCTCGACACATCCTGGACGCCTCCCACATCAGGGAGTTTCACCGGCGTCATTACGACCAGCCGTCCAAGTCCGCCACTCATAGAGGGGTCGCCGCCCCTGAGACTCTGTCCCCTCTTCCGTCTGAGGCGCCCAGTGACGACGAGACGGAGCTTTCCTCTGATGCCATGGAGGAGGATGCGGACATGGATGCCTCGGACGAATATTAGCCTCTCTCCTGGGCTGTTTGGTGTATCCCTACAACGGCTCCTCGACTTCCTGCCTAGCTTCGACTCTCCTTTCGCCTGTCCCTCGCTGGTTTGTTTGCATCGTGTGTCGGATCTCCTGGTTAACGGACCTTCCGCTGCCCCGACTACGTCTCCTGCCTGCCCCGCTTCGGAACCCTCGCTCAATCCTGAGCCTCTGTGTGAGTACGGTGTACCCATTCCTGTGTTACTACTCTGTGTTACAGTATCGTAATAAAGTTCATTACCAATTATACCTTCCTGATTCTGTGCTGCTATTGGGTCCAAGCTATACCCGTTACATCCCGAGGTGTTGTGGGCCAAACTCAATGAAGGGAGGTGCCCACTTGATATATTGGCATCTACACAAATAGTTTTATGTAAACATGTAGAGAGCTTATTATTGCATATGGAGTTAATTATTGTCCTATATCATAAGTGTGTATTGGCAGTTTAGGTACTACTTTGGCATTGGGGTTGGTTTTCTTTTTTGAGTGCTTATCCTGGTGTTAGAGCACCAGTTCTCTGTATTTTAATAGTAATTGTTCTATGTTGCATGATAGAGCAATCTCATTGTTCTCACGATGTCCAGTAACTCAAATGTTGTGCAGCGGCAGAGTTGCTGCCTTACAGCGCCAGAGCCCCGGGTTCAATCCTAACTATACGGTGCTGTCTGTACAGAGTTTGCACGTTCACCCTGTGACCACAATGGTTTTCTCTGGGAGCGTCGGTTTTCTCCCACTCTCCCAAGACGTACAAGTTTGTAGGTTAATTGGCTTTGATAAAAATCACAAATTGTCCCTAGTGTGTAGGATAATGTTAGCGTATGGGGTGATCACTGGTTAGCGCAGACTCGGTGGGCTTAAAGGGGCCTGTCTCCCCGCTGTATCTCTAAAGTTTGAAGTAAAGTCCAAAGAATGCTGCTCTTCGCCTCTTCTAAAACAGTTATGATTTAAATGAGAAATTTGCTCTTATTTAAACTGCGGGTCCTCCACGCTGTCATTCATTAAACTCAAATACATTTGGGGCCTGCAACATATTAACACGTCTGCTGGAGTGAAACAAATGGTGGAATGCGGTGTAGCAGGACACTTGAACAAACAATTAATTCTTAAACCCAGCAACCTTTAAACTTTCCTCCACAAAGCTTTTAAATATTGCACAGACATATCAGCTGCACTCTGGATGAATTAAGATGTGTTTGATATAATTGCTTCTCATCCCTTACGAACGATTGAGTTTTATGAGGAAGTGATGAAGGAGATTGGTAAGAGCAAGGCGGTGGATGTTGTCCACATGGATTATAGTCAGGAAAAAAAAGGCAAACGCGGCCAAATGATGGCATCTTGGTCGGCATGGACAAGTTGGGCCGAAGGGCCTGTTTCTGCGCTGTACAACTCGATGACTCTTTGACTCTATGAAGCAGTCAAACAAACATGACATGAAATGAGCGAAAAGCAAACTTCCGGGCGAGTCCAGCCGGTCGGGCAGCATCTGTTGGGGAAGGAGTTTTTTTCCAGAAATAAACTTTATGTGTTGTGAGAATACATACAAAACTAAGCCCATGCAAAAACCCATTTGTACATTCTTAGTGTCCACACATTCAGTAGTGTCAAACTCAGTAGTGTCTTGAACAACACATCCTTGCCACTCATATGCTCCCCTGGGGTGCTATCCCTTCCCTTGCTTGAGCAGAATCCCCCCCCGCCCCAGACTTTGCCCTCCATGTCGGCCCTGGACCCTAAGGCCCTAAAGTGCCGTTGTCCCTTGGAGGAAGAAATAGTTGGCATTTCGGGTAAACTAAACTAAACTAAACTAAATTAAACTAAACTAAACCCATCCCCCATCCCCAGGTGGTCAGTTCTATATCCAATTCTGAAATAACTTCATCATCACAAGTCACCTTAATCACTTCTGGTATTAAATATGCCGATGACATTTGGTCTTATCTTCCCTCTTCTTCATACCAAATATCTTTTTGGATCACAGGCTTGTGCCATCTCACCAATATACCACGGCTGACAGGATCAGGGGGTATTAGGTACATGGAGAGGTGAGACAAATTTGGATTGTAATCTTTAGAATTCCCAAGGTTGAGGGGGTATTTAATAGAAGCATATAAAATTATGAGAGGCATAGTGAAGGTAGACAGTCAGAACCTTCTCCCATGGTGGAAATGTCAAAGACTTGAGGCAGAGCTTTAAGGTGAGAGGGGCAAAATTTAAAGGAGATGTTAGGCGCAAGTTATTTACATAGAGAGTGGTGGGTGCCTGGAATGCGCTTCCAGAGATGGTGGTGGATGCAGATACAACAGCGGTGTTTGAGAAGCTTTTAGATAGGCCCATGGAAATGCAGGGAATGGAGGGATGTGGATCATATGCAGGCAGATGAGATTAGTTTATCTTGGCATCGTGATCAGAACAGACATTGTAGGCATTGTCATTCCTGTGCTCTATAGTCCTAATGATAATGAGATGCAGGTAGATTTGGGAGGAAAGTTTGTTGTTCTGCAGGAAATAATTAGTACTAGTTTGGGGCCAGACATAGGTATGTTATGGTCAGTTAGTCAGCGGATAGTGTGTTTTATAGAAATGACGGTGCCTTGGGAGAACTCAGTGGATGAGGCTTATGAAAGTAAGAAGCCTAGATATATAGATTTGACAGCAGAGGTTGAGCAGCGAGGATGGGGAGCAAACGTACGTCCGGTAGAGGTGGGTTGTAGAGGCTTCATAGCGCAATCAACCACGTCGCTATTTGGAGAGCTAGGAATTTGCAGGCAGAGTTTGCATCAGGCTATAAAGGAGATGTCAGATGCAGCAAAGCAAGGCAGTAGGTGAATTGTGTGGAGAAGAAATAATGCCAGTTGGGAGCTGAAAGGAAATGTATAATGAGCGGTAAGTATATTTCTTTGTAAGTGTATTCTGTGTCAGTGTATCCCAGTTTTATATGTGAGGTTGATATTAGTGGGGCTACGACTGATTAATGATGGGTTACGATACATATGAGACAGGATGTGAGTGTTTAGCTTTTTTTTTGTGAATTTTTTTTGTGAATTATGTGAGGTAATGGAAACTAGTAGAGTAGCTATGGATACTATGAGGTTCAAAGTAAAAGAAGTACTGACACTTTTGAAAAATATAAAAGTGGATAAGTCTCCAGGTCCTGACAGGATATTCCCTAGGACATTGAGGGAAGTTAGTGTAGAAATAGCAGGGGGTATGACAGAATTATTTCAAATGTCATTAGAAATGGGAATAGTGCCAGAGGATTGGCGTACTGTGCATGTTGTTCCATTGTTTAAAAAGAGTTCTAAGAGTAAACCTAGCAATTATAGACCTGTTAGTTTGACTTCAGTGGTGGGCAAATTAATGGAAAAGATACTTAGAGATAATATATATAAGCATCTAGATAAACAGGGTCTGATTAGGAACAGTCAACATGGATTTGTGCCTGGAAGGTCATGTTTGACTAATCTTCTTGAATTTTTTGAAGAGGTTACTAGGGAAATTGACGAGGGTAAAGCAGTGGATGTTGTCTATATGGACTTTAGTAAGGCCTTTGACAAGGTTCCTCATGGAAGGTTGGTTAAGAAGGTTCAACTGTTGGGTATAAATGCAGGAATAGCAAGATGGATTCAACAGTGGCTGAATGGGAGAAGCCAGAGGGTAATGGTGGATGGCTGTTTATCGGGTTGGAGGCAGGTGACTAGTGGGGTGCCTCAGGGATCTGTGTTGGGTCCTTTGTTGTTTGTCATGTACATCAATGATCTGGATGAAGGTGTGGTAAATTGGATTAGTAAGTATGCAGATGATACCAAGATAGGGGGTGTTGTGGATAATGAAGAGGATTTCCAAAGTCTACAGAGTGATTTAGGCCATTTGGAAAAATGGGCTGAAAGATGGCAGATGGAGTTTAATGCTGATAAATGTGAGGTGCTACACCTTGGCAGGACAAATCAAAATAGGACGTACGTGGTAAATGGTAGGGAATTGAAGAATACAGTTGAACAGAGGGATCTGGGTATAACCGTGCATAGTTCCTTGAAGGTGGAATCTCATATAGATAGGGTGGTAAAGAAAGCTTTTGGTATGCTAGCCTTTATAAATCAGAGCATTGAGTATAGAAGCTGGGATGTAATGTTAAAATTGTACAAGGCATTGGTGAGACCAAATCTGGAGTATGGTGTACAATTTTGGTTGCCCAATTATAGGAAGGATGTCAACAAAATAGAGAGAGTACAGAGGAGATTTACTAGAATGTTGCCTGGGGTTCAACAACTAAGTTACAGAGATAGGTTGAATAAGTTAGGTCTTTATTCTCTGGAGCGCAGAAGGTTAAGGGGGGACCTGATAGAGGTCTTTAAAATGATGAGAGGGATAGACAGAGTTGATGTGGACAAGCTTTTCCCTTTGAGAATAGGGAAGATTCAAACAAGAGGACATGACTTCAGAATGAAGGGACAGAAGTTTAGGGGTAATATGAGGGGGAACTTCTTTACGCAGAGAGTGGTGGCGGTGTGGAATGAGCTCCCAGTGGAAGTGGTGGAGGCAGGTTCATTGGTATCATTTAAAAATAAATTGGATAGGCATATGGATGAGAAGGGAATGGAGGGTTATGGTATGAGTGCAGGAAGGTGGGACTAAGGGGAAAAAAAAAATTTGTTCGGCATGGACTTGTAGGGCCAAGATGGCCTGTTTCCGTGCTGTAATTGTTATATGGTTATATGGTTAATCGTCTGTAGTTTCCTTTAGTTAGTAGATATTTATATAGTTAGCAGCTTAAGTAGTGCATATTGTAGATAGGTGGTGAGAGCAGGTATTGAGGGGGGTGGTTCGGGGACACCAGAACTAACTGTTGAGCCTTCCCGTGTCACAGTCTGCCCTCTCCTCATTCTCACCCACTTCACCTCCCGGTACTTTTCCACCGGTCCCTCCTTCTCCTCACCTGCCTGCCTGCCACTCCCCTCTCATCAGCCCAACTCTCCTCACCTGTTGCACTCAGTTGCCTCTGATCACCTATTAACCCGGTATATAGACTCTCCTCACCGTTCACACAGTGCCAGATTGTTCTCAGCATTCATGCAAGACTCTCCAGCGATTTCCCGACTGCCTACATGGATTTGAACCTGCCGGCCCCTGACCATTCCGTCCTGTCGTCTTCCCGGATATCACCTCAGCCTTTTGTCCCGACCACGGCCTTCGTCCCATACCTCCTGGTTTCTGTCTGCCTCTCTCCTGGGCTGTTTGGTGTATCCCTGCAACGGCTCCTCGACTTCCTGCCTGGCTTCGACTCTCCTTTTGTCTGTCCCTCGCTGGTTTGTTTGCATCGTGTGTTGGATCTCCTGGTTACCGGACCTTCCGCGAGTCCTCCCTGCCCCTCTTTGGAACCCTCGCTCAATCCTGAGCCTCTGTGTGAGTATGGTGTTCCTGTGTTACTACTTTGGGTTACGGTATCGTAATAAAGTTCATGACCAATTATACCTGCCTGATTCTGTGCTGCTATTGGGTCCAAGCTATACCCGTTACAATACAATCTGGCCAACAATGGACTCAGCGCACACAACGTCTCCGTCAAACGGCTTCGAGAGGATTGAGCACACGCTCCTGCAGCACGAAGCTATGCTCACTGCCTCCAACTCCGAGGTGCGACAGGCTGTGTCAAACCAAGAGCAAGCATTGGTTGCAATAGCCACCCAGGTCCAACAGCTGACGACCACCATCGCCCAGGCTACACCCCAGGCTTCGCCTCCGGCTCTGACAGCACCAGCTCCCGGTCCGTCAGGACCATCACCTGAGCCCCGGGTGGGAACCCCGGAGCGCTACGCTGGAGACCCGGAGGGCTGCAATCCATTCATCACGAACTGTTCCATTCTCTTCGCCCTACAGTCCTACACCTTTGCCCAGGAAGCGGAGATAGTGGCGTTTACCATTAATCACCTGACTGGCAGAGCTCGGCTGTGGGGAACGGCTGAATGGGAGCGACGCACGCCTGTTTGCTCCTCTTTCCAGGCCTTCGCCGTGGAGCTTCGCAAGGTGTTCGGTGAGGTTTCGATGGGTCTGGACACTGCGGGAGGTCTGCTGGGGTTGAGCCAGGGGAACCAGAGCGTCGCTGACTTCACCATCAACTTTCGCACCAGGGCCCGTCAGAGTGATTGGAATGCCCCAGCCCAGTGTGACGCTTTCTTGCTGGGCTTGAATGACTATATCAAGGATGAGTTGGTGTCCTACGACCTTCCTTCTTCTCTGGATGGGCTTATCGAGCTAACGACCCGTCTGGACTGACGCATCCTGGAGAGACGTCGGGAGAGGTGACAGGGACAGGCAGTCCGTCAGCTATCCACCCAAGCTCGTTTTCCTCCGGAGACTGGACTACCCTCGTTTGGGCAACCGTCGAGGCAACCCGAACCCATGCAGGTGGGTCGCACCAGTCTCGCCCCCAAGGAACAGGAACGTCGGCGTGGGGGGAACCTCTGTCTCTACTGTGGCCTGGCGGGTCATTACATCTCCAAGTGTCCAGTAAAAGGGCCAGACTCGCCAGTAGCGGAGGAATTACTGGTGAGTCGAACCTCTAAACTTTCCTCTGCCCGACGCCCTCTTTGTCATGCCCGTCTGCTGTTGTCTGATGGATCTCACACCCTCGCCACCTTCATTGACTCTGGTTGTGACATTAATTTTATGGACATGGAACTAGCCCGCCAGCTAGGCATCAGTTGTGTTCCCCTGCCTAACCTGTTCCTACCAACGCCCTCGACGGCCATCTCCTGGGGACTGTTTCTCCAGTGCGCATGCTCCTGTCTGGTAATCACCATGAGACCATCCAGTTCCACATCCTGCAGTCTCCCCGTCTTCCCCTCATCCTGGGTTACCCCTGGCTTAGGCGACACAACCCCAACATCGACTGGAGGACGGGGGTCATCTTGGGTTGGAGCCCTTCCTGCCACCAAGTGTGCCTGAAGCAAGCCTCCGCTCCTCAACTGGCCATCTGCTCCAGTTCTGCTCCAGATCTGACGGGGGTCCCAGCCGAGTACCATGACTTTGGGGAGGTTTTTAGCAAGTCTAGGGCCACCTCCCTTCCACCTCATCAGCCCTATGACTGCGCCATAGACCTCCTGCCTGGTTCCGCTCCTCCTAGGGGTCGCCTTTACTCCCTGTCCGCCCCTGAGAGAGGCGCCATGGAGAAATACATAAGCGACTCCTTGGCTGCTGGTCTCATCCGTCCCTCCTCGTCTCCTGCTGCGGCTGGGTTCTTCTTCGTGGAGAAGAAGGACAAATCTCTGTGTCCCTGCATAGATTACTGGGGGCTCAACGGCATCACGGTGAAGAATCACTACCCACTCCCACTCATCTCCTCTGCTTTCGAGCTCCTGGAAGGGGCCACCATCTTTTCGGAGTTGGATCTACGCAACGCCTACCACTTGGTCCGCATCAAAGAGGGAGATGAGAGGAAGACCGCCTTCAACACTCCCACGGGACATTATGAATACCTGGTGATGCCCTTTGGCCTCACCAACACCCCGGCCGTCTTCCAGGCTTTGGTCAATGACGTTTTCAGGGACATGTTGAACAAGTACGTGTTCATCTATATTGATGACATCCTCATCTTTTTACAGACCAAGGAGGAACACGTACACCACATCCAGGCAGTTCTACATCGGCTCCTGGAGAACTCGCTCTTCATTAAAGCTGAGAAGTGTGAGTTTCACTCCCCGTCAGTCTCCTTCCTAGGATACATCGTTGGCCAAGGGAACATCAAGATGGACCCCGCTAAGGTCTCTGCTGTCACCACCTGGCCTGTTCCTGACCCCCGCAAGCAGCTCCAAAGGTTCCTGGGGTTCGCCAATTTTTACCGACGGTTCATCCGTGGCTACAGTACTGTGGCCGCACCCCTCACGGCACTCACCTCCTCCAAGGTTCCGTTCCGGTGGTCTGCCGCGGCCGACGAAGCTTTTCAGACGCTCAAGACACGGTTTACATCGGCCCCCATCCTCCAAGTTCCGGACTCAGAGAGACAGTTCGTGGTGGAGGTGGACGCCTCCGACATGGGGGTGGGAGCTGTTCTGTCCCAGCGGGCTGCCGGGGACCAGAAGCTCCATCCATGCGCCTTCTTCTCCCGACGCCTGACCCCTGCTGAGAGGAATTATGACATTGGCAACCGAGAACTGTTGGCGGTTAAGTTGGCGTTGGAGGAATGGCGTCACCGGTTGGAGGGAACCGAGCAGCCTTTCTTGGTTTGGACTGACCACAAGAACCTTGAATACCTCCAGTCAGCCAAGAGGCTCAACTCTCGTCAGGCCCGCTGGTCTCTCTTCCTCACCCGCTTCAACTTCTCCCTCTCCTACCGACCTGGATCCCGCAACGTGAAGCCCGATGCCCTCTCTCGGCAGTTCTAGGCGAAGGAGGAGCCTGCCTCTGGCCCCAAGACCATCCTCCCGTCCTCGCACAGGGTTGCCTCCCTCACCTGGGAAGTGGAGGAGAAGGTCAAGGTGGCCTTGGAGAACCAGCCGGGACCCAGCACATGCTCTCCTGATCCCCTGTTTGTGGTTTCTGCCCTGCAGTCCGACGTCCTTCAGTGGGCCCACAGCTCTCGACTCACCTGTCATCCCAGCATTCAGCGGAACAAGGAGATGGTGTTACAGAGGTTCTGGTGGGCATCGCTGGAGGAGGACACTCGGGAGTTTGTCAACGCCTGTCCCGTTTGCAACCAGCACAAGGTCTCACACCAAGCTCCTGCGGGTCATCTGCTTCCACTGCCTGTCCCCCATCGACCATGGTGCCACATCTCCTTGGACTTCGTTACCGGCCTGCCCCCATCCAGTGGTCACACCACCATCCTGACCGTGGTCGATAGATTTAGCAAGATGGCTTATTTCGTGCCCCTGCCCAAGCTTCCGTCAGCCAAGGAAACGGCCGAGCTCATATTACTCCACATCTTCAGGCTCCATGGTCTCCCCGTCGATGTGGTCTCCGACCGGGGACCCCAGTTTGCCTCTGTGTTCTGGAGGGTGTTCTGGAGGGAGTTCCCTCCTCCTGGTCCCAGCAGTTGTTGTGGGTGGAGTACGCCCACAACACCCTGACAAGCTCGGCCACTGGGCTCTCCCCTTTCCAGTGTGCCTACGGGTTCCAGCCTCCACTGTTCCCGGCTCTGGAGAAAGAGGTTTCCTGCCCGTCCGTCCAGGCCTTCATTCGTCGCTGCCGCAGGACGTGGACCCAAACCAGGCCGGCTCTTCTCCGCTCCGTGGACCGTTACGCCACGGCTGCCAGCCGTCACCGCACCCAGGCCCCCACCTACCTCACGGGCCAGAAGGTGTGGCTGTTGACCCGGGACCTTCCCTTGATGGTGGAGTCCAAGAAGTTGGCACCCAAGTTCATCGGACCCTTTGAGATCCAGAAGGTCATCAACCCAGCAGCTGTGAGGCTCAAGTTGCCTCGTTCCATGCGGGTCCATCCTACGTTCCACATGTCCAGAGTTAAGCCAGTCCGGGAGAGCTCCCTGGTCCCCGCAGTCCCTCCTCCTCCACCTCCTCGTCTCATCGACGAAGGCCCCGCCTTTACGGTGCACCGCTTCCTGCGCTCCTGCCGTCGCAGGAGGGGTCTCCAATACCTTGTCGATTGGGAGGGTTACGGTCCTGAGGAGAGGTCCTGGGTTCCTGCTCGACACATCCTGGACGCCTCCCACATCAGGGAGTTTCACCGGCGTCATTACGACCAGCCGTCCAAGTCCGCCACTCATAGAGGGGTCGCCGCCCCTGAGACTCTGTCCCCTCTTCCGTCTGAGGCGCCCAGTGACGACGAGACGGAGCTTTCCTCTGATGCCATGGAGGAGGATGCGGACATGGATGCCTCGGACGAATATTAGCCTCTCTCCTGGGCTGTTTGGTGTATCCCTACAACGGCTCCTCGACTTCCTGCCTAGCTTCGACTCTCCTTTCGCCTGTCCCTCGCTGGTTTGTTTGCATCGTGTGTCGGATCTCCTGGTTAACGGACCTTCCGCTGCCCCGACTACGTCTCCTGCCTGCCCCGCTTCGGAACCCTCGCTCAATCCTGAGCCTCTGTGTGAGTACGGTGTACCCATTCCTGTGTTACTACTCTGTGTTACAGTATCGTAATAAAGTTCATTACCAATTATACCTTCCTGATTCTGTGCTGCTATTGGGTCCAAGCTATACCCGTTACATCCCGAGGTGTTGTGGGCCAAACTCAATGAAGGGAGGTGCCCACTTGATATATTGGCATCTACACAAATAGTTTTATGTAAACATGTAGAGAGCTTATTATTGCATATGGAGTTAATTATTGTCCTATATCATAAGTGTGTATTGGCAGTTTAGGTACTACTTTGGCATTGGGGTTGGTTTTCTTTTTTGAGTGCTTATCCTGGTGTTAGAGCACCAGTTCTCTGTATTTTAATAGTAATTGTTCTATGTTGCATGATAGAGCAATCTCATTGTTCTCACGATGTCCAGTAACTCAAATGTTGTGCAGCGGCAGAGTTGCTGCCTTACAGCGCCAGAGCCCCGGGTTCAATCCTAACTATACGGTGCTGTCTGTACAGAGTTTGCACGTTCACCCTGTGACCACAATGGTTTTCTCTGGGAGCGTCGGTTTTCTCCCACACTCCCAAGACGTACAAGTTTGTAGGTTAATTGGCTTTGATAAAAATCACAAATTGTCCCTAGTGTGTAGGATAATGTTAGCGTATGGGGTGATCACTGGTTAGCGCAGACTCGGTGGGCTTAAAGGGGCCTGTCTCCCCGCTGTATCTCTAAAGTTTGAAGTAAAGTCCAAAGAATGCTGCTCTTCGCCTCTTCTAAAACAGTTATGATTTAAATGAGAAATTTGCTCTTATTTAAACTGCGGGTCCTCCACGCTGTCATTCATTAAACTCAAATACATTTGGGGCCTGCAACATATTAACACGTCTGCTGGAGTGAAACAAATGGTGGAATGCGGTGTAGCAGGACACTTGAACAAACAATTAATTCTTAAACCCAGCAACCTTTAAACTTTCCTCCACAAAGCTTTTAAATATTGCACAGACATATCAGCTGCACTCTGGATGAATTAAGATGTGTTTGATATAATTGCTTCTCATCCCTTACGAACGATTGAGTTTTATGAGGAAGTGATGAAGGAGATTGGTAAGAGCAAGGCGGTGGATGTTGTCCACATGGATTATAGTCAGGAAAAAAAAGGCAAACGCGGCCAAATGATGGCATCTTGGTCGGCATGGACAAGTTGGGCCGAAGGGCCTGTTTCTGCGCTGTACAACTCGATGACTCTTTGACTCTATGAAGCAGTCAAACAAACATGACATGAAATGAGCGAAAAGCAAACTTCCGGGCGAGTCCAGCCGGTCGGGCAGCATCTGTTGGGGAAGGAGTTTTTTTCCAGAAATAAACTTTATGTGTTGTGAGAATACATACAAAACTAAGCCCATGCAAAAACCCATTTGTACATTCTTAGTGTCCACACATTCAGTAGTGTCAAACTCAGTAGTGTCTTGAACAACACATCCTTGCCACTCATATGCTCCCCTGGGGTGCTATCCCTTCCCTTGCTTGAGCAGAATCCCCCCCCGCCCCAGACTTTGCCCTCCATGTCGGCCCTGGACCCTAAGGCCCTAAAGTGCCGTTGTCCCTTGGAGGAAGAAATAGTTGGCATTTCGGCTCAAGACCCTGCATCAGGACTGAGAAATGAGGGGGGATATAAAGAGAAGAGGAGAAGGGGTGATGTGGTGCCCAGTGGGGGAATCGGTGGACAGAGGAGGGGTGAAGGATGAAAAGCAGATGGTACTAGGTGAGGGTGGTGAAACCACGTGTTGGGAGGGGACAGTGAATGTGGAGATAGTTACTGGATGGTGATGAACAGGAACATAAAGGCAGAGAGAGAGAGAGAGAGAGTTTATGAATTTATTGAAACTGCAATGCCAGGAACATAGCCACTGTCTCCATGTACAACGTGAAGAGCTTGCATGCTGGAGAACACTGATAGGTAACGTTTTGGGTCGGGACCATTTTTCTGTCTGGTCTTAAACAACAGAGCGGTAAGAATGTAGCCTGTACAATAGATACAAACGGGTCAAAGCTCTAACATGGAACCAAAAGGATCCTGACTCGAAATGTCACCTGTCCATTCCCTCTGCAGAACCTCCATGCCTTCACAACCAAACCAGAATTTTAGATTTGATTTTTGATCTCAAGATGAACCTATCATGCACCACAAAACTCTGAGGAATCCCAGCTTCGCTTGCCGTTCAAGCAGGTCATGTTCATTCTGGGCTCCCATACCCAGTCACAAGTGCCGGAAGGTTCTTGTGGTCAAATCATTCTGTCCATAATTGGAACATTCTGGGTGTAGCGATGGTCAAATTCCGAATCTGGTTTCCAATTCACATTTATAATGACATCCTCCTGGGGGATTAAGATGTTGCTTTTTCTAATTTAGTTTCTCTTCCAGATTGTTTTCTGACTTGTATGGAATCCTGAGTACATCTTTAGCATGACTTGTAAATTCCCTGAAAGCCATGTCAAAATGTTCTGGTCAAATGAAGGCACAAGAGACCGCAAATGCTGGAATCTGGAGCCTCTCCAGCACTTTGTTTCCTTAAGGGCTTTGAAGTGTGTGAGGATAACACAGTGTGATGTTTTGGGATGTCAATGCATTCAACTATGTGTGACTTTGGGGCATTTGTAGTGCGAATTCTTGCTTTGATCGGGTGTCAATGGTTATGGGGAGAAGGCAGGAAAATGGGATTAGGAGGCAGAGATCAGCCATGATTGAATAGCAGAGTATATGGGCTGAATGGCCTAATTCTACTCCTATAACTTGTGAACATGTGAACTTGCGAACAAACCACCAGGTGGAAGAACTTAATGAGTGGAGCAGCATCTGTGGTAGGAAATTGTGCGACAAAAGTTTAGCTTGTTATTCCCACCGACCACTCATGATCCCCATTTCTTCAAACCTTTCTTCTGCGGATTGGGAAGACTGATCTCATTATCCTAGATGACCCCAGCACACAGCAGTCAATTGTAGATGTAGCCCATAGAATGGCATAGAAAGCATACTGTTAGGTTGCATTGCAGCCTGGTTTGTGAACAGCTCTGCCCAAGACTGCAGAGAAATTGCAGAGTGTTGTGGAGGTAGCCCATTTCTTCACACAGATTTTCCTACCATTGCTGCCACCTATACTTTACATTGCCACTGAAAATGCAGCCAACATAATCAAAAACTTTCCCACCCTGGTCATTCCTTCTTCTCACTGCTCCTGCCCAGCAGAAGGTAGAGAAGCTTGAAAGCACGCACCACCAGACTCAGGAATCGGGTTCACCAAACTATTCCCCTTTATTCTCAGACTCTGAACAGTCCTTCCATAAGGTAGGGAACTGTCCGATTCACCACTACCGCGTTTTAGGCATAGAATTTTGTCTAAGTACTCTGTAAACAATATAATAAATGAGAGAAAAAAAAGTTCACTGTGTGTATATATATATATATCTTATCTTTCTTCTCTGTACTTATAAAACTCTGATCTTGGATGTGTATTTATTTGGGTGATGTTCGTGTGCATTTCACATCTCCTGGAAAATACGATGCGCTAACGGTGACATTTTTACATATTCCGATAGAGATTTACGCCATGGTGTCAAAAATCGCCTTATCTGAAAATTTCATGCATTATTTCTCGAGTTATTTATGAAAATGTTCAAAAATTTCAAATAATTTCGAAAATAAACAGGATGGTTTCGCTGATGATGTCACAATGGATCTGACTGCCTGCCGCTGCTTGCGCTGCGAGTGACGTCACCCCTGTTCTGTCTTCTGTACTTCTTAGCTTTCACTTCATTAAATATGTCACTTAGCATTTTTTAAACTGCTGCTCAGATCATGCAGGCGTTTCCGGTGGGCGGCGCGACTCTCGTCAGCAGCAGCCTCTGCAGCCCATCCGCGTTTTATTATTTTGTGTCTATGTTTTTATGTAGTTTTTTTGTTATTTTTTGTTGGGGTGTGTGTGTGGGGGGGGTGGGGGTGGGGTGGGAGGGAGGGGGGGAAACTTTTTAAATCTCTCTCTACACGGAAGACCCAACCATTTCTCGTCGGGTCTCCGTTATCGTTGGGGCTGCAATGACGAGCGGCCTCCAACAGGAAGAGACCGGGGACTCTGGTGCCGACTCACCTCACCGTCGCGGGGCTGGCCGAGTCCGGAGCGGGTGGAGCGGTGGAGGAGCGCTGCTGCTGCTGCGGCCCGACTGGAGAGTCGGAGGCTTCAACTGCAGGTCTGTGGACGGCGGCACCGGGAGCCCGCGGGTCCCTGGAGGGAGACCGCTTTTCAGGGCTCTCGCAACGGTGACTTCCCCCGCCCGAGTTGCGGGGTCGAAGAGCTCCTGGAGCGGGGCCTGACATCACCGCCCCGCGCGGCTTGGAATGGCCGCGGGACTCTGCGAGCGCACGCTGGGGGTTCTAACACCAAGACCCGGTGTGCGACCTCGCACCATCCGGCGTGGCTTTAATGGCCGCGGGACAATCGCCATCGCCAGCCGGGGGCTTTGACTTTGACTCTGACATCGGGGGGGGGGTGGAGAGTGCAGGGGAGAGATAAGCTTATTTGGCCTTCCATCACAGCGATGTGATGGATGTTTATGTAAATTATGTTGTGTCTTGGGTCTATTTGTTTGTAATGTATGGCTGCAGAAACGGCATTTCGTTTGGACCTCAAGGGGTCCAAATGACAATTAAATGTATCTTGTATCTTGTATCTTGCTGCGTTCTCCGCTGGGCTCCGTGAAGATATACAACATGGTGGCGGCGGTCGTTATCGTGAGCGGACGCAGGGGCAGCACGATGGGAAGATCACAGGGACTCAGGGAATCATGAGGATCGCAGGGACCCGGGGAATCGTGACGCCTTTTCCTCGCTGGTGATCCCGATCCCACCTGGTGATCTCTTTTTTTTTTCACTTAAAAGTTTTATTGATTTTTAAGAGATATTTTCAAAACAGTGCAACACCATCACCATAAATAAAACAAAGTAAGAAAAACAGCAATCAAAATAAAAAAAATAAGTAGATGGGGGGAAAAAAAAGAAGTAAATAAAAATAAAAAAATTGGAATAAGACCGTGTGGTTCACTTACCAAATTAAAAAAAGGAAAACCATTACATTGATTAATTATCTGGAGCTAATTCAACATTCATGCAAACATACCATCTAGTTCTATATAACGCAATCTTCCCATATCTAGCTCGGCATTTATCTAATTGGTGTCATGGCTCAAATAAACAGTCCATTTTTCCCAGATCTTCTCAAATGAATTCTCCTTGATTCTCAAGGAATATGTCAATTTCTCCATATTAAAGATGTCTCGCACAATTTCTAACCACTGTTCCTGTTTTGGACTTTTTTCATTAAGCCACTGCCTGGTAATGGCCTTCTTACTTGCTGCAAGCAAAACTTTAATCAAATATGTATCTTCTATTTTTACACTATCTTTAATACGCCCCAGATACATCACAGGGCAGGTATTTGGGATTTTATAACCCAAGATATTATTTACAGCTGCATTAACATTTTTCCAGTATGGCCTTATCTTTACACAGTGCCAGAGAATATGCGAGTGGTCTGCCTCCGTACTCCCACACAGCCTCCAACAGTGTTGTTGGACAGCAAGTTGTCTGCTTTTTATTTTGGGTGTTATAAAAAAGCGAAATAGATTCTTCCAGCAAAATTCTCTCCATACTAGTGAGCTTGTGGATGAACATTGTGTTTCACACATTTGATACCATTCTTCTTCTGTTATTTGAATCTTTAATTTTGATTCCCATTTTGTTTTTATGTAGAGCGTTGATTCTCCCCCGCTTCCCACCAGAGCTTGGTAGAGAGCAGAGATGACCCGAGACCCCTTCTGTTTGTATGCATCCACAATCACCTTGATCACATTATTTGAAGTTTCATCTAGTTCTGGCCTTATCTCTTTTATAAAGTAGTCTCTTAATTGCAAGTAATTAAAAAAATCTTTGTTTTCGAGACCATACTTTAAATCTTGGAAGTTCATAAACTCGCCATTTTCTGAAACTGTATACATTGCCGTTATGCCTTTTTGTGCCCATTCTTTGAATGTTGAATCATACACCCCTGGCTTAAACTTTGAGTCATATGCGAACCACTTCAATGCGTGAACCCCTCTTTTTAATTTGTATTTTTCCACTATAACATTCCATATTTCTAACGTAAATGCTACTATTGGATCCATAGCATGTCTCAAAGCCCCTCTCAGGTATTTGTTTTCCCACCAAAATCTGGGTCTGGTAACCCTGTATCTCCCTTTCCATTTCTTTCCATCGAGATTCATAATCAGGTCTACACCAACAAGCCAGAGGTCTGAGTTGAGCTGCATAAAAGTGTTTCTTCAGATTTGGTAAAGCCATTCCACCCTTGCTTTTCGGCAGTTGAAGTGTTGTTAATTTTATTCTTGGTTTTTTGCTATTCCAAATGAATCTAGAGATCATTTTATCCCAGGCTATGAATTTATCTCGGGGAACATTAATTGGGAGAGATTGGAATAAATATAGTAGTTTAGGTAGGATATTCATTTTTACCGTTTGTATTCTGGCACTGAAGTCTAGAGGAAAGGTCGACCACCTCTCAACATCCCTTTCGATGTTTTCTTCAATTTTGTTATAATTAGTTTCAAACAAGTTGGAAAGTGTGTTGGTTATAGTTACACCTGGCGATCTCTGGCCATCTCAGGGGATGACCTTCTCTCCGTTTTCCCCCGCATGGTCGTCTGCCATGCAGATGGGTGGGCTTCCTCTTGTAGAAGGCACGATCGGACGGCCCTCCGCAGCTTTTGACCTCAGATCGCTCCGGGCCTCCGCAGCCTCGCTCAGGCCCGGTGCCTGGTGGGGGAGGCTGCTGCTCTACGACCTGGGTAGGTGCTGCCTCTACAAACCCCCCCCCCCCCCCCCCTCCGTGTCCCCTCCGTTTCTGGCCCACCTCCCTCTCTGCCCCCTCCCTCCCTCTCCCTGCCCCCTCCCTCTCTGCCCCCTCCCTCTCTGCCCCTCCCTCTCTCTCCCCCCTCCCTCTCTGCCCCCCTCCCTCTCTGCTCCCTCCCTCCCCCTCTCTCCCCCCTCCCTCTCTGCCCCCCTCCCTCTCTGCCCCCTCCCTCTCTGTCCCCCTCCCTCTCTGCCCCCTCCCTCTCTGCCCCCTCCCTCTCTGCCCCCTCCCTCTCTGCCCCCTCCCTCTCTGCCCCCTCCCTCTCTGTCCAACCTCCCTCTCTGCCCCCCCTCCCTCTCTGCCCCCTACCTCTCAGCGCCATCCCTCTCTGTCCCACACCCTCTGATTCCCCCTCGCTGTTCCCTTCCCTCTCTGCTCCACTCCCTCTCTGCCCCCCTCCCTCTCTCTGCCGTCCTCCCACTCTACCCCTCTCCCTCTCTGCCCCCCCTCTCTCTGCTCCCTCCCTCTCTGCTCTCTCCCTCTCTTCCCCCCCTCTCTCCCCCCTTCCCTCTCTGCCCCTCCCTCTCTATCTCCTCCCTCTCTGCCTCCCCCCTCTCTGCCCCCCTCCCTCTCTGCCCCCCTCCCCCTCTGCCCCCCTCCCTCTCTGCCCCCCCCTCCCTCTCTGCCCCCCCCTCCCTCTCTGCCCCCCCTCCCTCTCTCCCCCCCCCTCCCTCTCTGCCCCCCCTCCCTCTCTGCCCCCCCCCCTCCCTCTCTGCCCCCCCCTCTCCCTCTCTGCCCCCCCCCCTCTCTGCCCCCTCCCTCTCTGCCGCCCCCCTCTCTGCCCCCCCCCTCCCTCTCTGCCCCCCCCCCCTCTCTGCCCCCCCTCCCTCTCTGCCCCCCCTCCCTCTCTGCCCCCCCCCCCCTCTCTCCCCCCCCCCCCCCTCTCTGCCCCCCCCCCCTCTCTGCCCCCCCCCCCCCTCTGCCCCCCCCCCCTCTGCCCCCCCCCCTCTCTGCCACCCTCCCTCTCTGCCCCCCCCTCCCTCTCTGCCGCCCCCCCTCCCTCTCTGTGCCCCCTCCCTCCTTCCCACTATGGAGTGGTGAATATTGGGATCTATGGGTTAGTGGTGGAGTATTGCGTTCGGGAACCAGCCCTCCCCTGTGATGTCCCACCCCTCAATCACCAACCCTCCCTCTCTACCCCCCTCCCTCTCTACCCCCCCCCCCCCCCCCCCTAGCCGCACCCGTGCAGTTGGGGGTTACGCGTGAGTGGATAGGGCGGGGGGTGGGGTAAAAGGAGCGGATGAATAATATTAATATAATATCATGGGGGGGCTAGTGTGTGTGGGGGGTAGTAGGTATGTGTGATGCCGAAGGCCGCTCCCCCCCACAACCGCGCCTTGAGGGGACAGGACCCAACGGGTCCCACTTGGTCTAGTTATACTTATAAAACTCTGATATTGGATGTGTGTGTATTGTGCGATGTTCGTACACTTTTCATATCTCCTCGAAAATATGACGTGCTAACGGTGAAATTTTTACCTATACCGATAGAGATTTATGCCGATGTCAAAATTCGCCTTATCTGAAAATTTCATGCGTTATTTCTCAAATAATTTATGAAAATTCAAGATCTTAGAAAATAAACGAGATGGTCTCGCAGATCACGTCATATTGGCTCTGCTCCACGCGGCCTGCTGCCCTATGTTCCACGCGCAGTGAGTGACTTCACTCCCTCCTTCTCTCTCCTCACCCCCTTCCCCTAGTTCTTCAAAAGAGTGCTTCCGAGCGCTTCTTCCCCCCCCCTAAGGACTCTCTCTTCCCCCCCCCCCCTTCCCCCCCCCCCCCCCCCCCCCCCCCCCCCCCCCCCCCCTCGCCTCTCTCTCTCTCCCCCCCGGAATCTCTTTCACCACCCGTCAGGGCCTCTCTTCAACCCCCACCCCCCCCCCCCCCTTCCTCCCCCCTCCCCATCCTTCCCCCCCCTCCACCCACCTCCTCCCCCTTTCAACATGCTAAAACATTTCCGTGACCTAGCTGAGTGTGCAGGAACTTTCCTCGAGCATGAAGGAGAGTTACAGTGACTTCGTAGGACCTCCTAGGTCCTTGTGTCGAACATGCTGCGAGTTTGAGTCGAGTGCAAACTCGTCCAAACTTGCAGATTAGGTCGCCGCAGTGGGACAGCACCTTAAGTCAGATGTTACATATGATGGAAATGGAAGTGCTACTGCGCACACGTAAACTTACTCCTCGCCGCAGAGACCATGTGGGAGCTCCGACGTGGAGGCCACGGGGGGGCTCCGACATGGAGACCACGGGGTAGCTCTGATGTGGAGACCACGGGGTAGCTCCGATGTGGAGACCACGGGGGAGCTCCGATGTGGAGACCACGGGGGGGCTCCGATGTGGAGACCATGGGGGAGTTCTGATGTGTAGACCACGGGGGAGCTCCAATGTGGAGACCATGAGGGAGCATCCATGAGAACAGCTGACTGGCTTGTGGAAACAGCTGCATGTGATGGCAGGAGCTCACTGCTACCGAGACACACAACTCAGAAATAAAGCAGTGGGCTTAGACAATTGCTTACGCAAGTGCGAGTTTATGTAAGTCGCCTATTACGTAAGTTGGGGAGTGCCTTTAGGTGGATTGTGTTGATCTAAAAACTATTCCTGCTGTTGCACTTCATGGTGACCTTGAAGCAACTGCTGTAATATTTGCATTAACTCTCCAGCAGATGACAACGACAAGGAATAATGGTGTTTAGATTGATCCTCATTGCCAAAGCTGGCACCTTCCACTCAGATGTACTTCAGCTGTAGAGTTATTTCCAATCCCCCAAAAATCTGTTTTCTCTAAACTTTAGCCTGGAGGTCTGAAATAGCACCTCAGCTTCATGTGAAGTGACTGTTCCTTTGATATGATTCTATGGCAGCAAACATAAACATCTCTCCCGATGTGTTGCTTTTGCTAGTGATGCATTACTCGCAGTGAAGAAATGGGTTTAGTTTAGTTTAGCTTAGTTTAGAGATACAGTTTGGAAACAGGCCCTTCGGCCCACCGATATATGGTTAAGATAGGTTTAGAGAGATATGGGCCAAATGTGAGCAGGTGGAACACGGTTTGTAGATGGGGATCTAGGTCAGTATCGGCAAGCTGGGTCGAGGAGCCTGTTTCCATGCAGTATGACGGTATGAGTCTAGGTTTCTGTGCTGTAACTTTTCTATAATTCCATGATAATGTTGGAGCCTCAAGTCACAGGCGGTGTCTACTGGGTTTAAAACACCCCACACCCTAAGGACAAGTGGATTTTTAGTTTAGTTTCGTTTCATTTAGAGATACAGCACGGAAACAGACACTTCGGCCCACCGAGTCCGCACCGACCAGCGATACCCACACATTAACACTACCCTACACGCACTGGGGACAAATTTACATTTATACCAAGCCAATTAACCTACAAACCTGTACGTCTTCGGAGTGTGGGAGGAAACTGAAGATCTCAGAGAAAACCTAGGCAGGTCACGGGGAGAGCATTCAAACTCCGAACAGACAGTACCCATCTTCAAGATCGAACCTGGGTCTCTGGCGCTGTAAGGCAGTAGCTCTACCACTATGCAACCGTGCCAGTTGTAGGTTATATTTCCATTGTTAATTGCCTCTAGCATGTTGGGAGTGGATCAGGTGATTGAAGGTCTCTGTGGACTCAGTGGACCGAAGGGCCTGTTTCTGTGACGTACCTCTACAACAAACTAAAGTCAGAATTGAGCGGCCCCGGAAATATCTCAGTGAATGGACTGCTGTGGGCCATGAAGGTAGCTGACATCCACCAACGGATGGGCAATAAACGATGGCCTTGACAACAACCTGAACACACCATAAATGGTCCAAAAATAGAATCTGAAAGCATAGTCAGGAAACTCAAACGAAACAGCAGGAGCTTTCACCACTGATTTATCCATATCAGATAGATTTATTTCAGAATATGCAGCATGTGAGTTTTTTGAAACTGATATTGGCAAAAATGTGTGTGAAGCTATCAGATTATTGTTGGACCAGGAGTCAAGAGTCCCACTGACTCTCATAGCCGACTACAAAACTACTGACTCCCATAGCTATCTTGACCAGGAATGTGCGGTTAGGGGAAGCAGGGGAGGCGGAGCCGCACCTGTCATACTCCCAATGAAAATAGCTGTTAAGAAAAGTAAAGAAAAATAACAATAAAATAAAATAAATATAAAGAATTTTCCACTGATCTGTGTTATAAATATAATTTTGTTATGAATCTAATCGTTTTTTTATAGTACAAATTGTCAAATTTGCGCAGCTCCATTGCAAATACAGGGAGAGATGAGAGGTGAGGCAGCGATGAGCTGAGCCTCCCCACTGATTGTGCAACCCCTGAGAAACTGCATGGAGCGTGGGCAATAAGCATGTGCCTGTTACTATCTCTCTGTATGTCACCAATGTGATATTTGTAACCTCCTTCATACATGTCCTCGCCTTCTATAGTCCAGGTAACTTATTTCACATATAAATATATTAAATTTGTGCTCGCTGGTCTCATCATAAAATTGCAATGAAACAGCACCAGGGGAGGCAGCGATCACATCTGCCTCACAAGGGGGTGTGTCTTGAGCCCAGTGGGGGAAGAACGAGCGTCAGTTACGTAGGCTCAGCCCACGTAATTGACACTACCTCGCTCTCCACATTAGCTAGCTTCAGCAGCGGCGGCGCAGCACTAGATTCCACCGCTGGCGGCGATGTCCAAAGATCATTGAGCGGAGCAAGATATGCGACAGCGAAAAAACGATCATTGGATAGACTTTGTCGGTACATTAGAAAGTTATCAGATTTGTTTTTAATAGATCTATACTTATCACAATAATGTCTATAATTATCACAATAATGTCATCGATTTTTGTGCTTCTGTACATTTTTGTTTTTGTTCTTGTGAGGCAGGAGACTCCAAAATATGGCTCGCAGGACACATCAACCCATCACGAGATTTTTCAAGCTCAGATTCAAGTCGGGGAACGCGGTGGCCCAGGGCTGCTCTGAGTGTTGTTACCGGTTAGATCCCTCGAATTGTCAGAGCCGAGGCATCACTGGGCCGTCGTGAAGAAGGGTGCAATGGTGCAGTGGGGGGTTCAGCGGCGGTCAGAATGGGACGGCTGCAGGTTATAACGTGCCATCGTTTCTCTCTCCCTTCTCTCTCTCCCTTCTCTCTCTCTCTCCATTCTTTTTCTCTCTCTTCTCTCTCTCTCTCCCTTCTCTCTCTCTCTCCCTTCTCTCTCTCTCCCTTCTCTTCTCTTTCCCTCCCTCCCACCTACGGCTCCTCCACTCTCTCTCCTTGGGGAGATACAGGGAGGGCCGGGCCACTGATATTAGCCAGTGCCTCCCCAGCCATTGACCTCACCGCACGTCACTGATCTTGAATCTTCTTCCCACCCTGCTTCCTGTAAAGGCTCTATCTCCTACTCCCAATTCCTCCGTCTATGCCGCATCTGTGCCCAGGATGAGGTGCTCCGTACCAGGGCCTCAGAGATGTCCTAATTCTTTAGGAAACGGGTGTTCCCCTCTTCCATAATAGACAATGCTCTCACTAGGGTCTCCTCGATATCCCGCAGCTCTGCCCTTGCTCCCCCTACCTCCATTCGTAACAAGGACAGTCCCCCCTGTCGTCACCTACCACCCCATCAGCCGTTGCATACAACATATAATCCTCCAACATTATTGCCACCTCCAACGGAATCCCGCTACTGTCCACATCTTCCCACCTCCTCCCCGTTCTGCTTTCCGCAGAGACCGTTCCCTCTGCAACTCCCAGGTCAACTCGTCCCTTCCCACCCAAACCACACCCTCCCAAGGTATTTTCCCATTCAACTGCAGGAGATGCAACACCTGTCCCTTTACCTTCTGCCTGGACTCCATCCAAGGACCCAATCAGTCTTTCCAGGTGAGGCATGGTTGACCTGCACCTCCTCCAACCTCATCTACTGTATCTGCTGTTCCAGGTGTCAACTTCTCTACATTGGCAAGACCAAGCACAGGCTCAGCGATCGTTTTGCTGAACACCTCCGCTCAGTCCACCTTAACCTACCTGATCTCCCGGTGACTCAGCATTTCAACTCCCCCTCTCATTCCTAATCTGACCTTTCTGTCCTGGGCCTCTTCAATTATCAGAATGAGTCTCAGGGCAAATTGGAGGAAGAGCATCTCATACTTTGCTTGGGTAGTTTACACCCCAGCAGTATGAACATTGACTTCTCTAACTTGAGCTAACCCTTGCTTTCTCTTTCCATCGCCCTCCCCTTCCCAGTTCTCCCACTAGTCTTACTGTCTCCGACTACATTCTATCTTTGTCCCGCCCCCTTCCCTGACATCAGTCTGAAGAAGGGTCTTGTCCCGAAACGTTGGCCATTCTTTCTCTCCAGAGATGCTGTATCACCCGCTGAGATGCTCCAGCATTTTGTGTCAAGAGCCAGGAGTCAAGACTGTTTTATTGTCATATGTCCCAAAGTGGTACAATTAAATTCTACTTGCAGAACCACAACAAATATGTAAACTGTACTCTGCAATCATCATAATAAAGAACAAAAAAGTTCAGTACATATATTAAAAAGAAAACATACAATAATAGTGCAAAAACAAACCAATTATCCCAATTTAATGTAGTTCAAAGCTTATTTGAATTTGTAGAATAGAATGCATTTTATTGTCATTCAAACAGACAAGGTTTGAATGAAATTTCATTCCTGCAGTCATGACATTACAAAAAATAAAAACAAGACACAAACTTAACACAATTTAGTGTTTAATAGCCTGGTAGCTGTTGGAAAGAAGCTGTTCCTGAACCTGGATGTTACAGTTTTTAGGCTCCTATAACTTCTTCCTGATGGCAAGAGTGAAAAATGTGTGTGGCCAGGATGGTGTGGGTCTTTGACGATGCTGGCTCCCATATTGAGGCAACAACTTCTGTGATCCTTTCGATAGTAGGGAAGTCAGTACCCATGATGGGGTCAAGGAAAAAGCATTCACGTCGCGGCGGTTTACAACAATCTTCCCACCACCATGCACAAGAAGCACAAGAAGCGCAAGACTGACACCATTGTATGCAGATGCCGAGAAGTGTCTTCTAAACTTGTGTGTGGAGTCGATAAGAAGAAGAACTGGGCAGATGATATAGACCTCAATAAATGCTGAAAAGATTCAGGCGGTATCTGTGGTAAGAAACACAGAGTTAGCATTATCCACCGTAGAAGCGGATACAACTGTGACTTTTAAGAGACGTTTGAACAGATATATTTATATTACTAAAAGTCTGATCTTGACTGCTTTTGGCCCACTGTGCTGCGATTTCCGAGAGAACGCCGCCACCTACAGCTGTCATTTTTGCCACCTCGCTCAGAGCCCCCCTCCACCTTCCTGGACCGGAGGATTTTTCCCATCGATGATAAATCAGAGAGATATTAATGTTTTTTTTTAAATCACCATTCTCTCTGCTGCCCCTGCTGGAGTGAGGGGGAGGGACTATAAAACCAGGAAATGGTGTGCCTCACTCAGTCTCTGCAAGATGGATGAAGTCAAAGGGTCACGTCTCTATGAGCACTGAATAACACTGAACACATGTCTACTCAACTGTGAGTTCCCTTGATGTGGTTTGAAAATGAAAATATGGTTTGTTTGAAGTAAAAAGGTACTGCCTGTAAATGGTTGTTTGGGTGCTTTGGCTTGAAGTTAAAGGGCACTACTTACTGCAAATGGTGGCGTGGGTGCTTTGGCTTGAAGTTAAAAGGCACTACTTACTGCAAATTGTTACTTGGTTGCTTTGGCTTGAAGTTGAAAGGCACTACTTACTGCAAATGGTGGCTTAGGTGATTTGGCTTGAAGTTAAAAGGCACTACATACTGCAAATGGTGACTTGGGTGCTTTGACTTGAAGTTGAAAGGCACTACTTACTGCAAATGGTGGCTTGGGTGCTTTGGCTTGACGTTGAAAGGCACTACTTATTGCAAATGGCCGTTTGGGAGCTTTGGCTTGAAGTTAAAAGGCATTACTGCAAATGCACTTACTTCCTGTTTGCACTGTATATTGATTTTAGATAAAACGCTACCACTTACGGCTGTGATTTTTGGCCATCTTACTCCGTCCCCCTCTGCTCAGCAGGTGCAGAGAATTCTTCCCATCAATGAAAAATAAAAGTGTTATTAGCGTTTAAAAAATGTTGAGAATCTCTCTCCTGTCAATCACGCCATGAAGGCCACACCTTTTCCGATGGGAAGGGGAGGGGTTATAAAACCCGGAAGTGTGTGTGTGGCTCAGTCTCTGCATGATGGGGGAGGGAAAGGTCATGACTCTGTCTGAGCTGTGAATCAACTGAACATAGTGAATGTCTACTGAGCTGTGAACTGAAACTGAACTGAACTTTGGTGTTTTGTGTGGTTTTATGGTGGTTTCACGCTGCATGAAATGGTATGAAGCTGCATTTGAATTTGGTGGCCGTGCACCCTGCTTGAAGTGGTATGAAACTGCACTGAATTTGGTGGCCTTGCACCCTGCTGAAAGTGGTATGAAACTGCACTTGAATTCGGTGGCCTTGCACCCTGCTTGAAGTGGTATGAAATTGCACTTGAATTTGGTGGCCTTGCACCCTGCTTGAAGTGGTTGGAAACTGCACTTGAATTCAATGGCCTTGCACCCTGCTTGAAGTGTTTGGAAACTGCACTTGAATTTGGTGGCCTTGCACCCTGCTTGAACTGGTAGGAAACTGCACTTGAATTTGGTGGCCTTGCACCCTGCTTGTAATGGTAGGAAAATGGATTTGAATTTGGTGGCCTTGCATCCTGCTTGAAATGGAATTTCAAGGAATAGTCATGAGTCAACTGCCAGCCCACCAGCCGTGAGTGAGCTGCCAGCAGATCAGGCTTGAGAGACTGAGCTGCCACCCCAAGAACCCATACCAGCGCTCCAGAAAGCCCCCCCCCACTGGCCACCAATATTGGAATTGGTGGAGAGGTGGAATATTGCATCGGGGGACCAGCCCTCCCGTGTGAATATGGGACCCAACGGGTCCCACTTAGTCTAGTAGAATATATAAATAGGATAGGAATATTTTTGATGGACCAAATGCAGGCAAATGTGACTAGCCAAATATGCCAAATGGGTTAGCACAGACCAGGTGGGCCAAAGGATCTGTTTTTTGCGCTGTACAGTGCGATGACTCTATACCTCTAAAATTCCCTTTGCTTCACTGAGGAATAAATCCGACGTCCTAATCTGGCTTGGCCTTTATATGGCAGCAAGCCTACAAAAATGTCTGAAGAAGGGTCTCGACCTGAATCGTCTTTTATATCTCTAAACTAAACTAAACTAATAAAAAGTAAGTATAGAACAAATTATCTCTGTGAATTGAAGACTGTGTGGTTCGTTTAGAAATACAATGTGGAAACAGACCCTTTAGCCCACTGAGTGCATACTGACCAATGATCACCCATAGATTAGTTCTCTCCTGCACATTAGGGACAGTTTATTGAAGCCAATTCACCAACAAACCTGCACGTCTTTGGGATGGCGGGAGGAAGCCGGAGCACCCGGAGAAAATCGACACAGTAACAGGAAGACCATGCAAACTCAATATTGATAGCACCCGAGGCCAGGATCCAACCCAGGTCTCTGGCGCTGTGAGGCAACAACGCTACCGCTGTGTCACTTTTTCCAACCTAGCTAACTACGAGAAAGTAGTTTTTAATATACATGATCTTTTGCTTTTTAAAACAGGGATCATGATAAGGAAGATTGCAGACAACTCACCAATTAGCCATGAGGTTGATAGTGAGGAACAAGAGCGGAACGCGCTATCAAAACATGGAGGGGACGGGGACACAATTTTTTGACGGCCATGCGCTCATGTGCACACTCACACACACACACACACTCGCGAGGCTTCGGAGGCTCAACCAGCGATAAATGCAGCTCAACTCTGCCTGTCTCACCGGGCTAACTACAGCCCTGTCTGGACTGACGGGATACCAGCACCGCTTCTCCGCGCTGGCCATATTTCCCGCAAGTCCAGGAAGGCTGTAGGCTTACCTGGCGGAACAGGCAGAGTTGAGCTGGGTTTAGCGCTGTTTCTCTGCGCTGGCCCATCTGATTCCCGACCAAAGATCCTATGGCTGCCGACCTCTCTGGCCACCCATGGGGGGGGGGCACTCGGGAGGAGACAGGACAGCGCCGGAGATCTAGCCGGGATCGATCCTGGCTGCGGATGAGGCGCAGGTCTGTGCCACGTCTCCCTCCTCCAATCAGCGCGCTCTATCCTCAGTCCCACCTACCCCCCCCACTCCTCCCTCCTGCAATCATCGCGTGGAATCATGCCCCACCGCCATTGTCTGCTGACTGACGTCTCTCTCATCCAATCAACGCCCTCGATCATCAGTCCCACCCCCACTGTCTCGCGGAAAGCGGAGATTTCACCAGATTTTAAAATCCAGATGACAAAAACTTGGTGGGGGATGTCCCCCACCTCTCAAAACATGGAGGAGATGTGGCCCCTCTGGCCCCCCCGGGTTTTCCGCCCCTGGGGAGGTGAGGGAGGAGTCTTTGGATGTGAGGGTGGGATAAACTTCAGTGATTGCTGGAGAGTCTCATCCAGCATTGCTGGTGAGAGAAACAGAGTTAACATTTCAAGTCAATAACCGTTCATCAGAATTAGAAATCTAACACAGAAAAGCTGGACAGTATGGGGAATGGGGAGGAAACTACAAAGGGAATGGTGATGATAAGGTGTAAACCAAGGGAGAGTGACTGATCCAGGTGGAGGTAGTGGCAGCTGGAAGAAGGCAGTAATTGTTTGCACTTGTTCAATCTGAAGGGGATTTAATATGAAAGATGAAAAAGAACAGAAAAAGTAGTATGTTAACAATTTTTCTCTCTCCACAGATTCTAACTGACCTGCGTCAGAATGTAGAACATAAAACAGTGCAGTGCAGGAGCAGGCCTTTTGGCCCACAATGTCTGTGCCCAACATAAAGCAAAATTAAACTTTTCTCCTCTGCCTGCAAGCAATTCATACTGCTGCATATTCATGTGCTTATCTAAAAGCTTCTTAAACACCACTATCGTAACTGCCTCCACCAACACCCCTGGCAGCATGTTCCACACACCCACAACTATGTGTGTAAAATTCTCATTTAATCTTTCCTCCTCTGACCTTAAAGCTCTCTCTCGTCTTTGATAGTTCCACTCTGGTTAAAGAAAAAGTTCTGGCTACAAGGTTTATTTTATGGAGGCACAAATCACAAAGTGCTGGAGTAACTCAGTGAGCCAGGTAGTATCGTTATAGGGAATGGGCAGATGACATTTTTGGGTCAGGACCCTTCTTCATACTGAGATTTGAGACTGATGAAGGGTCCTGACTCAAAATCCCCCAGATGCTGCCTGACTTGCTGAGTTCTAACATTTTGTGTTATGCTCTGTATTATATCCAAATTTCATCAGCTGGGGAGTCTTGTACCTTTCAGTTCCGGCACTTAGAGTCATAGTGATACAGCGTGGAAAAAAGACCCTTCGACCCAACTTGCCCACACCGACCACTAGTTTTGTTTGGCCTGTATCCTTCTAAACCTGTCCTCTCAATGTTCCTGTAATTGTTTCTTAAACTTTGTAATAGATTAGATTAGATTAGATTAGATTTGTTTATTGTCATTCAGACCTTTCGGTCTGAATGAAATTTTGTTTCCCTGCAGTCATACATATAATAAAAAATGACAAAAACACACAATCAACACAAATTTAACATCCACCGCAGTGAGTTCACCAAACACCTCCTCACTGTGGTGGAAGGCAAAATCTTAAAGTCTATGTCTCTTCCCTCTTTGTTCTCCCTCTGCGCCGAGGCGATCCAGGCTCCAGATGTTGTGACCCCACCGGGTGATGGTAAATCCCGCGGCTCAACCGTGCTCCGCGAACGGGCCGGTTCAAACTCCGCGGGTGGTCGCTGCCGCCGCCACGGTTCCGGGGCCGAGTCGGGGGCCGTTAGTCGGGTCTCCGTTGCCGCCCCCACGGTTCCAGGGCCGAGTCGGGTCTCCGCTGCTGCTGCCTCCGCCACAGCTCCGGGGCCTCCGCTGCTGCTGCCGCTACCGCCGCCACAGCTCTTATATAGTACCTTCCTCAACTACCTCTTCAGGCAGCTCATCCACCACTGCTGGTGTGAATAAGTTATCCCTCAGTTTCCTATTAAATCTTTCCCCCTTCACCTTAAACCTATGTCGTCTGGTCCACGATTCCCCTATTCTGGGAAAGAAACTGTGGGTCTACCAGATCTATTCCTCGCATGATTTTATACACCTTTATAAGATCACCCTTCATCCTCCTGCATTCCAAGGAATAGAGTCCCAGCCCCTCTTGCTTTTCACTCTCCTCTCTTCTCATTATCCATGATCCAAGGAGACAGGCACATTTCAAACATAATGGTGGGTCTGGAATCCCATATAAACCAATCCAGGTACCTTCTTTGATGGACATTTGTCCATCAACCGTTTCGTGTCCCCAGATGTATTTCATTACCTGGATTTACAATTCTTCAGCTGTCATTGATGAGAATTGAACCCATGTCACTGAAACAATAGTTCAGAACCCTGGTTAATAGCACAGTAACTTTACCGCCATGCTACCCACCTTTAGATATTGGATACCCAGTGCAGGTTTTAGTACTTTGGATTGCTGGATAACACATTCCATTGACCTCTACATATGTTATAGATTCTTGAGCTGGGCCTGAGTGAATGTGAAATTTGTCCAACATCTTCACTTGCACCAAATGCTGTGAAAAACATATTTAACGCATTTGCCGTTTCCTGACTCCCCACTGCATTTCCACTTGACTGATCCTTCAAAGGGCCCACCTGTTTCTCAGCAATCCCCATACTTCTGTAGTTAAACTAAATTGCTCCACTTGCCATGAACAATCCAATTCTTCCGTGAAGCCTCGTCTTCCTAAATCCACCACCAGTCACTTTCGGTGGTCGAATAGAAGCAAAAAGTCAGGAAGCAAAGAGTAGGAGTGAACGGGTCCTTTTCAGAATGGCAGGCAGTGGCTAGTGGAGTGCCGCAAGGCTCGGTGTTGGGGTCACAACTGTTTACCATATATATTAATGATTTGGAAGAAGGAATTAGGAGCAACACTAGCAAGTTTGCGGATGACACAAAGCTGGGTGGCAGTGTGAACTGTGAAGGGGATATTAGCAGGTTGAAGGGTGACCTGGACAGGTTGAGTGAGTGGGCAGATGCCTGGCAGATGCAGTATAATATAGATAAATGTGAGGTTATCCACTTTGGTGGCGAAAACAAAGGGGCAGATTATTATCTCAATGGGGTTAGGTCAGGTAAGGGGGATGTACAGCGAGACCTGGGTGTCCTTGTACACCGGTCACTGAAAGTTGGGGTGCAGGTACAGCAGGCAGTGAAGAAAGCTAATGGAATGTTGGCCTTCATAACAAGGGGATTTCAGTATAGGATTAGAGAGGTTCTTCTGCAGTTGTATAGGGCTCTGGTAAGATCACATCTGGAGTATTGCGTACAGTTTTGGTCTCCTAATTTGAGGAAGGACATCCTTGTGATTGAGGCAGTGCAGCGTAGGTTCACAAGATTGATCCCTGGGATGGCGGGACTGTCATTTGAGGAAAGATTGAAAAGACTAGGCTTGTATTCACTGAAGTTTAGAAGGATGAGGGGGCATCTTATAGAAACATATAAAATTATAAAAGGACTGGACAAGCTAGATGCAGGAAAAATGTTCCCAATGGTGGGCGAGTCCAGAACCAAGGGCCACAGTCTTAGAATAAAGGGGAGGCCATTTAAGACTGAGGTGAGAAAAAACCTTTTCACCCAGAGAGTTGTGAATTTGTGGAATTCCCTGCCACAGAGGGCAGTGGAGGCCAAATCACTGGATGGATTTAAGATAGACTTAGATAGAGCTCTAGGGTCTAGTGGAGTCAAGGGATATGGGTAGAAGGCAGGCACGGGTTATTGATTGGGGACGATCAGCCATGATCGCAATGAACGGCAGTGCTGGCTTGAAAGGCCGAGTGGCCTCCTCCTGCACTTGTTTTCTAAATACAGTCCTAGATTACTAGCTGAGTAATGGCAATGGACATCAATTCCATTCTTAAACCTCATTTTTCACATTATCATATTCGAAATCATAATCATAATCAAACTTTATTAGCCAAGTTTGCTTTGCAACATTCGAGGCCCATTCTCCTGGCCCATTTCACATTCACTCAGGCCCAGCTCAAGAACTACGAGTATATAAAGCTATGTTGTGCTTCGAGCTTCCTCGCCATTCATCTGGATCATGAACGGTCTTCTAACTTAATATCATTTTCAGGCATTACCCTTGTATCTCTTGCTTCCTTTAATATCCTAAACCCACAGATTTTTCTTTTGAAAAAACTCACTCATAGGGTCACTGGGGTAAAAACATTCTGAAGATTCATCATCTTCTGCATGAAGAAATTTCTCATCAGCTCATTCCTACATAGTTTATTCCTCTGCCGAGACTATGCCTCCACTCCTATATTCAACTGCACCCTCAAGGACACTCTGGATGCTCTGAGGTTGGCTGCGGGACATGTCCCGGGGCACGAAGGTTGAAGTGTGTCCATGAGAGGCGGGGAACGGTGCATTCCTTGGTTGTTGTGTTTGGATCAAGGCATCGGTGGAGTGGGCCGCAGGAGGCCCTGCAGCAGCCTGGAAGTTGAGTGGATCAGGCCCTGCTACAAGAGGCCGGGTGTGCTGATCAGATGCCGCCTGCAGTTGGACGGAATAGAATAGAATAGAATAATTTCTTTATTGTCATTGTAACATGAACCATGTACAACAAAATTTAAAAATGTCAGCCAGTCAGTGCACCATTCACACATTTCTAAAAGCTAACAATACATACAAGGTAAAATATAAAAAAAAGATAAACAACTAAAATAAATATCATGAAAATAGCACGCATAAACACCCAGCCCTACATCCTTCTGTCGATTTCACAGTGTACCACAGTCCCTTAGTATGTATCGCCCCTGCGTTCCTTGGCGGATACATTTAGTGCCTTTATAGCAGTGGGGTAAAAACTGTTTTTAAGTCTGTTTGGCCTTGTCCTTGTAGATCTGTACCGTCTGCAACAGTTCAAACAGGGAGTGTCCGGGGTGGGAAATGTCCTTTATAATACTCTGGGATTTTTTGATGCAGCGGGAACTGTGTAAGTCCTCCAAGGTAAGGAGAGGGCAGCCGACAATCCTCTGGGCATTGTCAATGGCCCTATGGAGCGCTTTCCTCTGAGCCGCTGTGCAGCTGGTGTACCACATGCATACACAGTATGTTAGGATGCTCTCAATGGAGCACCGATAAAAGGACAACAGCAGTCTCTGAGTGATGTTATTCTTCCTGAGCACCCTCAGGAAGTCAAGTCTCTGCTGGACCTTTTTCAGCAGTGCAGAGGTGTTCACGCTCCACGTCAGGTCCTCCTCAATATGGATTCCCAGGAAGCGGAAATCCGCCACCCTCTCCACACAGTCCCCTCTGATAATTAATGGTAACATGTCCGTTTTATTCTTCCTGAAGTCTATTATTATTTCCTTTGTCTTTAAGGTGTTGAGGAGCAGGTTATTTTCTCCACACCACACTGTCAGCTGCTCCGCATCATCCCGGCAGGCGTACTCGTCCCCCCCAAAGATGAGTCCCACCACCGTAGTGTCATCCGCAAATTTGACAATGGTATTGCTGTGGTGGGCGGGGGTGCAGTCATGTGTGTAGATGGTGCAGAGCAGGGGGCTCAGCATGCAGCCCTGTGGAGAGCCGGTACTGAGGCTGAGGGCCGTGGATGTGTGGTGGCCCACTCTGACTCTCTGGCTGCGACCCGACAGGAAGCTATTTATCCACATGCAGGCGGAGTGTGGAAGTCCCAAGTCCCCCAGTTTGTCCACCAGTTTGTGGGGAAGGGTGGTATTAAAAGCAGAGCTGTAGTCCACAAAGAGCATCCGCAAGTAGCTCCCCCGCTGCTCCAGGTGGGACAGTGCAGCATGGAGAACTGTGGCTACAGCGTCCTCTGTAGATCTATTCGCTCTGTACGCAAACTGGTGGGGGTCAAAGCTTCGGGGCAGGAGTGATGTGATATGACCCCGGACCAGTTTTTCAAAACACTTCATCACTACTGGTGTGAGTGCGACTGGCCGGTAGTCGTTGAGGCTGGAGATGCGGTGTACCAGCGGTGGAGGACATCAACCACATTGTCTGGCTAGGCCCACTCTGCAACTCTGACCTAGTGCCACAGCTTTCTAGCCAAGTTGATACTCTACATTTTTAACAATTTATGGACTTGAATCATACAAAGTGATGCCGGAAACATGGCACCTCCTGTGTAGTGTCTCATTGTAATCTACTATCCCTTTACTTATGTACTTAAGTATGATTATGCCTATGTATAGTACCATCTTTACTGAATTGTATTCATGCATAGCATGAGCTGGATAGCATGCAAACCATGTTTTTTCACTATATCTCGGTATACATGATAATAATAAATTAATATTGATACTAAAAATCTTCATACTTTTGCAGTATGAAATATATAAAGGACAAAACCAATTAATATGGTGGCACAGTGGTGCAGCGGTAGAGTTGCTGCCTTGCAGCACCAGAGACCCAGGTTTGATCCTGACTACGTGTACCGTCTGTATGGAGTTTGTATGTTCTCCCTGTGACCGCATGCGTTTTCTCTGGGTGCTCCGGTTTCCTCCCACACTCCAAAGACATACAGGTTTGTAGGTTAATTTGCTTTGGTAAAAAAAAATGTAAATTGCCCCTAGTGCTGGTAGTCGGGGTGATGGCTGGCCGGCACGGACTTGGTGGGCCGAGCGAAACTAACCTCTGCCTATGCATGATCCATATCCTCCATTCCCTGCCTTTCCGTGTGCCTATCTAAAAAACTCAGAAATGCCACTGCATCTGCCTCCACCACCACCCCTGGCGGCACGTTCCAGGCACCCACCTCTTTCTATCTAAAAATATAATAGGTAGATCATCCATTGCCCTGAGATGACTGAAAGCCTTCCCCAGGGAAATGAGGCAGTCTGAAGAAGGATCTCGACCTAAGAACTAAGATCTATGTTCTCCAGAGAAGCTGCCTGAATCGCTGAGTTACCTCCAGCACTTTGTGTCCTTATATGTATTAACCAGCATTTGCGGTTCATTGTTTCTACCCAGAGAAACGCTGTTAGCTCTACTGTAGCCCCACATACAATTTTCCTTCCAAGATCAGAACACTGGCCCTGCCTAGAACAAGGCAGCACTGAGTGGCTCCCAGCACAAGTGGCTGACTGCCTCATGAATGGTGAAGACAGCGCCACCTTCAGGCTCACCTACATTCCAAGCTGATACTCAGGTTGAATGTAGAAAGATAGACACAAAACGCTGGAATAACTCAGCGGGACAGGCAGCATCTCTGGAGGGGAAGAAATTCCTTCTATCCAGAGATGCTGCCTGTCCTGTTGAGTTACTCCAGCATCCTATGTCTATCTTCGATGTAAACCAGCATCTGCAGTTCCTTCCTACACTTGAATTTAGAAACTTCAGTCTGAAGAAGGGTCTCGACGTGAAACATTACCCATCTATGTTCACCAGAGGCGTTGCCTGACCTGCTGAGTTACTCCAGCATTTTGCGTCGTTTTCTGAATGAATGTTTCTGCTGGACCCAGGAGCAATGAATAAACAAACATAATATTAAAACAATAGAAACAAATAACTGCAGATGCTGGTTCTACCAAAGATTAATAGTTAACCCACTGTGTTACTCCAGCACTATGTTTGTCTATAATATTAAAATACTTCACCATACCAGACAACACTCGCACATGTTTAAAAATAGTTGAATGCATTTTAGATGGAAGTCCCTTCAGCAGGTTATCAATCTGCAACTTCAACGCTGATTCTTTCACTACAGATGCTGCCTGGCCCGCTGTGTGTTTAATGTTTCTAAAGTCAAAGTTAATTTTATTTGTCAATTGAATGTTACAAGAATAATTAATGTTAATCGCACATAAGATGCCATGATCTTTTGCACTGGTATGGAGATTTTACTTCGGAGTCACATGAGTGACTACGTGAAGAACCCCGCCAGGATGCATGCGTGTCATATCGTTACACGCATTGCGAAACGTCAGACGCGGTGGAAAGACGTTCCCCCACAGCGGCAGTTTAAAAGCCGCTAATTGCAGGTAAGCGTTTACTCTGCGGTCTTTTTGTTTCCATTTCCCGCTACAGGTAGGAACATGGACAAAACAAAGAAGACGAGGGCTGCAACAAAGCTGGGGAGGGAGGACCGCGGAGCAGCGGGCAGCCAGCAGCAGCAGCCGACGGCACTTGGATCACCCGTAGTGGGATCAGTTGTGCCCGATGTCGCCTCCGCACCGGCCAAATCTACGCGGCTGGGCGGTAAGGCTAGACACAAATCGAACAAGGTCGTGGACTCAGAGGAGTCCGACTTTGAACCACCGCAGGCGGCCAGCAACCGAGAGCGCTGGAGCCGAATGGAGCGGTGTATGGAGCATTTGCTCCAACGTGACAGACTCCGGGAGATGGAGTCGGGTCACTGTGGGCCCTATGATAAACCCACAGCAGTACCTTTTCAAGGGCTGCACAGTGCTTCCACCTCATCGGAGGGGAGCACTGCGGGTCAGTTCTGGGCTGACCTGGAAGAGGGGTCCGCAGAAGAAAAGGTAAGTGTGCATGGGGTGCTGGAAGAGAACCTACTGGACATGGTGGCCAATTATATACAGCCGGATCAGACTGGTCAAAATCTGGAGCCAAAGCTTGCTGCCAGCATAGACTACATGTCTCTAAACCAGTTACAAGAGCAGGCTGTACTGGACACCACAGCGAGACACCAGGCACCGGGCAATTGCATATCTCTGAACGTTCCAATAGTAAATAACTGTATATGGAAACACATTGGAACAGGAATCAGGAGCATGCATGTAAAATTGCAAAAAGTACTGAAATTACTGACCGCAGGGATAACAGCATTTTCCCGTACAGTGGACGACAAGGACATGTCCCAGGACCAACAAGATGCACTGACACTATTCTGTAATACCCAGTATGAAATAAATAACATCAGGAATAGTGCCATACAACCCACACTGAACCCAAAATTCGCAGGACTGTGCAAACCCGGGACCTCAAAACCACCTATAATCTTGTTCGGAGGCAACCTGTCGAAGCAAGTAAAAGAACTCGATGAGGAAGCCAAAACCCTGGGACTAATAAAAGGAACACCAACGAAAACCCAATACAGCCAAAGACAGCACCCCTACGCACCCACCAGTAGAACTGGTGAAAGCTCGAAGACACGGTATTCGAAACATGAGTCTTTTTTAGGCCATGGCCCAGGCCGGCCTTCTTGGAAGATGCGGGGACCTCCAACGCCAACCAAACCGAAAAACCAGACACCAGCGCAACAACAACAATGAAGGAACTACAAAAATAAGTAAACCTGCCACTGGTAACAATGGAGGTAGGTGAGTCTGGTTCCCTAAAAAATATGGAGAGCATGGAGGTTGGGGGGAGATTACACTATTTTCTGAATGCATGAAGCATGTTAACAACTGATACTTACATTTTAAGGGATATACAATAGAGTTTATACACCAGTATAGCCCTCCAGTTCAACATATACCAAACCGAGTGTTCGTACTCTCTGATAAAGAAAAATCAGAGGCACAAGCAGAACTGGAGCGGCTTTACAAAAAAGGTGTAATTGAGGAAACACAACACGAATCATTAGAATTCGTGTCTAATATATTTACCAAAATCAAAAAAGATGGTGGTTGTCGTATCATCATCGATCTGACAAAATTGAATACATTTGTACAATATATTCACTTTAAAATGGAAACCTTTGTTACTGCTAAACAATTAATTTCCAAAGGTTACTTCATGGCCAGCATTGATTTAAAAGATGCTTACTATACAGTGCCTATACGAGGTGACCACAGATGTTACTTAAAATTCAACTGGATGGGACAACTCTGGCAGTATAAAGCACTGCCAAACGACCTATCATCAGCCCCCAGGCTGTTCACAAACATTTTAAAACCAGCCCTAGCGTTTCTACGGAAACGTAAACACATGGTTATGGCATATTTAGATGACATACTCATTGATCCCCCACCATCTCTCTGACCTGCTCTCTACCACTCTCCCCCTGGACTCAACCCCCATCTCACCTGATGATCTCACAAACCATCTCAACTCCACCTTGTCTACCTCCCTCAACACTCTGGCCCCCCTCAAAACAAGAACCGTAACTTTCAACACATCTTCACCCTGGTACACACCTGCACTTCGTAAACTGAAACAGACTGGTCGCCAACTCGAACGACTTACAAAGAAATCATCTCTCACAGTCCACCTTGAAGCTTACAAACTCCACCTCACTGACTACAAAGATGCTCTCATTGCTGCAAAATCTGCCTACCTCTCCTCCATATTCACCTCTACTCCGGATCTCTGCAACTCATTCCTCCACTTTTTTCGCTGATATCAGCACCATCTATCCCCTGTCCCCCGACTCCCCAGCATCTACTCCACCACCTACCAAGGCCCCTCCTTTCAACATCTCCACTGACCTCCTTACCCCTCCTCCACACTGCTTCCTCTCCCAGTTTGACCTGGTCACCCCTATTGAAATCTCCAAACTCATCAGCTCTTCCAAACCCACTACCTGCTCTCTCAACCCTCTCCCCACTCCCCTGTTGAAGTCCTGCCTCCCCGTTCTCTGCCCCAACCTCATTAATCTCTTCAACTCCTCATTGTCCCAAGGAATTGGCCCCTCCGCTTTCAAAACTGCTGCTGTTACACCAATCTTAAAGAAACCTGGTCTTGATCCTTCCTTTCTCATTAACTATCGCCCAATCTCAAACCTCCCCTTTCTTTCAAAAACCCTGGAGCGTATCGTTGCGTCGCAACTTCATTCCCACCTCCTTGCGTATAACCTACTTGAACCCCTCCAATCTGGCTTTCGCCCCCTCCATAGCACAGAAACTGCTCTCCTCAAAGTCCTCAACGACCTCCTCACCTCTGCTGACACTGGTTCCCTCAACATCCTCATCCTCCTCGACCTGAGCGCAGCCTTCGATACAGTGAACCATAACATCCTGCTCACCAGACTCAAAGACCTCGGCATTGAAGGCTCTGCACTCAGCTGGCTCCGTTCCTACCTTTCCAACAGATCTCACTTCATCTCTCTCCACAACCACACCTCTGCTACAGCCACAGTCACTCAAGGCGTTCCCCAAGGCTCCGTACTCAGCCCCCTCCTCTTCATCATCTACATCCTCCCCCTTGGTCAGATACTCCGCCACTTCAATCTGGACTTCCACTGTTACGCTGATGACACCCAGATCTACCTTGGCAACAAATCCCCCCACCCCCCCCCCCCCCCCCCCCTCCCATATCAACTCCTGTTTGTCAGCTATAAAAAACTGGATGCAACATAATTTCCTCAAACTCAACAGCGATAAGACAGAATTCCTCCTCATAGGATCCAAAGCCACACTCAGCAAAATCAATAACCCCACTCTCACCATCGACGGCACCACTGTCTCCCCATCTCCCCAGGCCCGCAACCTTGGCGTGATCTTTGATTCCACCCTCTCCCTTGAGCCTCACATCCGCCATGTCATTAAAACCTCCTTCTTTCATCTCAGCAACATCGCCAAACTCAGACCCTCTCTCACACCGCCCGCTGCTGAAAGACTCATCCATGCCTTCATCTCCTCCCGACTGGACTATTGCAACTCACTTCTCCTTGGCATCAGCTCCACCTACATCAACTGACTCCAACTGGTCCAGAACGCAGTCGCCCGACTCATCACCCATAACAAATCCTGGCATCACATCACTCCAGTCCTCAAACAACTTCACTGGCTTCCCATCTCCCACCGGATCACCTACAAAATCCTGATCCTCACCTACAAAGCCCTCCACCATCTGGCCCCCCCATATCTCACTGACCTCCTCTCCCCCTACCAACCCTCACGGTCCCTCAGATCCACATCAGCTGGTCTCCTCTCCATCCACAAGTCCAACCTCCGCAGTTTTGGGGACAGAGCCTTCTCCAGGGCAGCTCCCAGGCTCTGGAACTCCCTCCCCCAACTGATCCGCAATTCCGTGTCCCTCACCATCTTCCAGTCCCGCCTCAAGACCCATCTCTTCACCTCTGCCTATCCTTAGCCCCACGTGCCGTCCCTTTTCATCTGTGCATTAATTGCCTCATACTGTGTTTTGTATTGAATTCTGTATTTACTTTGTGTACTAGTCATGTCTCTGCTATTTATTTAATTCCCCTTACATGTTTTTTCTCTACCTGTTAAATGTTTGTAAGGTGTCCTTGAGACACTTGAAATGCGTCCATAAATAAAATTTATTATTATTATTATTATTGTGGGCAAAACTTTGGAATTGACCATACAAACAGTAACAGCCACAAAACAATTATTTGAAAAACTGGGATTTATCATCCATCCACTTCAATCTAAACTAACGCCTTCCACTACTATGGACTATTTGGGGTTCACCATTGACTCAGTTCACATGTCGGTGACACTACCTAAGGAGAAGGTTAGAGAGTTAATAGAGGCTTGTAATAACCTCATTGACATCAGGAAACCATCCATCAGATTGGTAGCAAAAGTAATTGGTAAAATGGTGGCTGCTTTTCCAGCCACACAATTTGGACCTCTACATTACCAAAACTTACAGAGAGCAAAAATACAAGCGCTCAAAATTAATGGAGGTCACTTTGATAGACCTATGAAACTACCAATCCAAGCCAAAATGGAACTAATATGGTGGATAGATAACATCTGGCTTTGTTCCAACCCAATCATTATCAGTAACCCTTCTATGGTACTACAAACTGATGCCAGTGCACTTGGGTGGGGAGCCACCAATACCATCACCAGCTGTGGAGGTAGATGGACTGCACAGGAGGCATCTTTTTTACTCACATTGGGCATAAACTACTTGGAAATGTTGGGTGCATTCCATGGCCTAAAGTCATATTGTACTGGGTCATATCACCAGCATATCAGATTACAAATAGACAATACCACTGTGGTAGCATACATTAACCACATGGGTGGAAACAAATCGATATCATGTGACAATCTGGCTAATTCAATTTGGCAATGGTGTATCCAGAGAGATATTTGGATATCAGCCACTTACCTACCAGGAAGACTAAATTTAGTGGCAGACACCAAGTCACGCAAATTTAATGAAAACACCGAATGGATGTTGAACAAAAAAGTATTTGCTGATATTACAGCAAAATATGGAACACCAGATATCGATCTATTCACATCCAGACTAAACCACCAGATACCAAATTATGTTTCATGGGAACCAGACCCTGGGGCAGCAGTGACAGATGCATTTTCGCTGCATTGGGGGAAATTGTTCATTTACGCATTCCCTCCTTTCTGCCTCATCAGTCGGGTATTAAGGAAAATACAACAAGACTCTGCATCTGGTATTTTGGTAGTACCCGATTGGCCTACTCAACCATGGTTCCCAGTGATACAAAACATGGCATTAGAACCATGTATTACTATTCCACATAGACCAGACTTATTGCTACATCCCGTAACAAGGGATAGCCACTCATGCCATAAATACTTGAACTTATTGATTTGTAGAGTTTGAAAACACCACTGCTACAACTGGGACTAACGGACCGAACAGCAAACATGATCTCGGCGGCCCAAAGACAATCAACTAAAAAACAGTATCTGGTCTATATCAGGAAGTGGGAAATGTACTGCCACAAAAACAACATCACCAACAGGAACATGAACATCCGGTCTGTTCTGGAATATCTGGCAGGCCTCCACTATGATGAGGGGCTCAGTTACAGTGCCATCAACTTACCTATGGCAAGGGACAGAGCGTTACTCTGTAGGGACTCACCCACTGGTAACAAAGCTCATGAGGGGAATCTTTAATACAAATCCCCCAAAAACCGGGTACTCCCAAATTTGGGATGTAAGCATTGTCCTGAAGACGCTAAAAAATTGGTCCCCAGCAACAGCGCTGTCACTACACAGACTGACTTTAAAAACAGTCATGCTAATGGCATTGGTCACGGCACAGAGGGTACAGTCACTGCATAAACTTGAACTGGACAACATGACTTCCTCACCTGACAATATTACGTTCCATATCTACGAGCTAGTAAAGCAGAACAGACAGGGATCAGCAGGACTCAATATACAATTTAGGTCATACCCTACAGATGACCGTCTCTGTATAGTTAGACACCTGTCATTATACATAGAGAAAACAAAAAAACCTAATAGGCAATGAGAAGGGACTCTTGGTCAGCCACAAGCAATCACACAAAAGAGTGACGGTCCAGACCATCTCTAGATGGCTGAAACAGGTGCTTACACAGGCTGGGGTGGATACTAACATTTTTAAATATCATTCCACCAGGTCTGCAGCTACATCAGTAGCTATACAATTGGATGTACCTATGGACCAAGTCCTCGAAGCAGCAGGATGGTCCGAGGAAAGAACATTCCAATTATTTTATAATAAACCAGTAATGAAACCTGGAACGTTTGCAGAAATTTTTTTAAGTTCTGTTAATTAATTCAAACCCAAAAAAGGGTTATAATTTGTGTTAATAAACTTCATGATTTCAATGTCGAACTCATGTCCAAATTATGTTAACACAATTACTCCCACAGCCAAGGCAGACGTGATGCATTGACTCGTTTCCACGGCATGAAATCACAGAGCTTTAAAATCTTCACGTAGTCACTCACGTGACTCCGAAGTAAAATAGTAAGATTAAACGAGAACTTACCAGTTTGAAGTTTGATCTGTATTTTATGAGGAGTTACGATGAGGGATTACGTGCCCTCCGCTCCCACCCTGATCATATACTTAACTGGTATCTCTTCTCTAATCTTACTATGTTTAGTCATTACAGTTATCTGTTATTTCACACCGCTGCTTTGAAGAATGACACGCATGTGTCCTGGTGGGGTTCTTCACGTAATCCCTCATCGTAACGCCTTATAAAACACAGATCAAACTTCAAACTGGTAAGTTCTCGTTTAATCTTACTATTTTTGTTGTATGTGTGTCCACAAAAAACATAACTTTGCATGAATTTAACAGGAGTCGCTGCCTCAAAATGGCAGCCAGCATCGTCAGAGACCCACACCACCCTGGCCATGCATTCATTTCACTCCTGCCATTGGTAAGAAGGTGTAGAAGCCTGAAAACTGTAATGTTCAGGTTCAAGAGCAGCTTCTTCCCAAAACCCATCAGACTATTAAACTCTACAACTTCCAAAAAGCCCAAACAGCATAGGCTTGGGGGCATTGTTTTTGTCTGCACTATTATTATATAGCAAAGGTGAGGAGTTACAGCAAAATTATCATCAGCAAGTCGTCTGCTGATTGTTCACTCTGATCTTTCTTCACAGATGTTGCCTGACCTGCTGAGTATTTTTAGCACAGAGTTTAGGATAGTTTTGTGTCTAGCACAGATACAGAGATGCTGTGCAAGGTCTATGGTAGTTTGGTTCTGAGATAGGGTTGTGCTTAGGCTTATGCAGGGTGGTTCATCCACAGTGTAAAGGGAAGAATGAAGAACAATCATAGAAATGGGATAAGTTGGAGGACTAATTCACCGAGTTGGCACGGGCACAGGGGTCAAATAGTCTGCCTTCGTATGTTACACTTTTCGAAGATTCCACGGAAAACTTGAGAACATCCTTTGATCTGAGCATTTCCACAACTTCCCAAAGTGCTTCTTAACCACTTCATATTTTTTTAATTAGAATTTACCTTTGAAGCTTTCAGGCAAATGCACGTCACAGGGAAAGCCGCAAACCAGCGGTCCTGCAGTGAGGACATTTAACACGTGCAATAGGATGGTAAAATAAAACAAAACAAAACAGAAACAGGAAACAAAGTAATTAAATAATACGACAAGTCTATCTTTCCAATTCAAACCGTGTCTGGCTTTCCAAGGGCTTGAATCTTAAAGAACTTGAAAAATGTTCCAAAAGAAACAGGGGTATAAATGTTGGGAGGTCATGTTGCAGTGAAATAAGACGTTGGTGAGGCCATATTTAGAGTCATGTGTTCAGTTCTGGGCGCCATGTTATAGGGAAGGCTGTCAAGCTCTAAAGGAAACAGAGAAGATTTACGAGGATGTTACCAGGACTAGAGGGTCTGAGCTATTGGATGAGGATGAGCAGGCTAGGTCTTTATTCCCAGGAGCACAGGAGGATGAGGAGTAATCTTATAGCGGAGTACAAAATCATGAGAGGAATAGATTGGGAAGACGAACAGTTTCTTGCCCAGAGTAGGGGAATCAAGAACCAGAGGGCATAGGCTTTAGGTAAGAGGGGGGGGGGGGGGGGGAAACAATTTAATAGGAAGCTGTGGGGTAGATTTTTTACGCAATGGGTGGTAGGTGTATGGAACGAGGTAGTTGAGGGAGGTACTCTCGCAATGTTTAAGAAACATTTAGACAGGTACATGGATAGGATAGGTTTAAAGGGATATGGGCAAAAGGTAGGCAGGTGGAACTAGTGTAGATGGGACATGTTGGTTGATGCGGGCAAGTTGGGCCGAATGGCCTGTTTCCATGCCATAGGGCTCTATGACTATGAAAACACACAGATTGCTGGAGTAATTCAACGGATCAGGCAGCATCCCTGGAGATCATGAATACGTGACATTTCAGGACAGGACCTTTTTTCACACTGCTTGTGGGAGGGATTGGGGGACAGGAAATCAGTTTTTCTTGTTTCTATTCTCCAGGGATGCAACCTGACCCGTTGAGTTACTCCAGTACTTTGTGTCTTTTTCTGTAAACCCACATTTGCAGTACCTTGTTGGTACCTTTTCAGTCACCGATTCTTCTTTCATGTCCATCATTTATGTTTTAAATGGTCGGCCAGGCTCTTGCATAGTGGACAGCCTTCTCGTTTGTTACTGCTAGATTTTACAGGCAGCATTGTTCACCAAGAAATGGGCATCTTAGTATGTGTGGGACTTGCATTGGTCCATCCCTGTACAAAGCCTATTGAGGGACTTCCAGGTCTTCCAGTCACACCTGTGACCAGGTGGTAGCTGTGCCTTGGTTGGGATTGGCATCTTTACATGGTTGTGGTTTCCACTGCATTTCTTTTCCTACAAGGCTAGTCTGGTTGCTTGAGGAGACTGTGACAATGACTGCACTGTGTGGAGGATGGATTAATAGAGTCATAAATTCATAGAGCCAAACGGCGACGAAACAGGACCTTCGGCCCATCTTGTCCATACCGGCTAAGTTGGCGTATTGGACTAGTCCCATTTGCCATCATTTGGCCCATGGCCCTCTAAACTTTTAAACCTTTCCTATCACAGATAGTTAATTCATTTATGAGAGGTGAACAACATTAAAAGTCACAGAAATAAGAAACTGCAGATGCTGGTTTGCAAAAAAAAACCCATAAAGTGTTGGAGTAACTCAGTGGGTCAGGCAGCATCCCTGGGTAACATGGATGGGTGATGTTATGGGTCAGACCCTTCTTCAGACTGATTGTGTGACGGGTGGGTGGGTTTAAGTAAGCTGGGAGAGAAGAGGGGCAGGACAAAGCGTGGCAGCTCATGAGTAGACACGTGGAAGGAGGGTTCCCCAACCCTGCATTAGCTGCTTCTATCACAACTATAAATAAAACTTGACAACATTTCTTTTTTCTTTCCCGATTTCCATTCATTTATTTATTTTTATTCACTTACATTCCAAAAGAGCAAATTTTATTCCATATCTCAAAATTCTGTGCAATGATTTATGAATTTCCATAGAAACTGTATTGCCATAAATCAATGGATGTAAACTGAGGGTTACCTACACTGTCTTTCGAAAGTACTTTCTAATTCTAGCCTCTCTAGGAGAGTTGCTGCCTCACAGTGCCAGAGACCCTCCAAATGTGTCCTGTCCATGTATCTGTCTAACTGTTTCTTAAATCTTGGGATAGTCCCAACCTCAATTTTTTCCTCTGGCAGCTTTTTCCATACACCCACCACCCTTTGTTTGAAAAAGTTACCCCTCAGATTCCTATTATATCTTTTCCCCTAAAACCTATGTCCTCTGGTCCTCAATTCACCTATTCTGGGCAAGAGACACATTCCTTTACAAGATCACCATTCATCCTTCTGCACTCCATGGTATAGAGTCTCAGTCTACTCAACCTCTCCCTATAGCTCAGACCCTCTAGTCCTTGTAACATCCTTGTAAATCTTCTCTGTACTCTTTCCAGCTGGTTTTTGCAGTATTGCTCTATAATTATTTGCAAAAATAGTATCAAGGGCATATTTCTCAAATATACAAGGGATACGTGCTATAATTTTTTGGGGACAAATGAGTAAAATAGACAAGGACAGAGGAACACTAAATTTAAGACAGCTGAAAGTATCTCAATGAAGGATTTTTGAAAGGCAACCACAATAAACAGGGTATGTAATGATAAATTAGTTAATTAGAAAATTGAACTAGAAGGGTTGGAATTTGGAGCACAGGGGTAGAGGTAATGAGTAGTGTTCTCACAAACTTTTCCCAAAAGAACAGGCAAAATTATTGAAATGAGATGTTACATTAAAAACAGCCACCATGAAGCAAAATCCAACCTCCATTCTTCCACACATAAGAGAGAAGCTCTCTATTTTCTGCATTGCTCCAAAACTTTGCACGAAAACCTGGGAAAGGCACAAGGCTTAGTGTAAATATGATAGTAGCATTTAAGAGACTTTTAGATAGGCACGTGTAGCTTCAGGGAATGGAGGGATAAGGTTTCTGTGCAGGTAGATATGAGTTTGTCCTGGCATCATGTTCGGCACAGATGTTGTGGAGTGAAGGGCCTGCCCCTGTGCTGTACTCTTCTATGTGTAGAAAGGGATTGCAGATGCTGCTTTATACTGACGATTGACACAAAGTGCTTGAGTAGCTCAGCAGGACAGGCAGCATCTCTGGATACAAGGATGGGTGACATTTCGAGCCGAGGTGCTTCTTCGGACCCTACGTCTTGACCTGAAACGTCACCCATTCCTTCTATCCAGAAATTCTGCCTGTCCCGCTGAGTTACTCCAGCACTGTTTGTCTGTCTTTGATGTAATCCAGCATTGTTGTTCCCTCCTGCACAAGTCCATCTACGCCCTTAGCACAGCTATTAAGAATGCCAGGCAGAAATTCTGGTTTACGCTGGAGTGCTGTGGCAATGATGCATATTGTGCACATGTTGTAGATTGTGGCAAGGCTTGCACGCCATAACGGTGAAAGTGGGCAGTATCACTGGCACAATGGCTTCCTCCCCAATGAACTCAATGCATTCTTCACCCACTTTGAACAAAAGGCCTGTGGTGGAATGCCACACTCCCCACCAGTCTTGAGTGCACCTTTATCTATGATAACTGAGGCAGGCGTAAGATCAGCCTTCATGACAGTGAATCATCAGAAAACAACTGGTCCGGATGGAGTCCCTGGCCACATCCTCAGGACCGGTGCGGATGTGTTCTCACTTCCCGACTAGACTCCCTTTAAACTCACAACTCTACGGCCAAGTTCGGCTCTAATTCCATCTATAAGCTTGCAAATGACACACCATAATCAAAGACTAGTCCCACCATGGTCATTCCTGCTTCTATCTGCTCCTGTCCAGCAGAAGGTACAGAAGTCTGAAAGCACGCAACACCAGGCTCAGGAACAGCTTCGTCTCCTCCATTATGTGGCTTCTGAACGTCCTTCTATAAGCTAGTGTACTGTCTGATTAACCTCTACCCCATTGAGGACATTGGACTTTGTCTAAGGAACTGATGTGCCACGATGCGCTACAATGCTGAGAACTATATTCTGCACTCTGCATTCCCCATTGCTCTAACTATTGTACTTGAGTTTGAACTGATTGTATCTATGTATGGTGTATCTGATCCTTTTGGATAGCATGCAAAATAAAGCTTTTCACTGTACCTCGGTACATGTGACAATGATAAACCTAAACCTAAAATTCTGGCTCGTGGCCGCCATTATAAAATACGGTACGATAGAACTTTATTTATCCCAAGAGGGAAATTGAACTGCCAACAGTCATAAAAACAAAAAATACATGAAACATGAGATTAAAGTGACGAGTGGAGAGGATTGGGGATGTGCACAGATTGGGGGAGAGGGGAGTCAGTCTCAGTCTACCCCACGACAGAAGGGGGGGAGTTGTACAGCTTGATAGAAGGATCACCTGTGGCGTTCTATGTTGCTTCTTGGTGGAACCAGTCAGTTGCTGAAGGTATTCCTCAAGTTGACCAGTGTGGCATGGAAGGGGTGAGCTGTATTGTCCAGGATGCCTGCAGTTCGAGGAGCATCCTCCCCTCCAAGACCATCTCCGATTAATCCAACTCCACCCCCAGGACGGAGCCAGTTTGTTAATACTATTTGCGACCGTGGCCTTCGCCCTGCTGCCCCAGCACACGGCAGCAAAGAAGATGGCACTGGCTACCACCAATTGGTAGATGCTCATATGCTAATGATTCACTGAAAAAATACTCAACTAATTCACTGCTATTTGGCCTGCAATTGAATGGGCAATAAATATTTCCATGCCAACCTTCTCCACATCCATAGAACAAATAAAATATAAATTTCCATCATAACCAATTTTACTTACGCTTGAATTATTTGTTTCATTTTGTCTGGAAGGTACAGGAGCCTGAAATCTGCAACATCCAGGTTCAGGAACAGCTTCTTCCCCACAGCCATCAGACTATTAAACACAACTTGAAACAAACTATGAACTATAACAACCTATTGCACTTTATCTGTTTACTGATGTGTGTGTATATATATATTCTATGGTGCATGGACACACTGATCTGATCTGTATTTATGACCACAATATATGTGCTGAAGCAAAGCAAGAATTTCATTGTCCTATCTGGGACACATGACAACAAACTCTCTTGACTTGACTTGTCTTGAGATGCGTTTTTGGATGCACTTTTACCTACATTTAAATATTACATTTAAACAATAGGAACATTAAGAGATCACATGAACCTCTCAGTCTTTTCAATAAGATCATCGCTGATTTGGCCTCCCACTACACCAGTTCCTCTATAAATTCCAATAGCTTCCACAGTGTTAAAAACAGATCTCAGACTTCAATATTCTGCATCCATAACATTGTGGGTTAAAGAATTCCTGGAATTCACAACAAGCCAAAGGACAAAATTAGACTCAAAATGCTGGAGTAACTCAGCGGGACAGGCAGCTTCACTGGAGAGAAGGAATGGGTGACGTTTCTTCAGACTGAGAATCAGGAGAGAGGGAAACTGGTGATGTGGAATGACACAAAGAGAATGTAAGGTGTGAAAGGGACAGATCAAAGCAGACGATGTTCAAGGAAATGTACAATGTTTCATTGATGGCTGAGGGGAAGATGACATTGAGGAAAACACACGTGGCTGTGATTCTTCCTCACATCCAGGCATCACAGTGGTGCAGCTGGTAGAGCTGCTGCCTCACATCACAGACCCAGGTTCGATCCTCACCTTGGGAGCTGAGCTGTCTGTGTGGAGTTTGCACATTCTCCCTGTGACTGCCTGGGTTTCCTCCAGGTGTTCCTATTAAATCTTTCCCCTCTCACCTTAAATCCATGTCCTGTGGTTCTCGATTCCCCTAGTCTGGGCAAGAGATTCTGTGTATCTCGGTGTAGAGAGTGGGTGAGCAAGAATAACTTGCAGGGGAAGAAGGAGATGGGGAATGGGACCAAAGGGATTGCTCTCCCAGGAGCTGCCATGGATTTGATGGGGCCAAGTGGCCTCATATGTTGGCCTGAAAGGTGCTAGATTGTTTGTGGAGCTGCCTTTCTGGATGCAAGTGACCTTCTCAGGTCAAAAATACTGTGACATAACTTTGAAATGAAAATTCACCATGGTCACTATTTAAATTGACACTTCTATTTACCCAGAGTCAGGAAATCAAGAACCAGAGGACATAGGTGAGGAGGGAAAGATTTAATAGGAAACAGAGGGACAACTTTTTAACACAGATGGTGGTGGGTATATGGAACGAGCTGCCAGAGAGGGTAGTTGAAACAAGTACTATTACACACTTCATACCTCATAACGAAACGTCACCTATCCATGTTGTCCGGGCATGCTGCCTGACCTGCCGAGTTACTCCAACATTTTGTGCCTTTCTTTGGTAAACCAGCATCTGCAGTAACTTCTTACACAAAGGGTGGTGGATGCACTTCTTCTCTGTGGATTGTCACCTTGTCGTGGTAGAGAAGCTTGTGTGGACCTGAGATCCTGAGAGCGATGCCGTCTGGAGCTATGCTCCTGGAAGGGCTACCCATGGTGATAAGGTCGAGGGGGTGGTCTCTGACAAAGAGCAATCCAACCAATACCTCAACGGTGGAACAGGTGGATGACGATGGCTGACCTTAGTGGAGCGTCACAACAGCTGGGAAGGTGGATGAAGGCTGCAGCAGAAAAGGGTCTCCGATCGTCTTGGACTCCATGCCACTGGATCCTGACCAAGATCTGTCAAGGACCGTGGGGTAGCTGATTGTGCACCAGTCACCCCACATTAAACAAAGTCATGCACAGGCGTCCTCCATATAGGGAATAACCAAAGGGAGGCCTAAGCCATGACCAAATGGAGGCCTAAAAGGTGGGTGCATGGAACAAGTTGCCGGAAGAGGTACACCATTTAGACAGGTACATAGAGATGACAGGTACATGGATAGGACAGGTTTAGACGGATTTGGGCCAAAAGCAGGCAGGTGGGACTAGTGTAGATGGGGCATGTTGGTCAGATGGGCAAGTTGGGCCGAAGGGCCTGTTTCCGTGCTGTATGACTATGACTCTAAATGATGAAAAGTTAGCGTGCTCACTGCCTAGTGACCACATTGTTTGGTTTGTCCTTTAAACTGCGATCTCCCTACCCAGTGCTATTCATCTGCCAGTCAATATAATAAGGTGCCAGGCCTCTGCTGTTCCAACTGCATGGCATTTTTCACTCAAGACATATGTTTTCAATTCCATGAGCTTGTTTACTGCACCCTGAAGAATAGTATTGTTATTTGCCTTTGCTCTTTATCGTCCCTTCTCTCTCTGCTCTTCTTTATTTAGCTTTATTTGTAAGCAATTTGTTTGCTTCAGTCAATGTACTTTGTATCTCTTCCTCATGAGCTTCTATCAAAATGAAGCCATGAGCTAATTCCTGTTCATTCTCAGGACACAAGCATTGCTGGCATTCTTTAGACTGCAGACTTTTAGACTTTGGAGTTACAGCACGGAAACAAGTCCTTTGACCCACCGAGTCCGTGCCGACCAGTAATAACTCTATACACTAGCACCATCCTAGTCCCGAGGGACAATTTACAATTTTACAGATGCCAATGAACCTACAGACTTGTACGTCTTTGGAGTGTGAGATGAAACTGGAGCACCCAGAGAAAACACACGCGGTCACAGGAAGAACATATAAACTCCATACTGACAGCACTTGTGGTCAGGATCGAACCCAAAAATGGGACTAGTTTGGATGGGGCATTTTGGATGGCATGGACGAGCTGGGCTGAAGGCTGTGTTTTATTGCTGTATGACCCTATGACTCAGTCTTAGACTGGAATTTCTGCTTTTAAGGCCACAATGTCAGTCTTGCATTGATGGAGCAATATGCAGGGAATACCCATCCCTAATAGCACTATAGTTCACCTTCATCACTTCCCCCAAGGCAGGCATTATGGGGTGGGTTGGTGCAGTTGTAGAGTTGTTGCCTTCCATAAAATAAAATAGGTCGATGTCAGCATAGCTTGGTGAAGGGGAGGTCTTGCCTGACAAATCTGCTGAAATTCTTTGAAGAAGTAAATACCTGTAGCAGGACAGACAAAGGAGAGTCAGTGGATGTCATTTAACTCGATTTTCAAAAAAGCCTTTGATAAGGTGCCACACGTGAGGCTGCTAATCACATCATCTGTATCATATGTATCATCATATGTCAGCCTTTGTGAGGCTGGAAAAGCACATCTCGGACCCGCAAACCCTCAGCATAGGAGCACCGCAAGGCTGCGTACCCTCCCTTCTCCTCTACTCTCTCTACACCAATGACTGTACCTCCACAGACTCTCTGTCAAGCTTCTCAAGTTTGCGGACAACACAACCCTGGTTGGACTGATCCAGGATGGGGAAGAATCTGCCTACAGACGGGAAGTGTCACAGCTGGCTTCCTGGTGCCATCACAACAACCTGGAGCTCAATGCTCCTAAGACAGTGGAATTGATAGTAGACTTTAGGAGAGCTCCTCCTCCCCTCACCTCACTCACCATCAACAACGCCACAGTCACATCTGTGGAGTATTTTAAGTTCCTGGGGACCATCATCTCCAAGGACCTTAAATGGGGGGCTACCATCGACTCCATAGTCAAAAAGGCACAACGGAGGATGTACTTCCTACAGCAGCTGAGGAAGCATAATCTACCCCAGGCAATAATGGTCCAGTTTTATACGTCCATCGTAGAGTCTGTTCTCACCTTCTCCATCATGGTCTGGTTTGGCTCAGCCACCAAGCACGACATCCGGAGGCTGCAGCGAATCGTCCGATCAGCTGAGAAGGTTATTGGCTGCAACCTTCCCTCCATTGATGAACTGTACACTGCAAGGGCCAGGAAGTGAGCGGGCAAGATCATCTCTGACCCCTCCCACCCTGGCCACAAAACCTTTGAATCACTTCCCTCTGGAAGTCGACTCCGGAGTGTCAAAGCTGCCACAGTTTTTATCCACGAGTGGTAGCTCTACTCAATAACCAAAAATCTGTAGCCTCCTTTTGCTCTGGTATTTTATTAAATTCACATGTTTAATCAATAATGTTTTATTATTAATGTTTAATGGTTTATGTGTCATTGTATGCCGTTGTCATTTGTGGGCGGAGCACCAAGGCAAATTCATTGTATAGGTATGTGAATACTTGGCCAATAAACTTATAGTTCACTCATTCATCATCTAAGGAAGATGAGAGCCCATGATATTGAAGGGCAGATACTAGCTTGGATAGCATGTTGCCTGGATGGAAGAAGCCAAAGAGTGGCAATAAAGGGGGCATTTTCTGGTTGGCTGCCAGTGACAAGTGGACTTCCGTAGAGGTTGGTGCTGGGGTTGCTACTCTTTACATGATATATTAATGATTTGGATGATCCCAGGAGAGTGGGTTAACATATGTTAAGCATTTGACAGCACTGGATCTGCACTTGCTGGAGTTTAGAAGCATGAGGGGGGGACCTCATTGAAATTTACCGAATAGTGAAAGGCTTGGATAGAGTGGACTTGGAGAGGATGTTTCCACTAGTGGGAGAGTCTAGGGCCAGAGGTCATTGCCTCAGAATTAAAAGATGGTCCTTTAGGAAGGCGATTAGGAGGAATTTTGTTAGTCAGAGGGTGGTGAATCTGTGGAATTCCTTGCCACAGGAGATTGTGGAGGCCAAGTCAAGGGATATTTTTAAGGCATAGATACATTTGTGATTAGTAATGGTGTCAGGGGTTATGGGAAAAAGGCATGAGAATGGGGTTAGGAGGGAGAGATAGATCAGCCGTGATTGAATGGCGGATTAGACCTGATGGGCCAAATGGCCTAATTCTGCTCCTATCACTTACGACCTTATGACATTCCAATGTCAGAGACCTGGGTTCGATCCCGACTACAGGTGCTGTCTGTACCTGGAGGTACAGTGTAAAGCAGTTTTGCATGCTATCCAATCAAATCATATACATAGATACAATCAAACCAATGCAATGCAGTAACGAGGAAAACATGTTGCTTTGTTCAACTTTTTTCATGCATAAGAGCCAAAACCTCAGTTATTTTTTCCTGCAAGGCTCTCCACTTAAGTTTTGTCATGATATCAATGCAGTCATCAGTGATTTCCGCCATTGGAGAAAGGATTCATAAAACCAGAGGCCATTTGTGTGGGCTCTTTTGTTGGGAAAAACGATTGCTGCTTTGGCAATGAATTATGTAAAAAATATACGGTTTTCGCAGCATTCTTTTGTCTTCTGTTTCATATTTGCAATTAGGTGACCTAAGCATTCAAGCTCAATACAAAAGCTACACTTAACTTTGTATTTTTAACATTTAATAAGAGATAGAATGTGATATTTCAGCCTAAGGATACGCTTTCAAATGGTGCTGTTTCTTATCCAAGGCAAATCCATGTGAAAATGTGTCTCTCGTCGCTTTGTTCAGTCCCTCTCATTGTTCACTCTTATATTAACATGGAAGACAATCATACAAATCAAAGACTCGCACCAGCAATTACTGCAAGTTATAGTCAACCATAGCACAAAATATCACCTGTATGTGAGATGCCATGGGCGTGTGGATGAGATCACCCCTGTTTCAAAGGAAGGATATCAATGTGGTCATCAATCAGAGCAGATCTGACAACAATTCCTTCTCAGACAATGGAGTGGGAATGGTTCGATTATTATCCATGTGTGTGTGATAGAATAATTACGTGACAACTTCAGACTTTACTTTACTTTTGAGACATATATCGTGGAAACGGGTCCTATGGTCCACTGAGTCCACTCCAACCAGCGATCACCCTGTACACTAACACTATCCCTCACACTAGGGGCAGTTTACAATTTACATTTCTGCCGAAGCCAATTAACCTACAAATCTGTATGTTTTTGGAGTGTAGGAGGAAACGGAGCATCCAAAGAAAAACCTACGTGGTTACAGGGAGAATGTACAAACTCTGTACAGATGACGGCCGTAGTCAGGATCGAACCCGGGTCTCTGGTGCTGTAAAGCAGCAACTCTACCGCTGCGCCATTGTGCCAGCCAATTGATCCTCAATGATCACCTCTCTTCAGTTACTGACGGTCTTCACAGCGGTAAAGACGGCATATGATCTACTTGCCTTCGTGGGTCAGCACATTGAGTACAAGAATCGGGAAGTCACGATGCAGCTTTAGAGTATTCTGGATAGACTGCATTAGTGGTGGGGTATGCAGTTCTGGCAGACCCATTACAGGAAGGATGTGAAAGCTTCGGAGAAGGTGTAGAAGGTCTCCCGGTGAGTCGTAAGAAACCGCGGCCATACGCCGGCAGCAGGCCTGCCTCACCTCACCGTGGAACCAGGAGAGGGGCCGGTGAACACCGGGACCTGGAGAGGAGGATGGAGGGAGTAGGCGGTGGACACTGGACAAAAGGCACGAAGATACCCAAGATGGCGGTGGCTGCGGCAAACAGAGGAACAGAGAGCTGGTGAGCAGCCAGGGCAGTGCATCTTGATGGTGTAGTGGGCCACTGTAGGGCCTGCAGCAGCTAGTACAATGCACCATGATGGTGCAGTGGGCCATGGTAGGGCCTGCAGCAGCTAGTACAATGCACCTTGATGGTGCAGTGGGCCACTGTAGGGCCTGCAGCAGCTAGTACAATGCACCATGATGGTGCAGTGGGCCATTGTAGGGCCTGCAGCAGCTAGTACAATGCACCTTGATGGTGCAGTGGGCCATTGTAAGGCCTGCAGCATCCAGGGGCTTGGCTGGATCGGATGCTGCTCCAAGGGACCAAGCACGCAGAGCGAACATGACATGGAGCGGTGGCGTAGCAGTGGAGGACACCAACGGCTACACGGCCAATCTGACCCAACAACATCTCCAGGACATCGAGTATTCATGGTCAGGTTAAGAAACTGCACTGACAAAAACTGGGACTTGAAAATGGCGCCAAACCTGGCGACTGGTATACGGTTTCAGTGTACTATTTCAATACACATGCATTGCATCTAAAAATGCTTATGTACAGTGATACTTGTACTGAACTGTATGCAAAAAAAAATGTCAATGTTCCTCGTACATGTAACAATAAGGTATGGTTGAATATTGAACAATGTTTACAAGAAAGCAGCCTGGATCAGAAAGTATTAACTACAAGGAGAGGTTGGACAAACTTGGATTGTTTTCTCCAGAATATCAGAGGTTGCGAAGAGGACAGATAGAGGTTTAAAATCTTATGAGAGACACAGATAGAGTGGCAGTCGGAACCTTATTTCCCAGGGTTGAAATTTCAAAACTAGAGGGCATAGCATTAAGAAAAAAGGGGATAAGTTTAAAGGAGACGTGCGGGGCAAGATTTTACATGTACTGTACAATGCTGGATGCCTGGAACACGCTTGCAGGGGTGGTGGTGGAGGTAGATACGGAAGTGGCATTCAGAGTCTTTTGCTTAGACACATGGAAACGCAGGGAATGGGGGGATATGGATCATGTGCAGTCAGATGAGATGACTTAAATGTGGCATCATGATCAGTCCGGACACAGTGGGCTGGACAGCCTGTTCCTACGTTGTGTCATTATTTATTTAATTGCTACAGACTCTACTGTCAAAGGACAGATAATAGAAAAAAAGCACAAAAGAAGTTTCACACCGGGGCCCTTCTTCAGACTGAAGACGCACTGAGTTACTCCAGCACTGTGCCTTTTTTTGTAAACCAGCATCAGCTTCGACAGGTAATAGAAGCCAATTTTGGTCACAACTTTTTTTTTCAGTTCAGTTTAGTTTATTGTCACGTGTGCCGAGGTACAGAGAAAAGCTTTTGTTGCGTGCTATCCAGTCAGCAGAAAGGTAATACAAGGTAAATCCAGCAAAGCCCGACCAAGTAAAGTCCAAAGGTCACCAAAGAGGTAGATAGTAGTTCAGTGGGATGATTGAGTTGCCTGATAACAGCTGAGAAGAAACTGTTCCTGATTCTAGAGGTGTGCGTTTTCACACTTCTATACTTCTTTCAAAACACTGAATGTGTTGAATGGTGACTGAATCCAATAGACCGATGCCAAGGTGTTCATGATGAATGCTGATTGATTGTTTAAGAAGGAACTGCAGATGCTGGAAAATCGAAGGTAGACAAAAGTGCTGGAGAAACTCAGCTGATTGATTGTCAGCCTCAAAAGACAGCTCAGTTCAGTTTAGCTTCCCACCCACCCCTTTGGCCCACAAATTCCATGCCGACCAGCAATCAGCTGTACACTAGTTCTATCCTACACGATAGAAACAATTCACTGTACCCTATAGTCAGGATTGAACCCGGGTCTCTGCGCTGTAAGGGGGCAATTCTACCTCTGCGCCATGGTGCCACAGGTTAGATTACCTTGGGGTCAGGTGGGAATTGATTAATTGATCTTGAATTGTTTTAATTTGACCTCTCTTGAGACAGCATCATGTACCGATTGATGGGCAATAAGGTTTTACGATGAGAATGCATCAGGGGCAGTGTGGGGGGAGGGGGTTGGTGGTGGGGGAGGGGGGCGGGGGGATGGGGGCTGTAGGGGAGGGGGTGTGTGGGGAAGGGGGGCTGTGGGGGGGGGGGGTGGGTGTGGGGGGTTGGGTTGGTGTGGGGGGGGAAATGGGTGAGGAACGGGGGAGCTTTAAAGGCGGGGTGTGGGTGTGTGGTGGAGAGGGGGAGAGGGGGGGGTGTGGGGAGGGGGAAGGGAGAAGGGGAAAGGGGGGTATGAGGGGCGTGGTGTGCGGGGGGGGGGGATTGACTCCACAGTGGCCACCAGCCGCGGCACCAAACAGCACCTCCCGACTCCATACAGCTGCTTCCCCTGACTCCACACGGCTTGCGGACTCAGCCCCACCTCCGGGATTTTATTTTCCTCGCCCGGAAGGGTTGTTACCTTCATGGTGACTGACAGGCGAGAAGACTAATCTGCTGATCTCACAATTTTTTAAACCTTCATACGTTTTGTAATATTCCACCGATCGGAACAAAACTTGGTGCGCTTGGAGCAGAGGAGAATGGTGAGTAAGGTGGCGAAAATATCCTAGCAAAAAATCCTAGCCCACCAGCCATGAGTGAGTCAACTCCAGCCCACCAGCCGTGAGTGAGTCGGCTGCCAACCCACCAGCCGTGAGTGACTGAGCTGCCAGCCCACCAGGCCTGAGTGACTGAGCTGCCAGCCCACCAGGCCCGAGTGACTGAGCTGCCAGCCCACCAGGCCTGAGTGACTGAGCTGCCAGCCCACCTGGCCTGAGTGACTGAGCTGCCAGCCCACCAGGCCTGAGTGACTGAGCTGCCAGCCCAAGAATCCATTTGGCCCGTTGGAAACCAGTCCCTTCGGCCCACAACACCCATACTAGCGCTCCAGAAATCCCCCCCCCCCCCCCCAGAGGTGGAATATAACGTTAGGGGACCAGCCCTCCCATGTGAACATGGGACCCAACGGGTCACACTTAGTCTAGTGACTATAAAAGTAAGAAACCGAGGAGTGAAGTTGAATATGCAGGGGAATTATGCTAACGAGATCCATAAATACCAGTTGTTTAAGCTTTCAATGGCCTCCATTGTTCTAAATACTTGAGTGAGAGCTGAGGCTATCCCTCTACTGGTGATATAAAGCCTGGGCATTGCCTGTCCAGAGTCCTGGCATGGACCTGGGGAACTCCTTTGCTCTCTTTCTCTTGAAATGTGATGTTCTTAGAATTAGAAAATATCTAAACCAAACACAATACTACACCTAAAACCCTACCAAGTCATATATTATGCTATTAACGTGTTTTATTTAGTGAACACTGTTGTTTACTTTGGTCACATATTTGTGACATTGGTTTAAATAACGGAATATATCCAATTCCTTTTCTCCCACCAATATTTTTCCCTTGCACTCAAGCAGTGCTTCATACAGGTAGACAAAAATGCTGGAGAAACTCAGTGGGTGAGGCAGCATCTATGGAGCGAAGGAATAGGTGACGTTTCAGGTCAAGACCCGAAACGTCACCTATTCCTTTGCTCCATAGATGCTGCCTCACCCGCTGAGTTTCTTCAGCATTTTTGTCTACCTTCGATTTTTCCAGCATCTGCAGTTCTTTCTTAAACATTTTGTGTGCTTCATACAGAATAACTTTAGACTTACTTAAGTTAAAAACCATTCTTCACAATTGGAGCCACTTTGTGTAGTTTAATTTACAACTCATTTCCCATCCATTTAAAGCACAGACTCAAACATACAATCGGATATAATCTACAAACCTGATTGTCCTAATCTAAGCTTTCCTTCACATTCTTAATGAATATGATAGAATGGAAACGGACCAAACCCAAAAGTTAGCACCATCAAATTCTTGACTGGTGCCTGCTGTGAAATATTTAAAATCACTCTTTGTTTATTGTCTCCGAGCCAAATTGTTTTCATTCTTTCCATTTCATCCTTTACAACATTGGACCTCACTATTACATATAAGCCCTAGTGGAATACTGAACCAAAGGTTTTTGGGTGATTAATATAAATGTCTTTCGTCATTTTGGTTCACTGTTATATCTTCTCCAAAATACTGTTTCAGAATAATCATGCACCACTTCTATTATCTGATGCTGCTTTTCTATAAACCCTTTGCCATCTCAGACAATCATTTATATAATTCTCCATTCATTCCGATCCATTAATTTCTCCATTGAAGAGGTCAGACTTATTGCTTTGTAGTTTGCACAATATAACTTTAATCTATTTTTATACAAAGACTCCACATATGCTTCACTCCAATCATCTGGCATTCCCCAGCACTCAGTGAACTATTAAAAATATTTGCCCTGAGGAATAACATATCATTTCTTTCATTACCCAATGATAAATTAAAAATGACCTTGCTACATTTTCCATCTTGTAGTCTATTAATTAAGCTAATCTCCCTAGAGGACAGAACCAATCTGACTAGCAGTTTTGTCTGTGTAGCAAGGAACTGCAGATGCTGGTTTATACCGAAGTTGACACAAAGTGCTGGAGTAACTCAGCGGTTCAGGCAGCATCTCTGGAGAAAAAGCAAGGGTAACGTTTTGGGTCAGGACCCTTCTTCATACTGGCTCCAACTCATTCTGGTAGTTTTATCTATCATAACAAGCAAATCTATTTCCCTACAATTCAAAGCAGATAAAAAAGTATATATTCATTTTTTTTGCACTGTTTCATTTATAGTTCTCCTGTTTTTCCACAAACTGGTTACTACCTTGCTGAACTCTGGTGCCCAATATTCACATTAAAAAAAACCTTGTTATTTTGATTATTTTCCTCTCGATGGATATTATTGTTTAATTGTGGAAATTGCTTTTAAAAACTGTGACTATTTCTATGGCTTAAAACAGCTCATTTAAATGGCAGTCATCATACACCACCCTAGCCATCCTCTCTTCTTGTGGCTACCATCAGGAAGAAGGTACAACAGCCTGAGATCCCTGACCAGATTCAAAACTGGCTGAAATGAAACCAGATCATCATTAAACATCTCAGCCAAAGATTGGCCTATGCATGACTCTCAACCGCATCAGTCATTAACTTCTAATTGCCTTCACATGGGGCAATTTGGTAGAGGTAATAAATATTAGCCTGGTCAGCACCATTCACAGCCCTTCAATGTCTAAATCAGTAAGGTGCCCGGCGACCACAGATTATTATTTGCCTTGCAGTTAATTAATAAACCCAAAATCCCAGCCAACATGGGGAATTTTACTCGATCCACCACTCCCCACTCCATCCACTCTGCACCTATCCTGGGGTTACATAACATAGAAACATAGAAAAATAGGTACAGGAGTAGGCCATTCGGTCCTTCGAGTCAGCACTGCTATTCAATATGATCATGGCTGATCAGCTAAAATCAGTACCCCGTTCCCGTTTTTTTCCCCATATTCCTAGATCCTTTGATCCCTTAACAACTAACCTCAAAGCCTGATTGCTACAGCTGTCTCTCAAGGTGAGGCAGGCTTCGGGCAATGACCAGGCCACAGTGTGAATCCTCACGCCCCACCCCCAAACTTCCTTGACAGGCTTGAAGCAATACTCCCTCGTCAAAGGCCTTTCAACTATTTTTAAGCATCTTTTATAGTCACAGAATCTAAAAGCAGTTCGTATAGGGTTTACAAAGTAAAACATAAAACCTTAAATAAATAAATAAACTTAAAGTTATCTTAAACTGCTAGAACTCTTTGGATAAAGGTAAAGATGTTCATAAGAGGAAAGTACCTTCTTCCTTTGGAAAGTATACCGAAGAGATTTACCAGTAAACTGCCTGGATTTGGAGAGTATTAGCTGTAAGGAGAAATTACACAAAGATGGATTGTTTTCTCCAGAGTGTCGGAGGTTGAGGTTGATAGAATTGTATAAAATTATGAGAGATGGGGCTTCGGTCAAATTATTTCTCCCAGGATGGGAGTATCAAAGACTAGAGGGCACAGCTTTAAGGTAAGAGAGGCAAAGTTTAAAGGAGACATGCGACGGGATGCGCCACTCTCTGTATTTGACACAGAGGGTGGTGGGTGCCTGGAACGCTCTGCCAGGGTTGGTAGTGGAGGCCGATATGATAGTGGTAATTAAGAGACTTTTAGATAGGCACGTGGAAGGCAGGGGATGGAGGGATATGAATTACATGCAGGCTGAGGAGATTAGATTAACTTGGCATTAGGTTTGGCATGAAAATTGTGGGCCAAAGGGCCCACAAGGTCTGTTCCCATGCTGTTCTGTTCTATACTCTATGTTCTATGTAACGCTCACCTGTTCTTTCCTATTCTACTCAAGGTTGACAGCTCCAAAGAAAGTTGCCACTAAAGTGATAATAGTTAGAGCTGGAGTCAAGGTGAGGGGTCAGATATGAAATGCACCCAGACTCCCAGGGCAGAACCTTTGTGTCCCACTCTATGTATTGAACTGCATCCAGCAATGAAGTTGGAGGTCCAGGACAGCACAGTGGTGCAGTGGTGGAGTTGCTGCCTTACATCGCCAGAGACCCGGATACTGTCTGTACAGAGTTTGGACGTTCTGCTCATGAGTGTGTGGGTTTTCTCCAGCTGCTCCAGTTTCCTCCTCCATTCCAAAGATAGACATAGAAACATAGAAATTAGGTGCAGGAGTAGGCCATTTGGCCCTTCAAGCCTGCACCGCCATTCAATATGACCATGGCTGATCATCCAACTCAGTATCCTGTACCTGCCTCCTCTCCATACCCCCTGATCCCTTTAGCCACAAGGGCCACATCTAACTCCCTCTTATATATAACCAATGAACTGGCCTCAACTACTATCTGTGGCAGAGAATTCCACAGATTCTCCACTCTCTGTGTGAAAAATGTTTTTCTCATCCCAGTCCGAAAAGATTTCCCCCTTATCCTTAAACTGTGACCCCTTGTTTTGGACTTCCCCAACATCGGGAACAATTTTACTTCGGAGTCACGTGAGCGATTCCGTGAAGAACCCGTTCAGCACGCATGCGCGGCATTACGTCCAGCAGAGCAACAGTGGCACAGCTATGGAGGTGAAAGAACGGACCGTCAGGTAAGCTGACGTCAGTTTTCTTTCACAGGGAGCCTTCACAGGGAGTCAGAAACAGGTGAGTTGATCATGGGGAACAAGGATATGGCGGACCAATTGAATAACTACTTTGGTTCCGTCTCCACAAAGGAAGACATAAATAATCTGCCGGAAATAGCAGGGGCCCGCGGGTCAAAGGAGTTGGAGGAATTGAGTGAAATCCAGGTTAGTCGGGAAGTGGTGTTGGGTAAATTGAATGGATTAAAGGCCGATAAATCCCCAGGGCCAGATAGGCTGCATCCCAGAGTACTTAAGGAAGTAGCTCCAGAAATAGTGGATGCATTAGTAATAACCTTTCAAAACTCTTTAGATTCTGGAGTAGTTCCAGAGGATTGGCGGGTAGCAAACGTAACCCCACTTTTTAAGAAGGGAGGGAGAGAGAAACGGGGAATTACAGACCAGGTAGTCTGACATCGGTAGCGGGGAAACTGCTAGAGTCAGTTATTAAAGATGGGATAGCAGCACATTTGGAAAGTGGTGAAATCATTGGTCAAAGTCAGCATGGATTTACGAAAGGTAAAGCATGTCTGACGAATCTTATAGAATTTTTCGAGGATGTAACTAGTAGCGTGGATAGGGGAGAACCAGTGGATGTGGTGTATCTGGACTTCCAGAAGGCTTTCGACAAGGTCCAACATAAGAGATTAGTATACAAACTTAAAGTACACAGCATTGGGGGTTCAGTATTGATGTGGATAGAGAACTGGCTGACAAACAGGAAGCAAAGAGTAGGAGTAAACGGGTCCTTTTCACAATGGCAGGCAGTGACTAGTGGGGTACCGCAAAGCTCAGTGCTGGGACCCCAGCTATTTACAATATATAATAATGATCTGGATGAGGGAATTGAAGGCAATATCTCCAAGTTTGCGGATGACACTAAGCTGGGGGGCAGTGTTAGCTGTGAGGAGGATGCTAGGAGACTGCAAGGTGACTTGGATAGGCTGGGTGAGTGGGCAAATGTTTGGCAGATGCAGTATAATGTGGATAAATGTGAGGTTATCCATTTTGGTGGCAAAAACAGGAAAGCAGACTATTATCTAAATGGTGGCCGACTAGGAAAAGGGGAGATGCAGCGAGACCTGGGTGTCATGGTACACCAGTCATTGAAGGTAGGCATGCAGGTGCAGCAGGTAGTGAAAAAAGAGAATGATATGTTAGCTTTCATAGCAAAAGGATTTGAGTATAGGAGCAGGGAGGTTCTACTGCAGTTGTACAGGGTCTTGGTGAGACCACACCTGGAGTATTGCGTACAGTTTTGGTCTCCAAATCTGAGGAAGGACATTATTGCCATAGAGGGAGTGCAGAGAAGGTTCACCAGATTCCTGGGATGTCAGGACTGTCTTATGAAGAAAGACTGGATAGACTTGGTTTATACTCTCTAGAATTTAGGAGATTGAAAGGGGATCTTATAGAAACTTACAAAATTCTTAAGGGGTTGGACAGGCTAGATGCAGGAAGATTGTTCCCGATGTTAGGGAAGTCCAGGACAAGGGGTCACAGCTTAAGGATAAGGGGGAAATCCTTTAAAACCGAGATGAGAAGAACTTTTTTCACACAGAGTGTGGTGAATCTCTGGAACTCTCTGCCACAGAGGGTAGTTGAGGCCAGTTCATTGGCTATATTTAAGAGGGAGTTAGATGTGGCCCTTGTGGCTAAGGGGATCAGAGGGTATGGAGAGAAGGCAGGTACGGGATACTGAGTTGGATGATCAGCCATGATCATATTGAATGGCGGTGCAGGCTCGAAGGGCCGAATGGCCTACTCCTGCACCTAATTTCTATGTTTCTATGTTTCTGCTGTCCGGCAGAGAAGAAAGGCTCTGCAACAAACCTGTCCCCCGCTCGACTCCACGGAGGAGCGTTTTCTATCGCGGGGGCAGCAACAAGGCGGTAGGACCGCTAACCGGGCGCTCCGCTATCCCGACACCGTGACCGAGCCCAGCTCCGCTAGCGCCTGAGCAGCGGGCTGGATGTACAAGCCAAGGAAGAGGCGTTCCGGCCGGTGGCTCCGACTTATCGGACGGGGACGTCTCTCCACCCAGGCGGGGGAGAGACAGCCGCCTGAGCCACTTTGAGCGGCTCATGGTGCAGGAGCTCCAGCGTTGTGCACCCCAGGAGGGGCGCTCTCGCAGAGGGGTGTCATGCACTCCCTCCACAGTGCCTTGTGCACTATCCATTGCTTCCTCCTTTCCAGAGGATAGCTTTGGTGACCAGGACTGGGCTGGTCAAGAACAGGGGCAATGGCTGAAGATCTCGGGAGTATGCAAGTGGTGCAGGAACAGGAAGAGCTGCTAGGTGTGGTGTGTGGTGGACAGCTACGTGGAAACCCCACGTGCAGGAGGCCGTTAAAAGCCTGACGACAGCCATCACATCGTTTTGTTTTTTTTTTGGTTTTTTTTACCTCCTCATTCCATGGACAAATACGGAGAGACCACAACAAGTAAACAAATCGTAAACAAGTCATAAGACCTGCCATAAAATCCTACATTGCGGGGTTGTGCATACCCCAGCCACTGAGCCAAACCCATTGCTCTTTGGCAGAAACCTCACAAAGCATATGAAGGGCATGCAAGAGGTTTTACAAAACTTTCGGCTCATGAGGGCAGGGCTGGGACGAGTAGCCAAAAACTGTAATTCCTACGCAGCAGCACCCTATCGCATCCATCAGTCAACGTCTACCATATCGGACTGATGAAAGCTCAGGGTCCGCATCTATCACCGAAAGTCTTCTTTAGACCAGGGCCCAGAGCGGACCCCATGGAAAATGTGCCACCCCCCAACGTCACCGCCACATCAGACAACATGCAACACTCGTTGGACCGGCAGGAAACAGAAGAATACCCATAACCATGGAGGTAGGTGGGTCTGGTTCCTACCAGTATATAGAGTAATACTAACACATGGGAGTCTATCACGAGCGATCAGTATATACTCAATGGCATTAGTGAATACAATTCATACTAGAAAAATTGCCACCAGGTCAACATTCACCCCAGAGTGTATTTTTCCCCTCTCCGTTAAAGAAACAAGAGGGACAAGCTGAACTGGTGAGAATAATTACAAAGGGTATCATGGGAAAACCTAAACCCTTGCAATTCGTATCAAATATATTCACTAAACCCTAAAAAGATGGCGGATGTCCCATCATCATTGACTTAACTTCACTAAATATGTTTGTTAAGTATATACATTTCAAAATTGAACCGGTTGTTACTGCCAAACAACTAAATTCCAAAGGATACTTCATGGCAAGCATTCATCTTAAAGATGTTTACTATTTAGTACCATTCACTAGGATCATCGCAGATACCTGAAATTTACCTGGATGGGGCAGCTATAGCAGTTTAAAGCGTTACCCAATGGGTTCACATCAGCCCAAGAGTGTCACCCAGCCACTAAAACCAGCTCTGGCAATATTCAGAAGACAAAAACATATTGTCATGGCATATCTTGATGATATCCTAAATGGTAGGCAAGACCATGAATTTGACTTTGTTAGCTGTTTAGCTACCAAACAGTTATTCGAAACCCTGGGGTTGTCTTACATCCAGATAAATCTAAGTTAAAGCCATCCTCTATCATGGACTGCTTGGGCTTCATAATTAATTCAGTCTACATGACTGTAACATTGCCAAGAGACAACATAGTTGAATTGGCACAATCATGCAACAATTTAATGGTCAATAAACTAACAACTACTCGACAAGTAAGAGTAATTGGGAAAATGGTAGCAACATTTCCGGCTACATAAATCGGACCTTTGTACCAAAAACGACATACAGGTCATTATGATCGTTTCATGAAATTATCCACTGAAGTAATATCAGAACTACAGTGGTGGGCAAAAAACGTTTGACATAGTTTCAGCCTATTATCATCACTAACCCTACGTCAGTCATCCATACAGATGCCAGTGCTCAAGGCTGGGGAGCAACTAACTATATCCAGCACAAGTAGTAGATGGACTAACCCAGAATCATCGTTACCACTTACACTGGGCATTAATTATCTAGAGATGTTGGGTGACTTTTATGGTTTAAAAGCATATGCATAAATATGCATCACTTGCATGTACGGTTATAAATAGATAATACTACGGTGGTGGCCTACATTAACCATATGGGCGGCATAAAATCGGTATCATGCGACAAGTTAGTCAACACAATTTGGCAATGGTGTGTCCAAAGACATATTTGGCTATCAGTAACTTACCTGCCACAGAAATTCTCTGCCACAGAAGGTAGTTGAGGCCAGTTCATTGGTTATATATAAGGTAAATACAGTGGCAGACACCAGGTCACGTAAATGGACGTGGGGGATTACGTGCCCTCCGCTCCCACCCTCAATAATATGGGTCAAATTCATCAGCTGATGTCTCCTTATCTTTACTATGTTTACTTCAATAACTGTGTCTATCTGTGATTCCACACCGCTGCTTTGAAATATGCCGCGCAAGTCAAGTCAAGTCAAGTTTATTTGTCACATACACATACGAGATGCGCAGTGAAATGAAAGTGGCAATGCTCGCGGAACAACAAAACAACCAAACAAATTATAAACACAATCATAACACACATATTATTTTACATAATAAATAATAGAAGGAAAAACGTTCTGTACAGTTAGTCCCTGGTGAGAAAGGCGTTTACAGTTTACAGAACGGGTTCTTCACGTAATCCCTCATCGTAACTCCTCATAAAATACAGATCAAACTTCTAACTGGTAAGTTCTCATTTAATCTTACTATTTTCCTGCATCTAGCCTGTCCAACCCCTTAAGAATTTTGTAAGTTTCTATAAGATCCCCCCTCAATCTTCTAAATTCTAGCGAGTACAAGCCGAGTCTATCCAGTCTTTCTTCATATGAAAGCCCTGACATCCCAGGAATCAGTCTGGTGAACCTTCTCTGTACTCCCTCTATGGCAAGAATGTCTTTCCTCAGATTAGGAGACCAAAACTGTACGCAATACTCCAGGTGTGGTCTCACCAAGATCCTGTACAACTGCAGTAGAACCTCCCTGCTCCTGGTTTGGATGTGCAGGTTTGTAAGTTAATTGGCTTTCGTAAATTATAAATTGTCTCTAGCGTGTAGGATGGTGCTAGTGTATGGGGTGATCGCTTGTTAGCGCGCATTTGGTGGGTCGAAAGGTTTGACTAATAAGTGGAAACACAAAGAACTGCAGATGCTGCAGATGTCGGTCAGCATCCGTAGAGGGAGTGAAATTGAGTTTGAAGAAGGACTTAAAATGTCCGTCCATTTCCTCCACAGATAATGCCTGATCTGCTGAGTTCTTTCAGCTCTTTGCATTCTGATTAAGAAGTATTTTTTAATAGATCACCATTTCCAGACTTTATAATTGGGTAACCAAAATTTAGATGCTTGCGTCACCTAGTGGTCTCCTTTATGATTTGTTTGCCTGGTTTCCACTTTTGACAGTCCATAAGGTCAGCAAGCTACCTTCCCTGAAAGAGAGGGAAGGCCGTGGAGGCCAAGTCAATAGATATTTTTAAGGCGGAGATTGACGGATTCTTGTTTATGATGGATATCAGGAGTTATTGGGAGAAGGCAGGAGAAAGGGCTTGAGAGGGAAAGATAAATCAGCCATGGTTGAATGGTGGAGTAGACCTGATGGGCCAAATGGCCAATTCTGTTCCTATAATTTATGAACTTATGAGGGAACCAGTTAGGTTTTTGAAGCTATCGAACAACTTTGCAGTCATTTGTTCTGAGGTTTTTTTTTTAACTCATGGTGCGATTTGAAATGTTCTTAAGGTCTGAATCATGAATTCTGAATAACATATTGTTTTGCTATCAAGCAGTCCAAGTCTCTACGCCCACCCCCTTTAACGAGCAGAAGTGCCTCGAATCACATTGCAGGGAAATATGTGGATACCAAAATCAAAGGAAATACCAGGAGATGATCAAATGGTTGGCCAAATAGACTTGTTGTAAAGAAGGTCTTAAAAAAGAAGGAGAGGTAATGGAGGAGATGGAATTTAAGGAGAACGTTGCTGGAGTAACTTTAATCAGTAACTTCTGTTCATCACTGGCATTGTAGTTGAAAGGAGAACATTTGTTGCTTTCAATGGGATTATCTGTCATTTGTGGGTGAACAGTTGTCTGGGGCTGTATGTGAGTGTGTCTTGTCTTGTTTATATATGGAACCAAACAGGTTCACAATACTTACCATTCGTGGTTGTTATCTCCTGGGCTCAATGTCTGTGTTATAAAAATAAATAAGAGATACTTGGCATTTTAAAATTGTATCAACATGCAGTTACTATGGAAAGGACAAACAAGTCTCTCTGTATCTTAAAATCATGGTTAAACTCCAGCGTCTATGTTGAAGGGCTCAGGAAGAGATGTATACTGCAAGAATAAAGATCTGAATCTCAAGATTATATTGGAGCTGTGTAACATATTCCAACCATCTGTTCTCTAAAATCTATAAAGTCTCAATGTGTACGTATTCCATTCTCTGTGTTTCCTTTTATTGTGTGTGTGATCACCCGTTTATTTTAACCCTTTAATTTTCATCTTTCTTTGACCTGATTACATTTTCCCATCCTGCCATGCAGTTTCATGGCAGCCATTTTAAAAGACATTTAGACAGGTACAAGGATAGGAAATGTTTAACAGGGGTACGGGCCAAACACGGGCAGGTGGGACTAGTGTAGATGGGGAATCTTGGGCAGCATGGGCAGGTTGTGCCAAGGGACTGTATGACTCTCTGCGTTCAAGCCAGGCGACTCTGTGTGTGATCTGCAATCACACATTACAATCGCTCCACTCCTTTAAATCTCTACTCCAACAGCAGTATTTCTCACATTCTTTGCTTTATCATGTGTTGTCCACTGTGGATGGCTCGATTGTAATCATGTATTTTCTTTCCACTGACTGGATAGCACATAACAAAAGCTTTCCACTGCACCATGGTACTCGTGACAATAAACTAAACTCAATCTGTCTGACTCCATGGCTAGATGATCTAAACGTGCTTGATACAACTTCTACTTATATTTATAAAATGCTGTAAATATTCAGGTCAGGCAGCGTCAGTAGAGTGAAAAAGCGAGTTAGTATTTCAGGTCAATGACCTGACAAAGATCACCACATTAACAATTCCTCCTTCCAAATTCCTGAACTGATGGGTGTTTCCTGCACCTCCTGTTGTTATTTCAGATTCCCCGCATCTATAGTTTTTGTCTTCCTGTTAAACTTTAGTTGATTCATAACAACAGCAAATCCAAACACATCACAGAGACACCCCACTAGGCTTCACAAATAAACCCACTCATTAGGTATCCATTCATTAGATATTAGGAAAACTCATTCATTAGGTATTTATTCACAATTAGGGGCTGGCTCACAGCTGTTGACGTGCACCCACACTCGCCAGCAAGAATAAAATGAATATTGGTCAGGAACCTGTAACCTATTTACTTATATTCCGAAAGACATAGAGAACATGTGTAAAGGGCCTGTCCCACTAACCCGACTTTTCAGCGACTGTCTTTGACCTTCAAGCTCGAGGGCACTCGACTGAAAAACCTCGAGCTGGTTCGACCGTCAGCGATGAAACCGCAAACTGGATCCACTGTCAGCACACGCACACGCACACGCACATGCGCACGCACACGCACACACACACGCACATACACATGCACACGCACACGCACACACATCACAAAGGCGGGGGCCAGGGAAAGCCGGGGAGCGCTGTCTGAAATTCACACGCTGCAAAGCCAAGGTGATACCCCCGATGAACAGGAAGGTAAAAGACGGATGACACAGTGTACAGTAAGTCATTTAAAAGAGCGGGGAGGAGGGAGGGGAGGGGAGAAAGGAGGAGAAATGGAGAGAAAGGGGGAGAAGGGGAGAGAAAGGGGGGAGAAGGAGTGGAGATACTTTTAAGAAGCCAGACAACTTTGAAAAAAGTTTTGCAGGCATTTAACATTACCGGCCGGTTTTCCTTGGTTCTGAAAACTCGTGCTTACGTTTTATTTCCCCAATGAGCCAATTAAAATGCCCGGTAAGCAAATGAGATTGCCTACGGCTACCTCGACTACCTCTAACTACATGGCGACCCCACTACTACTGCACTACCAGTTCAAAAGAAACATGCCGACCAATTTTTACTCGCAGAAAAATTTTCAGCATGTTGAAAAATTTTCCTCGACCAAACTGAGGTCGCGAGTATGCGGGAACTTCTCTTGAGCATGAAGGAGAGTTACAGTGACCTCCTAGGACCACGTGTCAACCATGCTGCGAGTTTGTGGTGAGCGCAAACTCTTCTAAACTCGCAAATTAGGTCGACATAGTGGAACAGGCCCTTAAGTCTCTTATCTCTGTCAGTATTGAGGTTATCGGCACAGAAACATACATGAAAAAGTCACCTACCTGATTTAAGGTTCACATTGAGAAATTACCTGATAACATAAAACATAGAGCAGTACAGCACAAGACAAGGCCCTTCGGCCCACAACGTCTGTGCTGAGCATGATGTCAAGACCATCAGTAATCTACCTGCGCAAAACCCATATCCCTCCATTCCCTGTCTATCCATATGTCAATTCCAAAGTATTTTAAATGCCACTAACATATCTGCTTCAACCATCACCCTTGGCAGCGAGTTTCAGGCACCCACCACCCTCCATGTAAAAAACTTGCCTTCTCTCACCTTAATTAAACCGTAACCGCATGGAGTTGTTGAATTTGAAGTAAATTAACAAAATATACTTGTAAGCACTGGAAGTACACATATACATAAGGAGCTGTAGATGCTGGTTTACAGAAAAAGACACAAAGTGCTGGAGGAACTCAGCGGGTCAAGCTGCCTGACCTATTGGATGTAACATACCTATCAATTGTAATGAGAAAGTGAATCCTCTCACAAGAGCTAACACAGATTTTCTGGGCCGAATGGCACCCTTTGATCATTAAACATTCTGTGACCTTCATATCTAGAGTGATTGAAAGGTCCTTTATTGAACTCAATATTCTATCTTCTGCAACAATGTTTTTTAAATCTATAATTATTGCTTTACTGTTAAGTGCAATGTGATTTTTATAAATGTAGGATTCCAAAAACTTCTTATACTAACGATCAGTATATTCCTTCAATCTCAAAGACTCGTGTACATGTCCTACACTTACTCTTGTCCCCAAAATAAATCGCATCACATTTCTCTGCCCTAAGTTTTGACTGATATCCAATCTATTAATCAGTCCAATGAAAGTAGAGTGCAAGTATGTCATTCCATTCCTGAATGTGAGCATATTAAATAGAAAGGCTTTTCCATGCCTTGATAATGGAATTGGCCAATATGTGTTCTGGTTCACTTTGTAATTTGAGAGGTCACCAGTTGTTCTTGGCATTGTTCAGAAGATGGCCATGAGAACTGCCTGCATTGGACAGAATGCTCTCTGCATAGAGTTTAAGTATGTGGCTCCTGACCAATTCTTTACGCTCCAATTGCTAATCTTCCTGCACGCAAGTTTCAATGGCACCTGAAATAACAAGAGTGAATGTGGGAAGTCAACTCCAGTTCCCCCGTCCTGTGAAAAACAATATTACGAGGAGCATCCGTCAAAGCAGTTTGGATCCTGAGATGACCATTCAAAGGCAAAGTCAAAATCTGTCAAAGAAATCTGAGGGAATTATGACATATTTGACCTGATGGACTAAAGCAGTTTACAAGCTATGAAATGTGAAAGGTATGAAGGTGGATGAGTCACCGGCATCAGATGGACTACACGCCAGGGCTCTTGTAGTAGGAATAACAGCAGAGACTATTTTTCAATGGGGGTGGAAGATTCAGAAGTCGGAGGTGCAGAGGGACTTGGGAGTGCTGGTGCAGAATTCCCAAAAGGTTAATTTACAGGTTGGATCGGCAGTAAGGAAGTCAAATACAATGTTAGCATTCATTTTGCGAGGACTAGAATATAAAAGCAGGGATTTAATGCTGAGACTTTATGGGGCACAGGTCAGACTGGGATACAGAACCTAACTATAGGTAACAGATCTATGTGTCCCCGTTTCATCAGAAGGTTTGAAGTAATTGGAGAGAACAAGAGGCAGAATATATAGCATGAGTAAATGCCTCGACAATTGAGACTCCTATTGTGGTTGAGTTTTGATACCAGATCCAAGAGAATTATTCACAGGTTGGGTCTTTGATCGTAGAAGTGTTTTGAAAGACGTCAGTCTAACTATCACTCAAAAGGTTCTGCACAGTGGGTTCCATTAACCATAAGTGATTGTAAAATACAATGAAACCAATTGTAAAGAATTAAATTTCCAACACATTCAGCTTTGACACATAATTAAAGTGAAAAGCGTTTAGAAAATGTCCTTAAGTCTTTCAGTGGATGGCGTTCGGTGATTTCTCATTCCATGTGATATGTCACACTGTTCCAAAATTAAAATTCTCAGCAAATGAAATGAAGTTCATCTGGTTTGGCTTACTGGCTCTGAGTCTGAAGATTGTAGGTTCAAACCTAACTCCCGGAGAACCGGGGGAAGGGGGTCTTATCTTCCGCACCCCCAAGGATGGCTGCGAGGTGCCCCCGGGAAACAAGGGCTGAAGAGGGCCGTGTAATGGCATGAGATGACGGTCCGTGGGTGGCCCGGAATGGAGGCAACGGCCGCAACGGTCCTTTGTGGCCAGCTGCAGCTTCTGCATATATTCAGCGGGCTGTTCTGTACCTTCTGCACTAACCAGGGGTTGTGCTTATGTATGGTGCTGGTCTTGATGAGCTGAATGCAAAAAAGGTATTTCACTGTACCACGATACATGTGATAACAAAGATCCCATTGACCATTGAGAAGCAGGGGGCCCATTGCATAGTTTGGTGTGCAGCTCCCGAATGAGATGTTAAACTTCTCAGGTCAAGATAAAAGCTTCCATGATAATATTTTGTGTCTTGCCCGACACTTTATTCTTCAAGCCACACATAAAGCAGGGTCCTGTCCTGAATCGCTGTCTGTCCATTTCCTTCGCAGATGCTGCCAGACCCATTGAGTTCCTCCAGCACTTTGTTTTTTTACATAAGGCGGTTGCCATGGTACTTATCTCATTGCTGCTTGCCGAGTCTTTATGCCGTCATTGTGTACAGAATGCAGCATACAGTCTACCCTGTGATAAATAGAAGTTTAAAACAAAATGTTGCCACACAAAAAAACATGAATTTGGAACCTACTGGTTTTGTGGAATGCACTGTTTGAATGCAAGCTGGTTCTGACTAATAATGTTCAATGAAAGTAGAGCTTCCGTCATTTAAACAATCCCAGACACTACTGACACTAAAAAATTCAAGCATTGTGGAAATGTTTTTGTGAGAGACATGCAAGAATTGACTGACGCCAGTCCAATAACTGCACCAACAACTTCCAATCAGGGGTGTGAACACAGCTGGGGTGTGAGACTGTGGAGAGTGGGGGGGGGGGGGGGGGGGGGGGGGGGGGGGGGGGGGGGGGAATAGATGAGAAATTACACAAATACCAGTAAGAGGAGCAGACTCATGATTTACATTTCACCATGTTCATTTTCACCCCACATTAGAGAAAAGTGAAGTGCACCCCCTCAGAGACTGCTGTTACTGCATTCTCTAACTCTCTTGTTCTGGTAAGAATATTTACATGTGTGAACCGCTATCCTCGAGGAATGAATATTTTCCTGGGAGCTACTGTATGTGCATTTCTTTGGGGGGGGGGGGGGGGGGGGGGGGGGGGGGAGGCATTTTTCTCGGTTTCTCAACTTGGGATAATTTGATCCTGTGCATTCTATAGGGTGATTTCACGAAAGGTCACTGGAGCGTAGATCCGCACCCACGTGACCGAAATTCTCAAGTGGAGGACATGCTAGACATCCGGTACATGTTAGTGGATGGGAAAACACGCACTTTCCCACCCGTGAAAAATTTTGATTTTAGGTCACGTGGGTGCGGATCTATGCTCCAGTGACCTTTCGTGAAATCACCCTATTGGGAGCGGCACAGTGACGCAGCTGGTAGTGTTACTGCCTCACGGTGCCAGACACCGGGTTTGATCCTCACCTCGGGTGCTGTCCATGTGGAGTTTGCACGTTCTCCCAAAGACCACGAGGGATTTCCTCCGGGTGCTCTGGTTTCCTCACACATCCCAAAGACAAGTGGGTATGTCGGGTAATAGACCTCTGTTAAAAAAAGTCCCCTAAGTGTGCAGGGAGTGGATGAGAAAGTGGGATAACATAGAACGAGTGCGATAGTCGACATGGACTTGGTGGGCCGAAGGGCCTGTTTCCTTGCTGTATCTCTAAACTAAACTAAACTAATTTTACAAAACTATGTGCATAATATTAATTTAGAGGTTTGTCTGCCAAGACAGTTGAGGGGCTGAGAAATTGGCCCGCAAAGTCAGCTTCAGAAGTCGGCTCTAGGAATGGTTCTGCCGGCTCCAGCCAGGCCAGAGTTCCAGAGTCCTGCCGCAGGGGGGCAAATTAGACCCTGATTTATCCAGTCAGTGGAAAGACTACACATGATTACAATCAAGTCGTCTGCAATGTACAGATACCGGATAAATGGAATAACATTTAGTGCAAGATAAGTTCCAGTAAAGTCTGATTAAAGATAGTCCGAGGGTCTCCAATGAGGTAGATGGTAGCTCAGGACCACTCTCTCATTGGTAACTGGATGGTTCAGTTGCCTGATAACAGCTGGGGAGAAACTGTCCCTGAACCTGGAGTTTTATGTTCCACTGCAGTCTAAGGGAAGTTTAAACTAAATAGCAGGAGGGAGTATAGATATGGAGTTAAAGGAGAAGTGAGTACAGGGAAAGTTACAAAAGACTCCCAAATTAATGGGAAGGAAAGTTCGAGAAGGGATAAGAGAGCAAGGTCAGGGCCAATGTGACCGGTGTGAGGGGGAGGTGAATACCAAAGTCAAAGTGTTGTATATGAATGTGCGAAGTATAAGAAATGAAGTGGATGAGCTTGAGGCTCAGTTAGAAATTGGCAAGTATAATGTTGTGGAAATTACAGAGACATGGCTGCAAGAGGGCCAGGGCTGTGAACTGAATATTCAGGGGTATACGTCCTATTGAAAAGACAGACAGGTGGGCAGAGGGGGTGGGGTAGCTCTGTTGGTAAGGAATAAAATTCAGTCCCTTGTTAGGGGTGACATAGAATCAGAAGATGTAGTCAGAATGGATAGAATTGAGGAATTGGGACAGGCCCTTTACTCTCTGGGGTCAGGTAAAAAGACCCCAATGGGACTTAACTACAGGCTCCAAAACAGTAGCCTGGATATAGGGTGCAAGCTGAATCCCCAAGAAAGGGAGTTTGTGAAGTGCCTCTGTGATGGATTCTTAGAGCAGCTTGTACTGGAGCCTACCAGGGAGAAGGCAATTCTGGATTTAGTGTTGTGGAATGAACCGGATTTGATAAGGGAACTTAAGGTAAAGGAGCCATTAAGAGGTAGTGACCATAATATGATGTTTTAATCTACAATTTGAGAGGAAGAAGGGAAAATAGGAAGTGTCAGTATTACAATTGAGCAAAGGGGACTATGGAGGCAATGAGGGAGGAGCTGGCCAAAGTTGATTGGAAAGAGACCCTAGCAGGGATGATGGTGGAAAACTAATGGCAGGCAGGGGCAGAAAACCCGGGGGGGGCAGAGGGGGGACACGTCTCCCCCATGTTTTGAGAGGTGGGGGACATCCCCCCCCCAGGTTTTTGTCATCCGGATTTTAAAATCTCCGCTTTCCGCGAGACAGTGGAGGTGGGACTGCTGATCAAGGGCGCCTATTGGATGAGATAGACATCGGTCAGCAGACAATGGGGGCGGGACATAATGATTCAGCGCGATGATTGGTGGAGGGAGGAATGGGTGGGGTGGGACTGAGGGTAGAGTGCAGTGATTGGAGGACGGAGACGTGGCACAGACCTGCGCCTCATTCGCAGCCAGGATCGATCCCAGCCAGGTCACCGGCGCTGTCTCGTCCCCACCAGAGTGCCCCCCCCCCCCCCCCCCCCCCCCCCATGGGTGGCCAGAGAGGTCGGGAGTCAGAAAGGAGCTGTACTCCCAGGCCCACAGCCAGCGCAGGGAAGCAGCGCTAAACCCAGCTCAACTCTGCCTGTCCCGCCAGGTTAACCTGCCTGGGATTGCGGGAAATATGGCCAGCGTGGAGAAGCAGCTCTGGTGTCCCGTCAGTCCAGGCAGGGCTGTAGTTAACCCGGCGAGACAGGCAGAGTTAGCTGCATTTAGCACTGGATTGAGCCTCCGAAGCCTCGCGCATGTGTGTGTGAGTGTGCGCATGCGCGCTCGGACGCCAAAAATTTGTGTCCCCCCTGTCCCCTGGTCCCCTCCATATTTTGATAGCGAGTTCCGTGCCTGATGGCAGGTATTTCTGGGAATAATACAAAAGGTGCAGGATCAGTTCATTCCAAAGAGGAAAGATTCCAAGGGGAATAAGGGGTGACCGTGGCTGACAAGGGAAGTCAGGGACTGTATAAATATAAAAGATAAGAAGAATAACATAGCAAAGATGAGTGGGAAGCCAGAGGATTGGGAAACTTTTAAAGAGCAACAGAAGATAACTAAAAAGGTAATACACGGAGAAAATATGAGATACGAAGGTAAGCTAGCTAATAGTATAAAGGAGGATAGTAAAAGCTTCTTCAGGTATGTGAAGAGGAAAAAATTGGTTAAGGCAAATGTGGGTCCGTTGAAGACAGAAACAGGTGAATTTATTATGGGGAACAAGGAAATGGCAGAAGAGTTGAACAGTGCTTTGGATTCATCTTCTCTAAGGAGGACACAAACAATCTCCCAGATGGACTAGTGGCCAGAGGACCTAGGGTGACGGAGGAACTGAAAGAAATTCACATTAGGAAGGAAATGGTGTTGGGTAGACTGATGGGACTGAGGGCTGATAAATCCCCAGGACCTGATGGTCGGCATCTCAGGGTACTTAAGGAAGTGGCTCTAGAAATCGTGGACTGGATGGGCTGTGTTGATGGGCCTATCCAATCCATGTATCTTTCCAAATGTCTCTTAAATGTTGTGATAGTACTTGCCTCAAATACCTCCTCCTCAACTAGTTCATTCTATATACCCACCACTCCTTGAGTAAAACAGTTACCCTTCAGGTTCCTATTAAATCATTCCCCCCTCAACCCCTCACCTATGACCTCTGGATCTTGATTTTCCTACTCTGGACAAAAGCGTGCCTGTTTCCAATGTTCTACAGATTCAGGATCAGTTTCTGTGGATTGGAGGGTAGCTAATGTTATCTCACTTTTTAAGAAAGGAGGGAGAGAGAAAACAGGGAATTACTAGACTAAGTGGGACCCGTTGGGTCCCATGTTCACATGGGAGGGCTGGTCCCCCGACGCAATGTTACTCCTCTCCACCAATTCCAATATTGGTGGCCAGTGGGGGGGGCTTTCTGGAGTGTTGGTATGGGTTCTTGGGGTGGCAGCTCAGTCCCTCAAGCCTGATCTGCTGGCAGCTCACTCACGGCTGGTGGGCTGGCAGTTTACTCATGACTATTCCTTGAAATTCCATTTCAAGCAGGGTGCAAGGCCACCAAATTCAAATCCATGTTCCTACCATTTCAAGCAGGGTGCAAGGCCACCAAATTCAAGTGCAGTTTCTTACCACTATGAGCAGGGTGCAAGGCCACCGAATTCAAGTGCAGTTTCCAACCACTTCAAGCAGGGTGCAAGGCCACCAAATTCAAATGCAGCTTCATACCATTTCATGCAGGGTGAAACCACCATAAAACCACACAAATCACCAAACCCACAGTTCAGTAGACATTCAGTGTGTTCAGTTGAATCACAGCTCAGACAGAGTCATGACCTCTCCCTCCCCCATCATGCAGAGACTGAGCCACACCCGCACCTCCGGGTTTTCTAACCCCTCCGCCTCCCACCGGAAAAGGTGTGGCTTTCAGGGCGTGATTGACAGGAGAGAGATTCTCAACATTGTTTAAACACTAACAACACTTTTAATTTTCATTGATGGGAAGAATTCTCTGCAACTGCTCAGCGGAGTGGGAACTGAGTAAGATGGCCAAAAATCAGATCCGTAAATGGTAGTGTTTTATCTAAAATCAATATAGAATGCAAACAGGAAGTAAGTGCATTTGCTGTAGTGCCTTTTAACTTCAAGCCAAAGCACCCAAGCCGCCATTTGCAGTAAGTAGTGCCTTTCAACTTCAAGCCAAAGCACCCAAGCCACCATTTGCAGTAAGTAGTGCCTTTCAACTTCAAGCCAATGCACCCAAGCCACCAATTGCAGTAAGTAGTGCCTTTCAACTTCATGCCACCATTTGCAATAAGTAGTGACTTTCAACTTCAAGCCAAAGCACTCAAGCCACCATTTGCAGTAAGTAGTGCCTTTCAACTTCAAGCCGAAGCACCCAAGCCACCATTTGCAGTAAGAAGTGACTTTCAACTTCAAGTCAAATCACCCGCCACCATTTGCAGTAAGTAGTGCCTTTCAACTTCAAGCCAAACCACCCAAGCCACCATTTGCAGTAAATAGTGCAACTTCAAGCCAAAGCACCCAAGCCACCATTTGCAGTAAGTAGTGCCTTTCAACTTCAAGCAAAGCACCCAAGCCACCATTTGCGGTAAGTAGTGCCTTTCAACTTCAAGCCAAAGCACCCAAACAACCATGTGCAGGCAGTGCCTTTTTACTGCAAACAAACCATATTTTCATTTTTAAACCACATTAAGGGTACTCACAGTTGCGTACACATTTGTTCAGTGTTATTCAGAGCTCAGAGCGACGTGACCCTTGGCTTCATCCCTTGCAGAGACTGAGTTAGGCACACCACTTCCTGGTTTTATAGTCCCTCCCCCTCCCTCCAGCAGGTGCAGCAGAGAGAATGGTGATTTTTTTTTAAACTTCAAGCCAAAGCTCCCAAGCCACCATTTGCAGTAAGTAGTGCCTTTCAACTTTAAACCAAAGCTCCCAAGCCACCATTTGCAGTAAATAGTGCATTTCAACCTCAAGCCAAATCACCCAAGCCACCATTTGCAGTAAGTAGTGCCTTTCATCCTCAAGCCAAAGCACCCAAGGCACCATTCGCAGTAAGTAGTGCTTTTCAACCTCAAGCCAAAGCACCCAAGCCACCATTTGCAGTAATTTGTGCCTTTCAACTTCAAGCCAAAGCACCCGCCACCATTTGCAGCAAGTAGTGCCTTTCAACTTCATGCCACCATTTGCAGCAAGTAGTGCCTTTCAACTTCAAGCCAAGTCAAGTCAAGTCAAGTCAAGTCAAGTTTATTTGTCACATACACATACGAGATGTGCAGTGAAATGAAAGTGGCAATGCTCGCGGACAACCAAACAATCAAACAATCTATAAACACAATCATAATACACATATTCTTTTACATAATAAATAATGGAAGGAAAAACGTTCAGTAGAGTTAGTCCTTGGTGAGATAAGCGTTTACAGTCCGAATGGCCTCTGGGAAGAAACTCCTTCTCAACCTCTCCGTTCTCACCACATGGCAACGGAGGCGTTTGCCTGACTGTAGCAGCTGGAACAGTCCATTGCAGGGGTGGAAGGGGTCTCTCATGATATTGTTGGCTCTGGAGTTGCACCTCCTGATGTATAGTTCCTGCAGGGGGGCAAGTGAAGTTCCCATAGTGCGTTCGGCCGAAACACCTAAGCCACCATTTGCAGTAAATGATGCCTTTCAACTTCAAGCCAAAGCATGCAAGCCACCATGTGCAGTAAGTAGTGCCTTTCAACTTCAAGCAAAACACCCAAGCCACCATTTGCAGTAAGTAGTGCCTTTCAACTTCAAGCCAAAGCTCCCAAACCACCACGCAGTAAGTAGTGCCTTTCAACTTCAAGCCAAAGCACCCAAGCCACCATTTGCAGTAATTAGTGCATTTCAACTTCAAGTCAAAGCACCCAAACAACCATTTGCAGGCAGTGCCTTTTTACTTCAAACAAACCATATTTTCATTTTCAAACCAAATTGAGGGTACTCACAGTTGTGTAGACATTTGTTCAGTGTTATTCAGAGCCCAGAGAGACGTGACCCTTGGCTTCATCCATCTTGCAGAGACTGTGCGGCACACCACTTCCTGGTTATATAGTCCTCCCCCTCCCTCCAGCAGGAGCAGCAAAGAGAATGGTGATTTTTTTAAACCTCAATCCAAAGCTCCCAAGCCACCATTTGCAGTAAGTAGTGCCTTTCAACTTTAAACCAAAGCTCCCAAGCCACCATTTGCAATAAATAGTGCATTTTAACTTCAAGCCAAAGCACCCAAGCCACCATTTGCAGTAAGTAGTGCCTTTCAACTTCATGCCACCATTTGCAGTAAGTAGTACCTTTCAACTTCAAGCCAAAGCACCCAAGTCACCATTTGCAGTAAGAAGTGCCTTTCAACTTCAAGCCAAATCACCCGCCACCATTTGTAGTAAGTAGTGCCTTTCAATTTCAAGCAAAGCACCCAAGCCACCATTTGCAGTAAGTACTGCCTTTCAACTTCAAGCCAAAGCATCCATCCACCATTTGCAGTAAGTAGTGCCTTTCAACTTCAAGCCAAATTCACCCAAGCCACCATGTGCAGTAAGTAGTGCCTTTCAACTTCAAGCAAAACACCCAAGCCACCATTTGCAGTTAGTGCCTTTCAACTTTAAACCAAAGCTCCCAAGCCACCATTTGCAGTAAGTAGTGCCTTTCAATTTCAAGTCAAAGCACCCAAGCCACCATTTGCAGTATGTAGTGCCTTTCAACTTCAAGCCAAAGCACCCAAACAACCATTCGCAGGCAATACCTTTTTACTTCAAACAAACCATATTTTCATTTTCAAACCACATTAAGGTTACTCACAGTTGTGTAGACATTTGTTCAGTGCTATTCAAAGCTCAGAAAGACATGACCCTTGGCTTCATCCATCTTGCAGAGATTGAGTGAGGCACACAACCTCCTGGTTTTATAGTCCCTCCCCCTCCCTCCAGCAGGGGCAGCAGAGAGAATGGTGAATTAAAAAAAAACATTAATATCTCTCTGATTTGTCATCAATGGGAAAAATACTTCCCACCCATAAGGCGGAGGGGGGCTCTGAGCGAGGTGGCCAAAAATGTCGGCCGTAGGTGGTGGCGTTCTGTCAGAAATCGCAGCACAGTGGGCCAAAAGCGGTCAAGATCAGAGATTTAGTAATATAGATAGACTAGTTGGCCTGGCATCGGTGGTGGGGAAGATGCTGGAGTCAATTACAAAAGATGAAATAGCGGCACATTTGGATAGCAGTAACAGGATCAATCCGAGCATGGATTTACGAAGGGGAAATCATGTTTGACTATTTTTCTGGAATTTTTGAGGATTTATCTAGTAAAATCAACAAGGGAGAGCCACTGGATGTACCACCTGGACTCTCAGAAAACCTTTGATAGGGTTCCACATAGGGGATTAGTGGACAAGAATCCACATAGGAGATTAGTGGGCAAAATTAGACCACATGGTATTGGGGGTAAGGCACTGACATGGATAGAAAATTGGTTGGTAGACAGGAAACACAGAGTAGGCATTAATGGGTCCTTTTCATAATGGCAGGCATTGATTCAGATTCAGATTCAATTTTAATTGTCATTGTCAGTGTACAGTACAGAGACAACGAAATGCATTTGTGGGGATTAGTGGGGTACGTCAAGGCTCGGCGCTGGGACCGCAGCTATTTACAATATACATCAATGATTTAGAAGAAGGGATTAAAAGTAACATTAGCAAATTTACAGATGACAAAAAGCTGGGTGGCAGCTTGAACTGTGAGGAAGATGCTAGGAAGATGCAGGGTGACTTGGACAGGTTGGGTGAGTGGGCAGATGCATGGCAGATGCAGTTTAATGTGGATAAATGTGAGGTTATCCACGTTGGTGGCAAGAACAGGAAGGCAGGGTATTATCTGTATGGTGTCAAGTTCGGAAAATGGGAAGTACAAGATCTGGGGGGTCCTTGTTCATTAGTCACTGAAAGTAAGCATTCAGGTACAGCAGGCAGTGAAGAAAGCTAATGGCATGTTGGCCCTTATAACAAGAGGAATTGCGTATAGGAGCAATGAGGTCCTTCTGCAGTTGTACAGGGCCCTAATAAGAGCACACCTGCAGTATTGTGTACAATTTTGGTCTCCAAATTTGAGGAAGGACATTCTTGCTATTGAGGGAGTGCTTCGTAGGTTAATAAGCAAGTTCGGTATTTCAACTGAGCATGCCCAGGTCATAGATCATTTGCGATAAGCATTCTCGCCAGCTGAGCTGCTGCATGTATACAGACCTGCGTTTCATCCGTATTTTCCAGTTTTGCTTCTTCGAGGTAAGAAAATACTGCTTTCAAAACTATTAACTAGGTGTATTTATGGTTCATTTGTTCAAAACTGCGATTATTTTGTTGGTTTTATTGCTTTATGCTTCGGAGCATATAACTGCCATACCAGTGTCTCAAACTAACTGCTATGTACAATAGACTTAATATTGCAGTGATTGGTGTGTCTGGTAAGAACTTCGGCAAACCAACTTTTACAGTTTTCTGTGATATATTTGCAATTGTTCACTCCTTGTGGTATAGTCAGGTAACTTTATCAATGGCAATATGGAGGACATCGGCAGTAAGTGCGGTGATCATTCAGGTCGCTTTGTGCCTTATTTTTTTAACTCAGCTGAAAATAAACAAACTGGTAAAACAGTCTTGCTCTTGCTACTGCCATTGCAGTGTCAACCCTTGTCCATCATTTACATGCCGCTGCAAATTAAATCTCGCCTCACATTCCTCCACTCTCTCTCTCTCCCTCACACTCCTCACGAACAGCCACCCGCTACAATAGGCGGAACAGTCCTTTCTTCTGTTGATCCTGCCCACAGTCTCTGATGGGGCCGGTTTCACAGACTTAACCGTGACCAGCCGCATTTAACCAGGGCTCTGGGAACTCGGCATCTGATGGTGGTGAGATGGGTTCCAGGGGGAAGGCAGGGTCAATTTAGAATCCGGCAGCAGAGTGGCTCTGTTAATGGATTCATTCCACAGTGAGTTCAGATTGGAAAGAACACACGCCGTTAGATCCGCGGCCACTGGTTCAGATTCAGATTCAGATTCAATCTTTATTGTCATTGTGCAGTGTACAGTACAGAGACAATGAAATGCAGTTAACATCTCACCCAGAAGAGCGAACATAGAATAATGAGCAATAAATATATATACGTACATACAGTAGTAGTAGTGCAATTTTTCTGGGGGAAGGAGGTCTGGGGGGAGGGGGGAGGGGGGGTGACTGGCAATCACCAAGGTGCAGAGTTAAGTAGTGTAACAGCCACAGGGAAGAAGCTGTTCCTGAACCTGCTGGTCCGGCAATGGAGAGACCTGTAGCGCCTCCCAGATGGGAGGAGGGTAAACAAACTGTGGCTGGGGTGAGAGCAGTCAGGAGATTGATCCAATTATAGACAGTCTGTGACAGACTCCACAGTGAGACGTATCCGCAGGAGTGGGTGTTCACACTGATCAATAACTCAGGCACAGTAAACTTCACAATGTAAAACCATCCCAGTCAAAACTGTCCCGGAGAGCTGCCTTGCCCGGGCACTGGGCCAACTCTGGGCAAGGTCCCACTGAAGGCAAGAACACCATTTTAATCACCAAAAAAATAAGCCTGCGGGCCGGATGATTTCGAGTTACGGGCCGGATCCAGCCTGTGGGCCGTAGGTTGCTGACCTCTGCCTTAATGGTACATTCACACCGCCTGTAGGTAAAGCATCAGCCCACATCACACTGATACAGTCACTGCCTGCCTCAGAATAAATATACTTTTAAGCATAAATTATGAATAAAGATGAGGAAATGTTTCAAACACAGGTGATATTTTCTTATTCCAGTAGCAAACACATTAAAGATTGAATGAAAATAACAAATTCTTTAACATTTTGAATATTTCATAATTACAGAACTAGAACTGGGACTGTGTAAGTAGTGTGTGAATAGCAGAACAAGAAAGGAAGCAATTGAATTGACAGAATTCTAGATTAATGAATTGGCAGAATAGTTAACAATTTATACACAGTTTATACAGCACTGAGTTAGCTTTTTTTTTCTCGAATGACCTTTGACAAATCCCATGATTCCTTGTGTTTATCGGAATACCGAACTCGCTTATTCTCAGGATGGCGGGACCAAAGATCCTAGAGGAGCAAGATAGACCACTCCTCCGAAATCCAATGGGCTGACGTGTAGTACGTGATGGAACGTCACGGCCGCCATTTGTTTATGCCTCCCGCTGTGCACTCCGCTCTATCGTCTGGTGTCATCAGTGTTGTAGGGAACAGGGTTTGATTTAGCGCATCTATCACATCACATATTTTAGTTAATTTTATTGTCAATGTTTTCCTCCTGTTCCCCCATTTCCCTCCCATCTTTCCTCCCCAGCCGCCACCTTTGCGTAGTTTCCCTTGCATTGTATTGTGCAGTTTCCCTTCTATTGCTTTAACGCACACTGTGCACAAAATTAAATTTAACATATATATATTTATATGAATGTATGTGCCTGTGTGTGAGAGGAAAGTTAAGGGTCTGTCCCACCAGCGTCTATTGCATGCGTCTAGCGCGACCAAACGTGGCGACCGCCGCCGCTGCCGCCGAACCCTCCGGCCCACCATTGCACCCAAAGATGATAGAGCAGAGTTATATAATCTTTGATTGCACCCTTCTTCACGGCAGGCTTGTGATCTTTGCTTATGATGTCTCGACAATTCGAGGGACATAACGGGTAACAGCCATCGCCTTCCTTCCCAGACACGAATCTGAGCTCGAAAAATCTCCTGGTGGTGGGCCTAATGTGTCCCGCGGGCCATATTTTGGAGACCAACCCCTTACAAGATCAAAACCAAAAACGTACAGAAGTGTTAAAATTATTGTCTTTATTATTGTGGTAAGTAAAGATCTATTAAAAATAAGTCTAATAACTTTCTAATGTACCGACAAGCCTAGTTTCCCAATGGCCGTTGAGGGGAGAACAGAAAATAAATTTTCACGACAGAATATCGACTGAAAATAATAATAATAATTTCTCACCTTTCGTTTTTATTGGGGAACCTAAAGAATGACAGGTCGGGTTGCCTACATTTACGATTAGAACAATTGATAGCAGAGCAGTGAGATGAAGATTTAGATAAGGACGCCATGACAGTGTGGGGGAAGCCCAATAAAATGCCCAATAAAATGGCGTCGACAATCACACACGTCAAACTACGCATTTTTCGAGGAGTGGTCTATCTTGCTCCTCTATAATCTTTGGGTGGGACTGTCAATGAAAGTAAGCATGCAGGTACAACAGGCAGTGAAGAAAGCGAATGGCATGTTGGCCTTCCTACCAAGAGGAGTTGAGTATAGGATCAAAGAGGTCCTTCTGAAGTTTTACAGGGCCCTAGTGAGACCACACCTGGAGTATTGTGTGCAGTTTTGGTCTCTAAATTTGAAGAAGGACATTCTTGCTACTGAGGGAGCGCAGCGTAGGTTTACAAGGTTAATTCCCGGGATGGCGGGACTGTCATATGCTGAGAGAATGGAGGCTTGTCTACTCTGGAATTTAGAAGGATGAGAGGGGTTCTTATTGAAACATATAAGGTTATTAAGGGTTTGGACATGCTAGAGGCAGGAAACATGTTCCCAATGCTGGGGAAGTCCACAACCAGGCGACGCAGTTTAAGAATACGGGGTAAGCCATTTAATATGGAGATGAAGAAACACTTTTTCTTGAAGATAGCAGTCAGGGGATATGGGGATTACAAAATGGTTGCGGCGCGGGCACATCGCGACTCCCCGTGTCTCCCAAGAATTGGAGAAATAGCGACAATTCCCCTACCTGTGTCAAGGCTGCTCACACGGAGCAGTCTTGTATCCCTTTCCTACAGCCGACAGGAGCTTCTGGACTTCGGTTCCTGCGGCTGCAACAACTTTCTGGGCGATCTCCGTCTCGCTCCTGTGCTCGTCAGAGCAATGGAGCACCGGAGCCGTGGGGCTGGAGAACGCCAGAAGAGCCGCTGGGCTGGAGAACGCCAGCGGAGCCACGGGGCTGGAGAACACCAGCGAAGCCTAAGGGCAGCAGACCACCACCGGAGCCGCGGGACTGGAGAACGCCAGCTGAGCCGCAGGGCTGGAGAACGCCAGCTGAGCCGCAGGGCTGGAGACCGCCACCGGAACCGCGGGGCTGGAGAACGCCACTGGAGCCACGGAGGCGCGGAGCGGAGCGGCAGAACACCAACGCGCACCAAGCCAGCTCGGCCGACCGGAAGCACCAACAGACGGCGACGCGTACGAAAGCACCGCCAGGGACGCAGAGGTGGGTTAAAGGCCAGGTTAGAGCTAGCCCCACACAGGGCAGCGATTCCTAGCGTTTTCCTCGCCAACGTGCGCTCACTGGCAAACAAAATGGACGAACTCCGGCTAAGGATCACCTCCCACAACTGGATCAAGGACTGCAACATCCTGATCTTCACGGAAACTTGACTCAACATCGACATTCCTGATAGTGCCATCCAGCTATCGGGGCGTCATTTACTCCGAGCAGACAGGACAACAGACTCCGGTAAGACCAGAGCTGGGGGTCTGTGCATTTATGTAAATAAAGCATGGTGCATGGACTCCACCATCATCGAGAGTCACTGCTCAGCTAACCTTGAGTTCCTCTTGGTTAGATGCAGATCGTTCTATCTGCCCAGAGGGTTCACCTCCACTGTTGTGACTGCAGCCTATATCCCTCCTGATGCTAATGCCAAGCTTGCAATGAAAGAGCTGCATACTGCCATTAGCAAACAACAGACTCACAACTCCGAGGCAGCCTTCATTGTTGCGGGTGACTTCAATCACTCCAACCTGAAGACTGTACTCCCCAAATTCCACCAACATGTCTCCTTTGCCACTAGAGTAGACAAGACACTGGACAAAGTCTACACTAACATGGCTGAAGCTTACAAAGCCGTCCACCTCCCCAACCTTGGTCACTGATCACCTCTCATTGTTCCTGCTCCCTAAGTACTCCCCACTCATCAGACGGGTTAAACCCACTGTGAGGACAGTTAAAGTCTGGTCAGAGGAAGCGGACTCCACACTTCAGCAGTGTTTTGGAAACACTGACTGGAAGGCGTTTGCAGCCTAGGCCACCTTTGACTCCCACACGGACATTGATTCCTACACATCCTCTGTTCTGGACTTTATAAACTCCACCATCAATAGTGTCTCCTCCCTCAAACGGGTGACCATATTCCCGAATCAGAAGCCATGGATGAACAGCGAGGTCAGGCTACTGCTGAAAGCACGGGACACCGCTTTCAGGTCAGGCGATGCTCGAGCCTACAGTTTATCCAGGGCTAACCTGAAGAGGGGCATCAAGAAGGCCAAGCACTACCATAAGCTCAGGATTGAGGAGCACTTTAACAACAACTCCGACCCCCGACGCATGTGGCAAGGCATCCAGGCCATCACGGACTACAGACCCTCCAACATCACCCCCACATCCAGCGACGCCTACTTCCTTGAGGAGCTTAACCACTTCTATGGCAGCTTCGACAGGGACAATCTAGATTACCGATCATCGATTACAGCTCAGCATTCAACACCATTATACCTTCTAAACTGATCACCAAACTCGGTAACCTGGGCATCGACCCCTCCCTCTGCAACTGGATACTGGACTTTCTAACCAGTCTGTGAGGTTAGACAAGCACACCTCTTCAACCCTCACCCTGAACACCGGCGTTCCACAGGGCTGTGTGCTGAGCCCCCTCCTCTACTCCCTCTTCACCTACAACTACACACCTGTACATGTTACTAACACCATCATCAAGTATGCAGATGATACAACGGTGATTGGCCTCATCAGCAACAACGATGAGTCGGCCTATAGGGAGGAGGTCCAGCTCCTAGCAGCATGGTGCGCTGACAACAACCTGGCCCTTAACTCCAAGAAGACCAAGGAGCTCATTGTCGACTTCAGGAAGTCTAGGGGCGGCACGCACACCCCCATCCACATCAACGGGACGGAGGTGGAATGTGTTTCCAGCTTCAGGTTTCTGGGGGTCAACATCTCCGATGACCTTTCTTGGACCCACAATACCTCAACTCTGGTCAAGAAGGCTCACCAGCGTCTCTTCTTCCTGAGGAGACTGAAGAAGGTCCATCTGTCTCCTCAGATTCTGGTGAGCTTCTACTGCTGCACCATCGAGAGCATCCTTACCAACTGTATCACAGTATGGTATGGCAACTGCTCTGTCTCCGACCGGAAAGCACTGCAGAGGGTGGTGAAAATTGCCCAACGCATGACCGGTTCCTCGCTCCCCTCCATTGAGTCTGTCCAAAGCAAGCGTTGTCTGCGGAGGGCGCTCAGCATCGCCAAGGACTGCTCTCACCCCAACCATGGACTGTATACCCTCCTACCATCCGGGAGGCGCCACAGGTCTCTCCGTTGCCGGACCAGCAGGTCCAGGAACAGCTTCTTCCCTGCGGCTGTCACTCTACTCAACAACGTACCTCGGTGACTGCCAATCACCCCCCCCCCCCCCCCGGACCCTCCTCCCACAGGAAAAACACTATGACTGTATGCATGTAAATAGATTTATTTATTGAAATCATATTCTATGTCGCTCTTCCAGGGAGATGCTAACTGCAGTTCGTTGTCTCTGTACTGTACACTGACAATGACAATTAAAGTTGAATCTGAGAAGGCAGGAACGGGGTACTGATTGTGGATGTTCAGCCATGAGCACATTGAATGCCTACTCCTGCACCTATTGTCTATTGTCTATTGTCATAAGTTGAAAGAATGGAGCGGCTTGGCTTGCATACCCTGGAATTTAGGATGAGAGGTGATCTTATTGAAACATATAAGATTATTCGGGGATTGGACAAGCTAGAGGCAGGAAACATGTTCCCGATGTTGGGGGAATCCAGAACCAGGGGCCACAGTTTAAAATTAAGGGGTAGGCCATTTAGAACAAAGATGAGAAAACGTTTTCACCCAGAGACTTGTGAATCTGTGGAATTCTCTGCCACAGAAGGCAGTGGAGGGCAATTCTCTGTATGCTTTCAAGAGAGAGTTAGATAAAGTTAAAGTTAGCGGAGTCTAGGGATATGGGGAGAAGGCAGGACGGGGTACTGATTGTGGATGATCAGCCATGATCATAGTGAATGGCAATGCTGGCTTGAAGGGCTGAATGGCCTGCTCCTGTACCTATTGTCTATTGTGTATTGTCTATTGTCTATAAGAGCAATTAGATGCTCCAGAATTTGTCAAGAGCCACATGTTGCATTGTGTTCAGAGCTCATAGTAATAAAGCCATTGGGCTGAGGAGCTGCTCTGGTAATCAATTAGACCATGCGCATTGTTTGTTGTAGACCTTTGGCCGTGACGCTTACCCTCGCCCCCAAGGCCCGGAGAGATGGGAGAAGATGCCCAAAATTGCCGCGGTGGCGGTAAGTGGGCTGACTGCTAAAGGCAGTGCAGTGCAGTGCAGTGCACCCCGATGGTGGAGTGGGCTGCGGGAGGCCCTGCACAGTCTTGGGATCAGCATGATAGGTCGCCGCACTGAGTGGCTGAGCTCATGGACCGAACGTGACCTGCAGCTGCACGGAGCAATGGAGCAGCGATGGAGCACACCAACGGCTATGCTTGGCCAAGCCGACCCTGCAACTCCACAAGGATGACAGGCCTTCCTGGCCAGGTGAAGAACGCTGCATTCACATCAACTGGGACTTGAAAATGGTGCTAAACTTGGTGACTTGTACACTGATCAATGTACTATCTCAAAATGCAAGACAGACTCGAGCACCTGAGCTACAGGGAGAGGTTGAGCAGGCTGGGACTTTATTCCTTGGCGCACAGGGAGATGAGGGTTAATCTTATAGAGGTGTACAAAATCATGAGAGGAACAATAGACAATAGACAACAGATACAGGAGTAGGCCATTCGGCCCTTCCAGCCAGCACCGCCATTCAATGTGATCATGGCTGATCATCCCCAATCAGTATCCCATTCCTGCCTTCTCCCCATATCCCCTGACTCCGCTATTTTTAAGAGCCCAATCTAGCTCTCTCTTGAAAGCATCCAGAGAACCTGCCTCCACCGCCATCTGAGGCAGCAAATTCCACGGACTCACCACTCTCAGTGCAAAAAAGTGTTTCCTCGTTTCCGTTGTAAATGGCTTACTCCTTATTCTTAAACTGTGGCCCCTGGTTCTGGACTCCCCCAACATCGGGAACATGTTTCCTGCCTCTAGCGTGTCCAAGCCCTTAACAATCTTACATGTTTCAATGAGATCACCTCTCATCCTTCTAAACTCCAGAGTGTACAAGCCCAGCTGCTCTATTCTCTCAGCATATGACAGTCCCGCCATCCCGGGATTTAACCTTGTAAACCTACGCTGCACTCCCTCAATAGCAAGAAAGTCCTTCCTCAAATTAGGGGACCAAAACTGCACACAATACTCCAGGTGTGGTCTCACTAGGGCTCTGTACAACTGCAGAAGGACCTCTTTGCTCCTATATTCGATTCCCCTTGTTATAAAGGCCAACATGCCATTCGCTTTCTTCACTGCCTGCTGTACCTGCATGCTTACTTTCATTGACTGATGTACAAGGACCCCCAAATCCTGTTGTACTTCCCCTTTTCCCAACTTGACGCCATTTAGATAGCAATCTGCTTTCCTGTTTTTGCTACCAAAGTGGATAACCTCACATTTATCTGCATTAAACTTCATCTGCCATGAATCTGCCCACTCCCCCAACCTGTCCAAGTCACCCTGCATTCTCATAGCATCTTCTCACAGTTCACACTGCCACCCAACTTTGTGTCATCTTCAAATTTGCTAATGTTACTTTGAATCCCTTCCTCCAAATCATTGATGTATATTGTAAATAGCTGCGGTCCCAGCACCGAGCCTTGCGGTACCCCACTAGTCACTGCCTGCCATTCTGAAAGGGACCCGTTAATCCCTACTCTTTGTTTCCTGTCTGCCAACCACTTCTCTATCCATGTCAGCATTCTACCCCCAATACCATGTGCCCTAATTTTGCCCACTAATCTCCTATGTGGGACCTTATCAAATGCTTTCTGAAAGTCCAGGTACACTACATCAACTGGCTCTCCCTTGTCCATTTTCCTAGTTACATCTTCAAAAAATTCCAGAAGATTAGTCAAGCATGATCTCCCCTTCGTAAATCCATGCTAACTCGGACCGATCCTTTACTGCAGTACAAATGTGCGGCTATCTCATCTTTTATAATTGACCCCAGCATCTTCCCCACCACCGATGTCAGGCTAACTGGTCTATAATTCCCCGTTTTCTCTCACCCACCTTTCTTAAAAAGTGGCATAACATTAGCTACCCTCCAATCGACAGGAACTGATCTTGAGTCTATAGAACATTGGAAACAGGCAGAGTCTTTTGTCCAGAGTAGGGAAATCAAGATCCAGAGGTCATAGGTTAAGGTGAGGGGGTGAAGGGGGAATGATTCAATAGGAACCTGAAGGGTAACTGTTTTACACAAAGAGTGGAAGGTATAGAATGAACTAGTTGAGGAGGAGGTATTTGAGGCAGGTACTATCACAACATTTAAGAGACATTTGGACAGATACATGGATTGTATAGGCCCATCAACACACCCCTTCCCAGCTTGCTAAGGTTTGTCCTGCACCTCCTCTCTTCCAACTCCCCCCCCCCCCACAATCTGTCTGCAGAAGGGTCCCAACCAGAATCGGCACCAATCCATTTTCTCCAGAGATGCTGCCTGACCCACTGATTTATTCCAACATTTAATGTCTAAACTTCCGTTAGCGTTGTATGAAAAGATTATTCCTCGATGTATGACATGGTAGCATGGGAAAAAAATAGTGACAGGGAGCAATATGGGATAGCAGATCATGAGAAACTATTGACATCTGGTTTGCATCTCATGACACCAATAAGAGGAATACACAGGCATGCGACAGGTTATTCTAATGTTAGCGATTAGATTACAGGGTATGAACTCATAACCATATCAGGGTTCAGGGGCCAGTTCTATTGCACTAGGATGTCCCAAATTCAAAGGGCTGTTAACCTACGAGGCAAGTGGATTTGTGGAGTGAAAGGAAAGTAGACAAGGTGTTGGTTGCCTCCAGCTAAACACACGACAACCAATTAAACCAAATGTCTACATCATACAATGGGAATCTCACTGATGAATAAAAGAATAAAGGATTCAGGTTTCTTTTGCGGCAGATTAAAAAAATTAATCATATCACTTTGCCAGACAGTCAGGCTCCATCAGCTCCTATTAATTAGCTGGAAATGTTACCAAGAGGGGGAGTTTATTTGTGCCTTGCCACGTTTATATTGCACAGAGCCATGCCAATTAGAAGCCTGGCTCCAGCTGGCCTCTTTACATAATACAATGGATGCTGGGTCTTGCTGAACATAAGTCTTGAGCTACTGTAAACGTTTTTAATTTGTTTTTTTTTAAGTTTCCTTGGCTTGAAACTCACGAGACAGGCACAATAACAGATTTTGCGCTGAGGCAACCTACAGATTTCTTCCTACATATTCTGTTTATGTTTCAGAGTTCCAGCATCTGATTTTTTTAAATCTTTACTCCGAAAGTTCTATCTCATGGATCGGTCAATCATTTGAGCACAATCACGGCAGAGAGGAAATCAAAGGATGATGGCAGAAAGTCGTAGGGTCATGGAGTCATACAGCATGGATACAGGTCCATCGGCCCAACTTGCCCACACCGACCAACAAGCCCCATCTACACTAATCCCACCTGCCTGCATTTGGCCCATGTCCCTCTAAACCTGTCCACTCCATGTACCTGCCTAATGTTTCATAAACGTTGTGATAGTACCTGTCTCAACTATCTCCTCCAGAAGCTCATTCCATACACCCACCACCCTTTGTGTAAAAAAGTTACCCCTCGGGTCCCTATTAAATCTTTCCCCCTTCACCTTAAACCTATGTCCTCTGGTTCTCAATTCCACTTCTCTGGGCAAGAGACTCTGCGTTTACCCAATCTATTCCTTTCATGGTTTTGCACACCTCTCTAAGATCACCCCGCATCCTCCAAGGAATAGAGTTCTAGCCTGCACAACCTCTCGTTATAGTTCAGGCCCTTGAGTCATGGCAACATCCTCGCAAATCCTCTCAACACCCTTTCCAGCTTGACAACATCTTTCCTATAACATGGTGCCAAAAACTGAACTATGTCAGCTCGACATAGATTACAAGACCTACACCGAGACCTACCCCAAACCCAAACCAATTAGGAGCAGATGAGGGCATTCGATCCAATTTGTGATCCCAGCTACAATGACAGATGTGTACAGCAATTCGTTCTTCCCCCACACAATGAAAGCATGGAATATTCTCCACCCTAGTATAGTTACCCAACCAGATGCAACTAAATTTAAAGAAGCTCTTTCTTCCCAATAACCCTTTCTGGCTTAATCCCTCCCTTCACCACCAGTTTAAATTACATTTGGAATATTTTGGCGGACCAAGGAACCAAGAACCATGAATACTCTAAATGTGGCCTCACCAACGTAGTATGGTGTAAGGTGTAAGGAACTTCAGATGCTGGTTTGCTGAGGAAAGCCACAAAATGCTGGAGTGGAGTGGAGGGGCAGGACAAAGCATGGCAGGTTATAGGTGAACACAGGCAACGGGGGTTGCTGATAGGCAGATAGTTGGACAAAAACCAGAGATGAACACACACAAGGTGTGAGACTAAAGGATTAGAGAGCTGCAAATTTGTGTAGCTAGAAAAAGGAATGTAGGTGGAGAGGGAGGGGAGGGGAGAGATCGGGGCAAGACCAGCAGGGAAGAGGGGGAGAAAGAGAGAGATATGGTGGATAAAGTAGAGGGGGGATGTTTTGCAGGAGTTACCTAAAGTTGGTATCTACCGCTGCGTCACTGTGCTGCCCAGATGAACTGGGATTTTGATTCATGTTCTCCTGGCTGCCTGGCCCGTTGTGTTACTCCAGCATTTTGTCTCTTGTTTGGTAAACCAGCATCTGCAGTTCCTTGTGTTAGAAACATAGAAACATAGAAATTAGGTGCAGGAGTAGGCCATTCGGCCCTTCGAGCCTGCACCGCCATTCAATATGATCATGGCTGATCATCCAACTCAGTATCCCGTACCTGCCTTCTCTCCATACCCCCTGATCCCCTTAGCCACAAGGGCCACATCTAACTCCCTCTTAAATATAGCCAATGAACTGGCCTCAACTACCCTCTGTGGCAGAGAGTTCCAGAGATTCACCACTCTCTGCGTGAAAAAAAAAGTTCTTCTCATCTCGGTTTTTAAAGGATTTCCCCTTTATCCTTAAGCTGTGACCCCTTGTCCTGGACTTCCCCAACATCGGGAACAATCTTCCTGCATCTAGCCTGTCCAACCCCTTAAGAATTTTGTAAGTTTCTATAAGATCCCCTCTCAATCTTCTAAATTCTAGAGAGTATAAACCAAGTCTATCCAGTCTTTCTTCATAAGACAGTCCTGACATCCCAGGAAACAGTCTGGTGAACCGTCTCTGCACTCCCTCTATGGCAATAATGTCCTTCCTCAGATTTGGAGACCAAAACTGTACGCAATACTCCAGGTGTGGTCTCACCAAGACCCTGTACAACTGCAGTAGAACCTCTCTGCTCCTATACTCAAATCCTTTTGCAATGAAAGCTAACATACCATTCGCTTTCTTTACTGCCTGCTGCACCTGCATGCCTACCTTCAATGACTGGTGTACCATGACACCCAGGTCTCGCTGCATCTCCCCCTTTCCCAATCGGCCACCATTTAGATAATAGTCTGCTTTCCTGTTTTTTGCCACCAAAATGGATAACCTCACATTTATCCACATTATACTGCATCTGCCAAACATTTGCCCACTCACCCAGCCTATCCAAGTCACCCCGCAGTCTCCTAACATCCTCCTCACAGCTAACACTGCCCCCCAGCTTAGTGTCATCCGCAAACTTGGAGATATTGCCTCAAATTCCCTCATCCAGATCATTAATATATATTGTAAATAGCTGGGGTCCCAATACTGAGCCTTGGGGTACCCCACTGAGTCACTGCCTGCCATTGTGAAAAGGACCCGTTTACTCCTACTCTTTGCTTCCTGTTTGCCAGCCAGTTCTCTATCCACATCAATACTGAACCCCCAATGCCTTGTGCTTTAAGTTTGTATACTAATCTCTTATGTGGGACCTTGTCGAAAGCCTTCTGGAAGTCCAGATACACCACATCCACTGGTTCTCCCCTATCCACGCTACTAGTTACATCCTCGAAAAATTCTATAAGATTCGTCAGACATGATTTACCTTTCGTAAATCCATGCTGACTTTGGCCAATGATTTCACCACTTTCCAAATGTGCTGCTATCCCATCTTTAATAACTGACTCTAGCAGTTATTTTTCACAAATGCTAGATTCTGGGCTACAAACCCTTTGCTTTGTAAAATATGTATTTTCTGGCAAGGTTAGTATTTATCCTTCAGTTTTAACTATTTTTAAAAGGAAGGATCAACTGAGGATGTTATTGGTCATTGTCATTTATGATCAAGTAAGAACAACAGCACTTATTCCCCGCAGAGCGTTTGGAAAATCAGATAGAGTTTTATGTTTTATTCAGTTTCTCAAGGTCACTATTACTTCCTTTAAATTATTTTATAGTTAACGGAATTTAAATTCTCCAGATGTCATCGTGGAATTCATATACGTGACAATGCATTATTTAAACCAAGGTTCTGGACTGCTAGTAAGGGAACATAACCACAGAATTTCCATAACCTTTACAATTGTTTCTGGGCAAGTCCATATCTGATATCTGGGATAGACACAAAATGCTGGAGTTAAGGGCCTGTCCCACGAGCATGTGACCTGCATGCGGCAAGCGAGACCAAACCGGAAGCAGGGCCCGCGCGGGGGCCGCGCTGAGGTCAAGTGATCCCCGTAAAGGGCCGGTCCCACCAGCATGCGCCTGCATGCAGCGAGCGCGACCAAACCAGAAGCGGGGGCCGCGTGGAGGTCGAGTGAGTGACGTGAAGTTCGAGCGAAGTCCGCGTGGAAGTTCACGAGTGACGTATGGCGTCAAGACACTGTGTACGGGGTCGAGATGCTGTGCACGTTGTCAAGGTGGCTGCGGACCGGCAGGCCGTTGCCGCGCTGAATTTTTGAACACGGTCAGTTTTTCGGAGCCCTGCGCGATGTCGGGACCAGCTCCGCACGACTCCATACGGCTCCGGCGATCGAAGTGGGACCGGCCCCACGAGGCCGTATGGCTCAAGCGACCACGTTAGGTCGCGCTTGCTGCATGGAGTCGCATGCTCGTGGGACAGGCCCTTTACTCTGCGGGCCAGGCGGCATCTCTGGAGAGAAGGAATAGGTGGCGTTTCAGTTCGAGACTCTTCATCAGACTGTCTGGGAGTCGTTTAAAGCTCAATTGATCGGAGTACAGGACCAGCATGTTCCACGAAGGAGGAGGGATGACTAAGTGCTGGAATATCTCTAGGGATCAGGCAGCATGTCTGGAGAACATGGATAAGTAATGTTTCCGGTTTGGACCTGACCCAAAATGTTAACTATCTGTGTTTTCCAGATATGCTGCCCGATCCGTTGGGTTACTCCAGCACTGTGTCCTTTTTTGTAAACCAGCCTCTGTAGTTCCTTGCTTCTCTAACATCTGCAGTTTTATTTGTTTTCCACTTTGCACGCATGAAGTTCCATCATTCAATATCAATGGACGAATTTGTGTATTTGCTTCCAGACAAATCATGAACTTGCCTTAACAGCATCAAGAAAGCCTCAATCACCAATTCTAGTCCACACACTCATACAATCCAGGTAAGTACAAAACATAAAATGGTGGACATATTCAGCAGGTCAGGCAGCATTTGTGGAGGGTAAAACACAGCTGGTATTGAGTTTAGTTTTTAGTTTAAAAATACAGCATGGAAACAGGTTCTTCAGTCCATCGAGATCCTGCGAACAATTGATCACCCGTTCACACAAGTTCAATGTTATCCCATTTTTGCAATCACTCCCTACACACTGGAGGCAATTTACAGAAGCTAACTGACCTGCAAACATGCACGTCTTTTGGATGTCGGAGGAAATTTGAGGAAGGACATTCTTGCTATTGAGGGAGTGCAGCGTAGCTTCACGAGGTTAATTCCTGGGATGGCGGGACTGTCATATAATGAAAGAATGGAGCGTCTTGGCTTGTATTTACTGGAATTTAGAAGTATGAGAGAGGATCTTATAGAAACAAATAAAATTCTTAAAGGATTGGACACGCTAGTTGCAGGAAACATGTTCCCGATGTTGGGGGAGTCCAGAACCAGGTGCCACAGTTTAAGAATAAGGGGTAGGCCATTTAGAACTGAGATGAGGAAAAACATTTTCACACAGAGAGTTGGGAATTTGTGGAATTCTCTGGCTCAGAAGGCAATGGAGGCCGATTCACTGGATGCATTCAAAAGAGAGTTAGATAGAGCTCTTAGGGCTACCAAAATCAAGGAGTGTGGGGAGAAGGCAGGAACGGGTACTGATTGTGGATGATCAGCCATGATCACATTGAATGGCGGTGCTGTCTGGAAGGGCCGAAGGTAGAGCAGGAGGTAGGGGTGGGAGGTAGGGGTGGATGTTAGGGTGGGAAGCACGGTAGGAGGTGGGGCGGGAGGTATGGGTGGGTGGTGATGCTTAAAAGAAGGATGTGTACGAGCTGACCTAGGTGAATCAGCGGGAGAGAGATAGGAGCAGGAATATTGTAGGTTACCTGAAATTGGACAATGCATTTTTCCTGCCATTGCATTGTAGAACACCCAGGTAGAATAAGAGATGTTGTTCTTCTCGGTAATGAATGTTGGTATGTTTTCTATTGATTGTAAATGGGGCAGAGTAATTTTGTGAGGACGGCCAGCCCGAGGGTGGAACGAGGCTCCCGTCGGAGCGGCCGAGCTCGGGAAGGTGCGGCGCTGGCAGCCCGAGGGAGGTTCGGCGCCCAAGTCGGGGCAGCCCAGCCCGGGGAAGAAGCGACGCCCAAGTCGGGGCGGCCCGGTCCGGGGGAGAAGCGACGCCCAAGTCGGGGCGGCCCGGTCCGGGGGAGAAGCGACGCCCAAGTCGGGGCGGCCCAGCCCGAGGCTGAAGACGGCGCAGTACTCACGTGAGGGTGGCTGGGACGGTGTTCTGGCGGTGGTGGCCTGAGTCCGGGGTTCGGCCGCGGGCCAGCGGCTGCGTCTGCAGGACTGGTGGGCGGCAGCTTCAACCACCCCGGGCCGCGGTGTTTGAGCCGCGGGACTGTTTTTAACATCGCCCGGGGGGGTATCGCCCCAGCGCAGAGGGAGAAGAGGAGGGAAGAGACTGCAGACCTAAGACTTTTGCCTCCATCACAGTGAGGAGATGCTGGGTGGACTCACTGTGGTGGATGTTAATATGTGTTTATTGTTGTTTTATTGTATTGTATTATATGTATGACTGCTGCAATTTCGTTCAGACTTCGGTCTGAATGACAATAAAAGGCTATCTATCTATCTAAAAATATACCAGTTCCATTATGAAATGGGTACCCAGGCGCCAGAATTGATAATCCATTTTTCCTCACCATATCACCAAAGCATTTCTAAAGTCTAAACTATATTCTGCACTTTGTATCTTCCCCAGTGCTCTACCTATTTCAATTGAGGTTGACGATTGTATTTATGTATAGTATTATCTGTTCTGTTTGGACAGCGCGCAAAACAAAGCTTTTCACTGTACTTCGGTACACGTGACAATACTAAGCCTCAACCTAAACATGCCATCATGAGCAATTGTTAAGGAAGGGAAAGGTAGGCAATCCTGGAGTCATTTCCAGAGTTGTGGACTTGGACATTAGAAAACTCCAATGTTATCATCAAAAACTATGCAGTCATAGTGGCGCAGGGGTAGAGTTGCTGCTTTACAGCGAATCCAGCGCTGGAGTCCCGTGTTCAATTCCGACTACGGGTGCTGTCTGTACGGAGTTTGTACGTTCTCCCCGTGACTGGGTGGGTTTTCTCCGAGATCTTCGGTTTCCTCCCACATTCCAAAGACGTACTGGTTTGTAGGTTAATTGGCTTGATAAATGTATAAATTGTCCCTAGTGGGTGTAGGATAGTGTTAATGTGAGTGGATCACTGGTCGGCGCGGACCCGGTGGGCCGAAGGGCCTGTTTCCACGCTGTATCTCTAAACTATGGTTCGGAGAAAGCCCACCCAGTCACGAAGAGAACGTACAAACTCCGTACAGACAGCACCCGTAGTCGGAAATTGAACACGGGACTCCAGCCCTGGATTCGCTGTAAGGCTAGTCTTGAAGGAACACAAGTCTCCCTCAGGAATTTGGCACTGGAGGTAGTTGTACAGATAGGGAAGCAGTGAGACCATGGAGTTATTTAAACATAATGGTGAGAGCTTTAAAACTGATTCATTGGTGGACTTGGGCCAACGTAAATCTAACGTTTAACGATTGATTAGTGAATGAGGTTCTGTGGGATATGATCTAAGCACCACAAATGTAACCCACAAGTAACATATCATCTAAAATTCGGAGCCTGTCATTAATCAGAAGGTTACTGACTGCAATAATTTCAAAATTTCTTACTAGATGACCCCCGACATGATTAGTGGACGCGATACATTAGAACTAAGACATAAGGCATATTTCACTACAACTGTCTGCAGTTTAAGTGGATCCCGTTTCTCTGGAGACGAAACGCAGAGGCCCAATGAAAGTGTTAATTAATTGAAACCATGAGCAAAGAGGTTTGTAGCCAAGTGGTCTTTGCTGTGTGTGCTCCCCGTGAGTGAGTTAGAGTGGGTAGGTACTCACATCGGGCCAAGAGGTGAGAGGAATTAAGCGGTGTTAACAGTGTCTTTAGCACTGGGCGTGCAGACAGAGGAACACATCTGAAGTAAGATTTCAGACTCAAGAACGTTTTGTTGCAGAGACTTCAAGTGAATTGCAACTGGAGGATGTGCCTTCTGCTGAAACAACATAGGAGGGGATATAGTTACACTGAGTCAGGGATAGAGCATGCTGGCTCCCACACAAAGACTGGCAGGATCTGCTTCTTTTCTGCCACTCATCTTACTAAAAGCAGCTTCTAACTACTTTTATTGGTCCCGAGAGTTGAGCAGCACAGTGAGGGCAGCTCTGTGCAATGCCAAACTCCCTCGTGGCTAATGCATCTGACTGTGTCAGGGCACTCTGTCTGCAAGCTGTAAGCTTTTATTGGGAGGCATGGTACAGAATACAGGACTCCAAACAAAACCATGGCAATAAATTCAGCCTCACCGACTTGCTCGTTGGAAGGTGGGTTTATTACACGAGGGCTACCTCAAGGACACTTACAGATGAATGCAGGCTTTGCCAGCGACGCCCTCATACAGTCAAATGAATGAGAAAAAGACTAAAGCAAAGTCCCAGTCATAAACGATGGCCATTTTATCCTGGGATTGTACATGGAACCCACTCTTTAAACTGAGGATATACTGCGATATCCCACTCTAAATGAGACAGAGTAAAAACCTCACCAGTATCGTAATGTATTAAGAGCACGGTGGCACTGCAGTAGGGTTGTCTTCTTACAGCACCAGACTCCTAGGTTCGATCCCATCGAAAGGTGCTGTCTATACGGAGTTTATAACCATATAACCATATAACAATTACAGCACGGAAACAGGCCATCTCGGCCCTACAAGTCCGTGCCGAACAATTATTTTCCCCTAGTCCCATCTACCTGCACTCAGACCATAACCCTCCATTCCTTTCCCATCCATATACCTATCCAATTTATTTTTAAATGATAAAATCGAACCTGCCTCCACCACTTCCACTGGAAGCTCATTCCACACAGCTACCACTCTCTGAGTAAAGAAGTTCCCCCTCATGTCACCCCTAAACTTCTGTCCCTTAATTCTGAAGTCATGTCCTCTTGTTTTAATCTTCCCTACTCTCAATGGGAAAAGCTTGTCCACGTCAACTCTGTCTATCCCTCTCATCATTTTAAATACCTCTATCAAGTCACCCCTTAACCTTCTGCGCTCCATAGATTAAAGACCTAACTTATTCAACCTTTCTCTGTAACTTAGTTGCTGAAACCCAGGCAACATTCTAGTAAATCTCCTCTGTACTCTCTCTATTTTGTTGACATCCTTCCTATAATTGGGCGACCAAAATTGTACACCATACTCCAGAATTGGTCTCACCAATGCCTTGTACAATTTTAACATTACATCCCAACTTCTATAATCAATGCTCTGATTTATAAAGGCTAGCATACCAAAAGCTTTCTTTACCACCCTATCTACATGAGATTCCACCTTCAGGGAACTATGCACAGTTATTCCTACCTCCCTCTGTTCAACTGCATTCCTCAATTCACTACCATTTGTATGTTCTCTGTGTGACCGCGGGGGTTCTCTCCGGGTGCTCCGGTTTCCTCCCACATTCCAAAGATGTGCAGATTTGTAGGTTAATTGGCTTCTATAAATTGGCCCTAGTGTGTGGAATAGAACTAGTGTATGGGTGATTGTTAATCTATGTGGACTCTGTGTGCCGTAGGTCCTGTTGCCGTGCTGTATCTCTAAACTTCTTAGGCCCCCTTCGGTCGTGGCTGACCATGGGTGTCTCCAGGGTGCTATTCCTATATGGAGGATGCCTGTGCGTGACTTTGTTTAACGTGGGGAGACTAGTGCACAGACAGCCACACCATGGTCCTTGACGGATCTGGGTCAGGATCCAGTTTCATGGAGTCCAAGACGATCGGAGACCCTTTTCTGCTGCAGCCTTCATCTACCTTCCCAGTCATTGTGACGCTCCACTAAGGTCAGCCATTGTCCTCCGCCTGTTCCACCGTTGAGGTCTTGGTTGGATTGCTCTTTGTTAGTAACCTCCCCTTCGACCTTACAGCCATGGGTGGCCCTACCAGGAACATAGCTCCAGACGGCATCGCTCTCAGGATCTCAGGTCCACACAAGCTTCTCCACCACGACAAGGTGACAATCCACGGAGATCCTGCTAAACTAAAACTATACTAAACACTCAATTCGCATGTGCAGAATATTTGCGTGATTATTCAAAATAATCAGGTAATACCAAAATTGAAAATTCAAAGGTAAACAACAACAATATTTTGCATTTATGTAGAACTTTTGACAAAGATACAATTACTATTTAAAAAAGACATTTGGACAGATATAGGGATAGAAAAGGTTTAGATGGATATGGGGACAAATGCAAAAAAACTGGACTAGCCCAGAATGCCAGCACAGTCGGCAAAGATAAGATGGGATGAAGGGCTTGTTTCCATGGTGTATAGCTCTAAGATTCTATGATGCTAAGCAACTGTGTGCTCAGAACAAGACCGACATGGTTTCATCAGTCAGAGTATTGAGTAAGACGTTGGGAGGTCATGTTGCAGTTATATAAGACAATGCCACATTTAGAGAATTCTGTTCAGTTTTGGGCACCATGTTATAGGAATGATGTTGTCAAGCTGGAAAAGGTGTTCCAGAGCCATCAAAGCAGAGGTGATTGGGAAATAGTAAGTGTGGAGGAATCCAGTTTCCCGGGCTTGAAATGCTGAAAGTGGCTACAGAGACAGAACAACCAGAGCACAGAGTAGGTTGAACACCTTGTGGTCTCATTGTTCACAGCCTCTGTGGGGTAAGTGAGCTGATGGATTAATGGATGACCAGAGGTTTGGCAGGCCTATCCATTCCTTCCACAGATGCTGCCTGACCTGCTGAGTTACTCCAGCATTTCATGGTTTTTTTTCCCTCAAGATCACGGCATCTGCAGTTCCTTCTGTCATCAATAATTTGTGTTCCAAGGAAAGATTGGATAGGCTGGAGTGAAGAAGACTGAGGCGTGACCTGAAGTAGGTTTATAAAGTCATGAGAGGTGGTTGGTAAGGTGAATGGTAAATGTTTAATTTAGTTTAGTTTAATGATGCAGCCTGAAAACAGGTCCTTTGGCCCACTGAGTCCACACCGACCATTGATCCATTCACACAAGTTTCTTGTTATCATGAGATCGATCGACTGACCAAATGGTGCCGGCACAACAACCTGGCTCTCAATGTCAGTAAGACCATTGAACTGTTTGTGGACTTTTGGAAGAGGAAAGACGAGGACCCACAATCTTGTTTATATCACTACAAGCGAGTGAGTCAAAAATTTCAAATTCCTGGGCGGCATATTTACAAAGATCTTTCCTGGACCCAGCACTCTGATGCAATTATAAAGAAAGCAGATCAACACTTCATCTTCCTGAGAAGATTACGGAGGTTTGGTGTGTCAGAGAGCATTCTCTTGAACATCTACAGGTGTACAGTGGGGATTGTATTGACTGGTTGCATCATGGCCTGGTTCGGCAACTTGAATGCCCAGGAGCGAAGAAGGCTGCTATTATTGTTTGTTTTTTGTGTGCACGTGTTGTATGCGTGCGTGTATATATATATATGATCTATCTATCTATCAATATATCTATAAAACTCTGGGGTTATCCGTCCGGCTGCCGTTCGGATCCCTTTCTGCCTTTTGATTCGTGCCCGATACTCGCAGATGTCCAATCGGAATGGCCGATGCTCGCAGATGTCCAATCGGAATGGATCCATTTGCATGTATGGCTGCCGGCTGCATTTCTTCCTTTGATTCATTGCCACGCCCAATCCAGACGCTCAATCTCCGAGATCTTTTCCATTTCGGTAGAGATTTCGCTTTTCTTTCTAAGTATCCGCTCCTCATTACATTTCGTCGTGTTGAAGTACACGTTTTTAATCAAATCCTTCTCCCCCACCCCCAAGTATTTCAAAAATAAACTGGCTTCTCCATTTACATCTCAGCTTCCAACACACTTCGAAACAAAGTTGCAAGACAGGAACACTCTGAACTTTTCACTGCTGCAGCAGGCAGGGTAGGTGCCATTGGATTTTTTTTTTAATCCACTGCTGAGGGAGGCAGGGCAGTGAAGGAATCTTACTTTTGAGAACGGCTTCAGTTCCATTGGAGGAGACGGGTGCATGGTGGAATATTGGGTTGGGGGATCACACCATTGGGGGAGCAGACCCAACGGGTCTGCACTTGGTCTAGTTAATATATAAAACTCTCGTGCCATCCGACCGGCTGCCATCTGGCTGCCTTTCTGCCTTTTGATTCGTTGACGGCTGCTCCTTCCTATCAGCTTCCAACACACTTCAATACAAAGTTGCAAGACAGGAACACTCTGAACTTTGCACTGCTGCAGCAGCCACGGGAGGTGCAATTGGAATTTTTTTTTAATCCACTGCTGAAGGAGGCAGGGGAGTGCTGGAATCTTACATTTGGGAACGGGTTCAGTTCCGTTGGAGGAGACGGGTGCATGGTAGAATATTGGGTTGGGGGATCACACCATTGGGGGAGCAGACCCAACGAGTCTGCACTTGGTCTAGTATATATGTGTATTTGTGAGTATGTGTATATATACACACACACTAATTTTTGGTTTCTCTCTCGTATATTATATTGTTTACAGTGTACTATGTTTACATATTCTGTTGTGCTGCTGCAAGTAAGAATTTCATTGTTCTATCTGGGACATATGACAATAAAACACTCTTGATTCTTGACTCCTGACTCTCATCCCACTTTTTCATCCATTCCCTACACACTAGGGATCATTTCCAGAGACCAATTGACCGGCAAACCCGCACGTCTTTGGGATGCGGGAGGAAACCGGAGCACCCGGAGGAAAGCCATATGGATACAGGAAGAACAAGCAAACTCCACACAGGCAGCACCTGAGGTCAGTATCAAACTCGGATCTCAGGCGCTGTAAGGCAGCAGGTCTACCAGCTGTGCCACTCCTGAGAAGGGTAGTAGAAGGCTTAGATTTAAGGTGAGAGGGGAAAGATTTAATGGAGTCCTTAGGGGCAACTTTCTCACATAGAAGGTGACGGATACATTGGACAATCTGCCAGAGGAAGTGATAGAGGTTTCAGCATTAACAACAAAAATATTGGGACTGTGCATGGATAAGGAAGATTTAGAGTAATAGGGTACATTTGCAGACAAATGAAAGTAGCTCAGGTAGCCACTTTGGCTTGCATGTGCAAGTTGGGCCAAAGGGCCTGTTTCTGTGTTCTGTAACTCTATAACTCAGTGAGATGTTCCTGGATTGGTTAGGAATCTGTAGCCCATTGGCAATGACAGCAGAAAGAAATTGGCTGCATGTGTCTATCCCACATGTGTTGTTTCATCCCATTAAAAGCCCTTTGGTAACATAACAAAAGGACGTGACATTTTATGGAATGTTCCAGGCAGAACACCCTGTTTCCAAGAAACTTGGGTGGAGCTGCTATCTTGTTACACGTCCAGTGATGTTGCCTCAATCCTGATCAAGGGTGCCGCCCATGTGGCGTATGCAATTTCTCCTCATGAGATCATGGGTTTCTTTTGGGTGCTCAGATTTCCTCCCGAAAATGTCCCAAAGGTCACATGGACCAGGCGCCATTGGAGGATGAGAGAGCAGGTCAGATGCAGCCAGAGCAGCGGTGGAGGACACCGACAGCATCAGCAGGCCAGGCCAACCCCTGCCACACTGAACCAGTGCTGTTGCCAGGACAACAAGCCTTTAAGACCAAGATAAGAACTATGTCCTCTGGTCATCGATTCTGTTACTCTGGCCAAGAGCCTCTGTGAATCTACCTGATCTATTCCTCACATAACCTCTATAAGATCGCCCCTCATCCTCCTGCGCTCCAGGGAATAGAATCCCAGCATATTGCATCTATAATATGATCTTACTGGATTGTATGCAAAACATGGGTTTTTACAGAGCCCAGGTACATGTGACAATATCATTGAATCATTGGAATGGGCTAGTAGGTTGCTTAGTGGTTCTAAATTTCCCCTTGGTGTAGATGGTTATCAGGAGTCTCAGGGGGAAGTTTAATGTCCAGTGTTTAGTTTAGTTTAGTTTAGTTTAGTTTAGTTTAAAGATACAGCTTGGAAACAGGCCCTTCGCACCGCCACCACCACCGTCCAGCAATCCCCACGCACTAGCACTATCCTACACACTAGGGACAATTTACAAGCTTTACCAAAGCCAATTAACCTATAAACCTCTATGTAGCAATGTTACAAAATTTTGAGATTTAAAAAATCAAGTCTGCTATTTATCCCATCAGATAAAGCATAAAAAGAAGTTTAATTTGACACCTAATTCACTTTCATATCTCAAGTATTTAAAAAGTTGTGGCCATTTTCATACTCGGAAATTAGCATCTTGTTCCCTATTGATTTTCTATGGACATAACAAAAAAGCTGTGATCGTGGACAGTCAAAAGCCCATAACTTTCTTAAAAAAATAAGAGAACTGAATGAAATTTTCAGTTATCATAGATTGAAGCATTCTGAAACAAATATAAAATAATCTTACTTGGTTGACCTGAAATTAAAGCATATAATTAGTTAGTTACCCAATTGTAGCTAATTTCAAACTTCAATTACTACTAGATCTAAACATCTATCCATTTCTTAATAAATGATTAACATTTTTAAATAGCCTAAGTGTCCAAATAATATTCACAAATAATTCACAATAAAACATGATTTTTAAAATCTCATTTACATCAATTTATAGGCCAAATGGAAGGAATTTAGTGTTCAATTGCTGTAAATTAAAGTCCATTTAAATCAGCTTTCTAGTGGGATCCTGTGAACGCGCTGGTTTAGAACGTTCACATTGCGCTAGATTTGTACCCTCAAATGCCCAGAAAAATACTGCGGGATATAATGGGCCCAAAATTAGCTACTCGCAACATTAAACTTTGTATAAAGGGATCTTAAGAAGCCCTTTTTAATGTAAATATAAACAGCCTACCTCCTGTTGTCCCCTGTATGAGATCCAGCCGGTTGTCGGCCGTCGGGGGTTTAGAGGTTAATTTTTAAACTACTATAACAATTACATAAAGCTCTTAAAACTAATAATAGCTAAAGTGACGAATCTGCCAGCGAATTTTCGTTAATAATTAACTAGGCTGAACATCCTCGATTTGAACAGCCTAGGGGAAATCTCGTTTTAAACCCGCCCCCCTCTAAACAGCGCCAAAATCGCGCACACTGGCTGGGACAGATTTTCAGCGACGCTTCAGGTAGGTTTTGCAACATACCTACTCTATGTCTTCAGAGTGTGGGAGGAAACCGGAGAATCCGGAGCAAACCTACGAGGTCACAGGGAGAAGGTACAAACTCCGTAGCATTAGCACCCGTAGTCAGGATCGAACCCGGGTCTCTGGCCCTGTAAGGCAGCAACTTTACCGCTGCGCCATCGTGTCACGCAGTGACAGAGAAAAACATGACAATGACATCAACAACTTTCAGCTGAAGGCACAAAGTGATGGAGTACCTCAGTGGACCCGGCAGCATCCCTGAAGAACAACGATAAGTGATGTTTGAGGTCAGGGCCCTTCTTCAGGCTGATGGGGGGGGGGGGGGGGGGGGGGGGGGGATGGAGAAAACTGGAAGAGAGCAGGTACAGGACAAAGTCTGGCAAGTGAAAGGTGGGTACTGGTAATGGAGGGGTGGGGGGTAGTTGGGGGTTGATCGGAATATGCTTAGGCAAAGGCGAGAGATGAAAAGACAAAAGGAGACAGATAACGATAGAAGAGGTGCTAATTGTGAAGCTAGAGGAAAGTATATGGGTGGAAGTGGAGAGGGAAGGTGAGAAACATGGGCATGTCCAGGTGGGGCACAGAGAAGAGGGTGAGACAGGAAATAAATAAAAGGGGATTTTTTTTGTAGATCAGTAATTGATCTCAATCTTCAAATATTCTCCCTTCAAAATACATAAAATGTTTGTTCAATATTAATGTACTTTTAGTCAAGCTGTGACCCCTTGTCCTGGACTTCCCCAACATCGGGAACAATCTTCCTGCATCTAGCCTGTCCAACCCCTTAAGAATGTTGTAAGTTTCTATAAGATCCCCCCTCAATCTTCTAATTGAGTACAAACCGAGTCTATCCAGTCTTTCTACATATAAAAGTCCTGACATCCCAGGATTGCAATGACCTACCAATGCTAGCTTATTTCACGTTGTTTGGGAGAACTCTTTGCCAAAATAAGCTGTGGGCCTGCTATTTCCAGATAGTTTCTAGATGACATCCATTTCTTCACTGCCAGGAACACATCACTAGCAAAAGCAACACATCGGGAGAGATGTTTATGTTTGCTGCCATAGAACCATATCAAAGGAACAGTCACTTCACATGAAGCTGAGGTGCTATTTCAGACCTCCAGGCTAAAGTTTAGAAAAAAAACAGATTTTTGGGGGATTGGAAATAACTCTACAGCTGAAGTACATCTGAGTGGAAGGTGCCAGCTTTGGCAATGAGGATCAATCTAAACACCATTATTCCTTGTCGGTGTCATCTGCTGGAGAGTTAATGCAAATATTACAGCAGTTGCTTCAAGGTCACCGTGAAGTGCAACAGCAGGAATAGTTTTTAGATCAACACAATCCACCTAAAGGCACTCTCCAACTTACGTAATAGGCGACTTACATAAACTCGCACTTGCGTAAGCAATTGTCTAAGCCCACTGCTTTATTTCTGAGTTGTGTGTCTCGGTAGCATTGAGCTCCTGCCATCACATGCAGCTGTTTCCACAAGCCAGTCAGCTGTTCTCATGGATGCTCCCCCATGTCGGAGCTCCCCCGTGGTCTCCACGTCAGAGCTCCCTCATAGTCTCCATGTCGGAGCTCCCCCGTGGACTCCACGTCGGAGCTCCCCCGTGGTCTCCACATCAGAGCTCCCTCATAGTCTCCATGTCGGAGCTCCACCGTGGTCTCCATGTCAGAGCTCCCTCATAGTCTCCATGTCGGAGCTCCACCGTGGTCACTGCGTCAAATAGCAATTCAGGAAGAGTCTGTATTTTAAAAATTGTTTAAGATAACTAATCCAATATCTTGATAGATTTAACATTTACACAATGCATTATAAATGTGTAGAAATATATTACTACCCATTATAAAGCAAAAACTAAACTAAACTAAATGAACTGGTATAAAGTTAGCTTAATATATTAAAACACTTCTATGCGCACTTCCTGTCAATGATTATAATTCTAAATCTGTATGCCTCCACCAGTTCCATCAGCCATAATAATCAGTTTTTCATAAAAATAGTTTCTCCTGTACCAAGACTCAGGGTGTCAGATACAATGGCTTACCTTACAACAAGGCCCTACTGACTTTTGAGTTCTCTACACTCCACCAAACCAGCCCACGGCACATTCCCAATGTTCATCTTTCACCCATTGACAATCACGCCTTCAGTTACCTACCGTCTGAGGAAGAGAGGGCCGAGGGGGTGGTGCACGCAGAGCAGGCTTCCAGTGATCACCGAGCATTTTACATGTATTTGTGTGTATTTGTTTAGTTTGGTTTATTGTCACGTGTACCCTGGTATAATGAAAACCTTTTGTTGCATGCCAGCCATGCTCGGTATGTCAAAGAGGACTCTCTTGAACCTCTACAGGTGTACAGTAGAGAGCATATTGACCGGTTTCATCATGGCTATGCTTTCTATGCCATTCTCTGGGCTACATCTACAACTGACTGCTGTGTGCTGGGGTCATCTAGGGCAATGAGATCAGTCTTCCCAATCCGCAGAAGAAAGATTTGAAAAAATGGGGATCATGGGTGGTAGGTGGGAATAACAAGCTAAACTTTTGTCACACAATTTCCTACCGCAGATGCTGCTCCACCCATTGAGTTCTTCCACCAGGTGGTTTGTTGCTCCAAATTCCGGCATCTGCGGTCTCTTGTGCTTTCATTTCACCAGAACATTTTGACATGGCTTTCAGGGAGTTTACAAGTCACGCTAAAGATGTACTCAATCTCAGGAGGTCATGGAATTGAAACAATAGATTTAACAATCAGGATTCCATACGTGAGAAAACAATCTGGACGAGAAACTAAATTAGAAAAAGCAACATTTTAATCCCCCAGGAGGATGTAATTATAAATGTGAATTGGAAACCGCATTTGGAACTTGACATCGCTACGCCGAGAACGTTCCAATTGTGACAGAGTTATTTGGCCACAAGAAACTTATAACACTCGTGAAGTATGGGAGCCCAGAAAGAACATGACCTGCTTGAACTGCACGAGAGGCTGGGATTCCTCAGAGATTTGTGCATGTTATGGTGCATGTTACCAAGCAGTGCAGGGCTGTAGTGAAACCACAGTAATCCTAGAATTCTATTGCTGGTCTTGGTTGGGTTACGTGGATTTGGCAACCTGCCACCCATCTCAAAACATCTGCCACCATCTTTGTCGGAAACCTAATGCAGAAAACTGTCTAAGGTTTCTCCTCTGGGGACTGGAAACGGGGTTGAATCATAATAGCTATCACCTTCAATGGCATCAACGGGAATGGACTCATTGCAGAATCTGTTTCCAATCCTCAAGTCCTGGCAAAGGTCATACAATGTTTGCTGCTATGATTCAGGACTGCTCGTAACATTGGTTGTTTGTCAAGGATAATCAGAGATGAGTTGCCTTCACAGGAGAATATATCTTTATACTTCGCCTGTCTTGTCTTATCATCTTGTGAAAGAACTAACACAGGGCATGTTGACTTTGTTACAGCACGAGTTCTTTATACTTGACACAAGGTATCAAGTTTCAATAAGTTTGAACTATACGTGATGAAGTGCACTCACTGGGCTGGAAGAACAGTTTGCACGTCATTTACAAGGTGTAATTTGCGGTACTGGGACATTTCAAAGTACTTCATATCCACTTTTGAAATGTACCATTATGAGAAACACTACATAATAATGGCATTGAAATACTGTAACAAGTGGATCATCTCATCGCTAACAAACCAAGGAGAACTTCCCAACTCATCTACAGATGGTAAAGTACACACATTTTCACCCAAGACTGCACACTGTCGGATTGCAACTCATCTTGGTGTGGGAACTGTTCTGCCCAAGACTGCAAATAATTGCAGAGAGCTGTGGATGTATCCCAGTCCATCACACAAAGCAGATTTTATGAGGATGTTGCCAGGACTGGAGGGTATGAGCTCTAGGGAGAGGTTGAGTAGGACTAGGTCTCTATTCCATGGAGCACTGGAGGATGAGGAGGGATCTTATAGAGGTGTACAAAATCATAAATAAATGCACAGAGACTCTTGCCCAGAGTAGGGGAATCGAGGACCAGAGGACATAAGTTCAAGGTGAAGGGGAAAGATTTAATAGGAATCGGAGGGGTAACTTTTTCACAGAAAGGGTGCTGGGTGTATGGAACACCTCTGCACAGTCCGCTTTAACCTGCCTGATCTCCTGGTGGCTCAGCACTTTAACTCCCCCGCCCATTCCCAATCTGCCCTTTCTGTCCTGGGTCTCCTCCATTTTCAGAGTGAGGCCTAGAGCATATTGGAGGAACAGCACCTCATATTTTGCTTGGGTAGCTTACATCCCAGTGGTATGAACATAGAAACATAGAAACATTGGAAATAGGTGCAGGAGTAGGCCATTCGGCCCTTCGAGCCTGCACCGCCATTCAATATTTTTTTTTAATTTAATTGTATTTATTTATTTAACCTTTATTTAACCAGGAGAAGTCTCATTGAGATTAAAAATCTATTTTACAAGAGAGTCCTGGCCAAGACAGGCAGCAGCACAGTTCCACAGTTACAGACAATAATTTAAAATAACAGAGAACATATAAATAGAGTCACAGTCAGAGCATCATCAAACAAAGCATGTACAGACAGAAGAGCCCGCTTCAACATCATTAAGAAGGGATTTAAATCTGTTTCTAGAAACCAGCTCCTTAAGTTTCAGTTCATTCTGCAGCTGGTTCCATGCGAATATTCCTGGTTCCATTCAATATGATCATGGCTGATTATCCAACTCAGTTTCCTGTACCTGCCTTCTCTCCATACCCCCTGATCCCTTTAGCCACAAGGCCCACATCTAACTCCCTCTTAAATATAGCCAACGAACTGGCCTCAACTACCATCTGTGGCAGAGAATTCCAGAGATTCACCACTCTCTGTGTGAAAAAATATTTTCCTCATCTCGGTCCTAAAAGATTTCCCCCTTATCCTTAAACTGTGACCTCTTGTTCTGGACTTCCCCAACATCGGAAACAATCTACCTGCATCTAGCCTGTCCAACCCCTTAAGAATTTTATAAGTTTCTATAAGATCCACCGTCAATCTTCTAAATTCTAGCGAGTACAAACCGAGTCTATCCAGTCTTTCTTCATATGAAAGTCCTGACATCCCAGGAATCAGTCTACTGAACCTTCTCTGTACTCCCGCTATGGCAAGAATGTCTTTCCTCAGATTAGGAGACCAAAACTGTACGCAATACTCCAGATGTGGTCTCACCAAGACCCTGTACAACTGCAGTAGAACCTCCCTGCTCCTATACTCAAATCCTTTTGCTATGAATGCTAACATACCATTCGCCTTCTTCACTGCCTGCTGCACCTGAATGCCTACTTTTAATGACTGGTGTACAATGACACCCTGGTCTCGTTACATCTCCCCCTTTCCTAATCGGCCACCATTCAGATAATAGTCTACTTTCCTGTTTTTGCCACCAAAGTGGATAACCTCACATTTATCCACATTATACTGCATCTGCCATGCATTTGCCCACTCACCCAGCCTATCCAAGTCACCTTGCAGCCTCCTAGCATCCTCCTCACAGCTAACACTGCCCCCCAGCTTCGTGTCATCCGCAAACTTGGAGATGTTGCATTCAATTCCCTCGTCCAAATCATTAATATATATCGTAAATAGCTGGGGTCCCAGCACTGAGCCTTGCGGTACCCCACTTGTCACTGCCTGCCATTGTGAAAAGGACCCGTTTACTCCTACTCTTTGCTTCCTGTCTGCCAGCCAGTTCTCTATCCACATCAATACTGAACCCCCAATACCGTGTGCTTTAAGTTTGTATACTAATCTCTTATGTGGGACCTTGTTGAAAGCCTTCTGAAAGTCCAGATATAACACATCCACTGGTTCTCCCTTATCCACTCTACTAGTTACATCCTCAAAAAATTCTATAAGATTCATCAGACATGATTTACCTTTCATAAATCCATGCTGACTTTGTCCAATGATTTCACCACTTTCCAAATGTGCTGCTATCCCATCTTCAATAACTGATTCTAGCAGTTTCCCCACTACCGACGTTAGACTAACTGGTCTGTAATTCCCCGTTTTCTCTCTCCCTCCCTTTTTAAAAAGTGGGGTTACATTAGCTACCCTCCAATCCTCAGGAACTACTACAGAATCTAGAGAGTTTTGAAAAATTATCACTAATGCATCCACTATTTCTGGGGCTACTTCCTTAAGCACTCTGGGATGCAGCCTATCTGGCCCTGGGGATTTATCGGCCTTTAATCCATTCAATTTACCTAACACCACTTCCCGGCTAACCTGGATTTCACTCAATTCCTCCATCTCATTTGACCCCCGGACCCCTGCTATTTCCGCCAGAATATTTATGTCTTCCTTAGTGAAGACAGAACCAAAGTAGTTATTCAATTGGTCTGTCATGTCCTTGTTCCCCATGATCAATTCACCTATTTCTGACTGCAAGGGACCTACATTTGTTTTAACTAATCTTTTTCTCTTCACATATCTATAAAAGCTTTTGCAGTCAGTTTTTATGTTCCCTGCCAGTTTTCTTTCATAATCTATTTTCCCTTTCCTAATTAAGCCCTTTGTCCTCTGCTGGACTGAATTTCTCCCAGTCCTCTGGTAGGCTGCTTTTTCTGGCTAATTTGTACGCTTCATCTTTTATTTTGATACTATCCCTTGTTGTCCACAGATGCACTACCTTCCCTGATTTATTTTTTTGCCAAACTGGGATGACCAATTGTTGTAGTTCATCCATGCAGTCTTTAAATGCCTTCCATTGCATATCCACCGTCAACCCATTAAGAATCAATTGCCAGTCTATCTTGGCCAATTCACGTTTCATACCCTCAAAGTTACCTTTCTTTAAGTTCAGGACCCTTGTTTCTGACTTAACAATGTCACTCTCCATCCTAATGGAGAACTCAACCATATTATGGTCACTCTTGCCCAAGGGGCCACGCACAACAACACTGCTAACTAACCCTTCCTCATTACTCAATACCCAATCTAGAATAGCCTGCTCTCTCGTTGGTTCCTCTACATGTTGGTTTAGAAAACTATCCTGCATACATTCCAAGAAATCCTCTTCTACAGCACCCTTGCTAATTTGATTCACCCAATCTATATGTAGATTGAAGTCACCCATTATAACTGTTTTACCTTTGTTGCACGCATTTCTAATTTCCTGTTTGATGTCATCCCCAACTCCACTACTACTAGGTGGCCTGTACACAACTCCCACTAGAGTTTTCTGCCCCTTAGTGTTTCGCAGCTCTACCCATATCGATTCCACATCCTTCAAGCTAATGTCCTTCCTTTCTATTGCGTTAATCTGCTCTCTAACCAGCAACGCTACCCCACCTCCTTTCACTTTCTGTCTATCCCTCCTGAATATTGAATATCCCTGGATGTTCAGCTCCCAGCCTTGGTCACCCTGGAGCCATGTCTCCGTGATCCCAACTATATCATAGTCATTAATAGCTATCTGCACATTCAACTCATCCACCTTATTACGAATGCTCCTTGCATTGAGACACAAAGCCTTCAGGCTTGTTTTTACAACTCTCTTACCCCTTATGTTGAAAAGTGGCCCTTTTTGATTTTTGCCCTGGATTTGTCTGCCTGCCACATTTCACCTTGCTACCTATTGCTTCTAACCTCATTTTACACCCCTCTGTCTCTACGCTCACACATTTAAGAAACCCTTTCCCATTAACTCCATCCTCAACTATCCCATTCGACACTCCACCCCCCTTATTCAGTTTAAAACCACCCGTGTAGCAGTGGCAAACCTGCCTGCCAGAATGCTGGTCCCCCACCTGTTTAGACGCAATCCGTCTCTTTTGTACAGTTCCCCCTTACCCCAAAACAGATCCCAGTGATCTAAGAATCTAAATCCTTGCCCCGTGCACCAGTTCCTCAGCCACACTTTCAGGTCCTGTATCTCCCTGTTCCTGCTCTCGTCAGCACGAGGAACTGGAAGCAACCCGGAGATAACAACCCTGGAGGTCCTGCTTTTCAACATTTTTCCGAGCTCTCTAAAGTCACGCTGCAGAATATTCATCCCTTTCTTTCCGACATCGTTTGTGCCGACTTGTGCCGAACATTGACTTCTCTAACTTCAAATAGCCCTTGCTTTCCCTCGCTCTCCATTTCCGCCCCTTCCCAGTTCTCCCACCAGTCTTACTCTCTCCAACTACATTCTCTGTCCCGCCCACTCCCCTGACATCAGTCTGAAGAAGGGTCTGGACCCGAAACGTCACCCATTTCATCTACCCAGAGATGCTGCCTGTCCCGCTGAGTTATTCCAGCATTTGGTGTCTACCTATGGTCTGTATCTATACTGGAAGACTATACTGCTGCAAAGTTATTAATTGCACCGGTTACAGTTTGTTCATTGCAACGAGGTAATATTAATGACCGGTTATATACTCAATTATCTCCATACAACTCAATGCAGACTATTTTTATCCAATGGTGACTACATTTAGATCAAATCCTAGAAATATTTGGACTACATGAATTTTCTTATAGAGTTTTTCAATGGCTTTGTTCCCGGTTAACCTTCAATTTAATTGGGACATTAAGGGTGAGTTGACTTCAAGGACAAGATGAGAGGTCATCTCATACAAAACCAGGCATGAATTGCACAATGAGAGGGGAAGCACAAAGATCAGAGGAAGCTGAACCTTTGTGGATAGCAGTCGAGTCTCTTTGAAATACAATACAAAGGCAGATTAGTTTACCATTTCAAGTGTATCGACTGTGAAAACCTGTGGCTATCAACTCAATGTAGTGTTGGGAACGGGATAGCTGATCAGTAGCATTGCTTTGAACAGTGGGAGTCACGTCCGGGCAGGTGAAAACCATGAGCTCTAACAAGACTCATAATGGTCCTTCCGTCAACTCAATCAGCTACAGTTCAATTTTCTTCTACTTCATTGCGGATGGTAGAATTTGTCTCTGAAACTGGCGCGCTTTAATGCTGAGAAATATATTTGGTACTCTAACACCATTTAAAAGACATTTGGACAGGTACATAGATGGAATGGTTAAGAGAGGTATCGGCCAAACACAGCCGGGTGGGACTAGCGTAATTATAGCATCTTGGTCGGCAGCAAGTTGGGCTGAAGGGTCTGTTTCCATGCTCCATATTGTGCACTCTGTGTCTTTCCCACCACTCCACATGTTGAACGGGGGAATGTGAGGGGGGAGGCTGGGGAGGGGTGAGGGGGGATAGAGAAGGGAGGGAGGGGTGGAAGGGGGGGGGGGGGGGGGGAGAGAGGAGGCAGAGGCAGGGGGGGGGGGGTGGGGGGGAGAGTTGGGGGGGAGAGAGAGGGAGAGAAGAAGAGGGGGGGAGAGAGGGGGGGGGGGGGATAGAGGGGGTGGAGGGGAGGGAGAGAGTGGGGGAGAGAGTGGGAGTGGGGAGAGAGGGGGGGGGGGGAGAGAGGGGGAGAGAGGGGGAGGGGGGGGAGGGAGAGAGGGGTGAGAGAGGAGGGAGAGGTGTGGGGCAGAGAGGGGGGGTGAGAGAACAGGAGGGGGAGGAGTGGGGGTGTGGGGGGTGGGGGGGATAGGGAGGGAGCGGTGGGGCAGGGCGGGTGGGGGGGGGGGAGGGCTGCCTTCACACACATACTAACTTGTCCCCTGGATGCATAGCCCCCAATTCACAGGCTCCGTTTTAGAGGGAGGCCTTGTCCACTGATGCATAGCCCCCAACTCAGAGGTTAGGTGGAGAGGGAGGAAACATAGAAACATAGAAATTAGGTGCAGGAGTAGGCCATTCGGCCCTTCGAGCCTGCACCGCCATTCAAGATGATCATGGCTGATCATCCAACTCAGTATCCTGTACCTGCCTTCTCTCCATACCCCCTGATCCCCTTAGCCACAAGGGTCACATCTAACTCCCTCTTAAATATAGCCAATGAACTGGCCTCAGCTACCTTCTGTGGCAGAGAATTCCAGAGATTCAACACTCTGGTAGAGAGAGAGGGTAGAGAGAGAGGGTATAGAGAGGGGGTCAGAGACAGAGAGAGAGAGATAGAGGGGCAGAGACAGCGAGAGAGGGGAAGGGAGGGGGAGAGGGGGGGGGGAGGGGGGGGGGAGAGAGAAGTGAGAGAGAGAGGGGAGAGAGAGGAAAGGGGAGAGAAAGAGAGGGGGGGGGGGAGAGGGGGGGGGAGAGAGGGAGGGAGAGAGAGGGGGGAGGGGAGAGAGGGGGAGGGGGGGGGGGAGAGAGAAGAGGGGAGAGACAGAGAATGAGAGAGAGAAGGGAGAGAGGGGGATAGGAGGGAGAGGGGGGGAGAGGGGTGGTGGGGGGAGAGATGGGGAGAGAGGGATGGAGGGCGGGCAAGGTGTGGGGGGGGGGGGGGGTGGGGGGAGAGTGGTGTGGGGGGAAGGGGAGTGTGGGATGGGGTGTGTGGGGGAGTGTAGGGGTGTGGGGGGGGAGCGGTGGTGTGGGGGGGGAAAGTGGGGGTGTGGGGTTGTGTGGGGGGGGTGTGGGTGAGGCTGGAGTCTGGGGGGCAGGGGGTGTGGGGTGAGGGGGATGTGGCAGGAGGGGGGAGTGTGGGGTGGGGGAGGGTTGTGGGGGGGGGGTGTGTGTGGGTGGGGGTGTGTGTGGGGGGGGAGGGTGTATCGGAGGGGTGTGTGTGTGGGGGAGGGGGTGGGGGGGGGAGGGTGGTATGTGGGAGTGGCTGGTGTGTGGTGAAGGGAGGGGGGGGAGGGGGTGGGGGGAGGGGGTTGTGTGAGCTCAGCGGCTCCAGCCACAGGCACCGGTTCCTGGACCCGGCTCTGGACTCACTCACCGGCTCCAGGACCTGGTGCCTGTTGCACTCAGTGGCTCCCAGCCCCAGCTACACTCATCGGCACCTGGCTCGTCGTGGTGCTCACCGCCCCCATCCATGAACACAGCAGCCTATTCCTATTTAAACTATATATTATTATACCTATATATATATATATATATATGACGTAAATATGACTGTAATCATATATAATTAAGTATAATTAGATTATATAAAAATAATATGATTAATATAATTGTGAGTGTTTTTTTAATGACACTGTCGCAGAGGTCCTGCTCCTGAATCAGCCTAATTAATGGGTGAGGGCAGTTCTTGTGGGTTCCTCCTTTTACTGAACCCCACTGACTGCCAGTGTGCAGAGTGGGGGTCACGGCCATAGTGGGACGGGGGCAGTGCCAGACTGGGGGACAGCCCTGCGAGGCATCTTCCAGTCGCTTTAATAGGGAATGTAATGAGACTGCAGCAGAGGTCCCAGGTTTTAAGGGCTCATGAACCAGCCTAATTAAAGGGTCAGGACAGATCCTCTGGGTTCCCCCGTTTACTGAATCCCACTGACTGCCATAGTGGGAGAGTGGGGGGGACAGCCATAATGGGACGGGGGCAGTGCCAGGCTGGGTGACAGACCTGTAAGAGACCTGTCTTATTTCTGATGTAAATGTCACATCGACCAAGAATCAAATGCTCTGATGTTTACTCGATGAGTATTCATTTTAAGCTCCAATGAGCCCATATTTATGTTAGAGACCCCCCTATTGTGCATTTGCAAATGAGGGCAATTATCTTTAACCTAAAATAACCCTAAAAGTGTTGCATTGTTTGAGTATCTGTAGTTTGTGTGTGTGTCTGTGTATACCTGTCAAAAGTGTATCTGTGGATATGTGGATGTAAGTGTGTATGTATGTGTGGATGTATGTGTGCATGTATGTGGGGATGTGTATGTGTGGATGTATGTGTGTGGATGTATATATGTGCATGGATGTGTACATGTATGTCTGCGTGCGGATGGATGTGTGGATGTGTGTGTGTGCGGGTGTGTGGATGTATGTGTGCATGTATGTGTGTGTGCATGCATGGAAGTGTGCGTACGGATGGATGTGTGCGTGTGCGGATGTATGTGTGCATGTATGTGTGTGTGTGCATGCATGGAAGTGTGCGTACGGATGGATGTGTGTGTGGATGTGTGTATGTATGTACGTATGTATGTGCATATGTGTAGATGGACTGTCGCACTGTCATTCACCAGTACGCCATTATCATAAGTAATTCATTCATTGTTTAAATAATTTGACCAAATAAACAGTGAAACGATCGACATTAAAATAAAACTTTATATAATCATTTATTTCCCCAATTTATTTGTTTACATTACATCTAATCTTCATCTGAATATTCTTCATCAGATTCTAAGTCTTTTGCAGTAATAGAGTTTCTGCAGTCAACACACTTACATAAATCTGTACATGGCTCACCATGCTGTTGACATGAGCATCCTCCTTTCCCGGCACTTGATTTCTCAGTTTGTTTTCTTGCATGAACAGTATGTTAATTCTAGCAAGGTGCTTGGGGCTGGAGGCAGATCACCCCAGTCAATGTCCAATTCACCACCTGCAATTTTCAACCCATTTCCCTTTCTACTGGGAATTTGTGGAAACTGTTCCAGACATTTTGAATGTATAACAGCCTGGTAATTTGCTCTCAGGGCATGCTTTCTGAGCGAGTTTGCGGTGGGTGGAAGACGAGCCTCTGATTTTGTTAACATAAGGAACAGGTTGTATCGAGCTTCATCTACTTTCTCACAGCCCTGCCTATATAACTTGCAAACAAATTTCTCTACACCTTTCACCAATTCATCACCGACTGTGAATGAGCTTCCCATTTCATGAATGGTGGCCTGGGTAGCTGGGTCACTTGCAAGCAACGTGGATTTGGATTTTCCATGAAATGAGCTAACTGAATCGCAGCCTGTAAAACAGTGCAAAGATTTCAAAGCTTTGGTGACAGCTGGTCCCAGAAAAGAGCTCATCTTTGATAGACTCATACTCCTTCTACTGTTGCCTTTTTCAGTGTGCAATAATAAGCCTGCTCCAATATGTTGTGACACAGCGACTCCAATCACAAACACATCTGTGTCAGGACTCCTGATTAGGATTGGGTATCTAGCTGTATCTGTTGAAGTTGATGACTGATGACTAGCAGCATACTGACAATGAAGGAAAAAACGAGTGTCTGCTTCTTCATGGTTGCACTCCAGCTCTGGTACCAAGCGAGCATTCATTTGCCCATTGCCATCTGTCAACTCGTCACACTCCCCATCATGGGCAACAAAAACTGTCACATTCTTCAGGCATGCAGATGGTTTGTTCTGCCAAGTCCGAAAAAGGAACCTAATAAGCTCTGATTTGTTGTCACCACATGCAAAAAAAATTTCCATTGATGAGGTACTTGCTGGTCTCCGCTGTATATTTTGGTGATTAAGCTTCCAGCAACGGAGCGTCTCCCTCTCTCAGCATTCTTGATGCTATCTTTCCTGTGAGTATCAACTACAAAGTGGATAACATTACTTCGGACACCGAGGGCCAACTCAACCAGTTGTTTCAGAAGGTGATCAGCTAGCTTGCCAAATGTTGATGGAATACTTCTGAGGGACAGTTCTTGCACCATAGCCATGCCGTCTACAATCCAGATGGTCCCTGGCAGAATGTCAACTTGTGGAGATGGTTGTACTTGCGATTCGATGTAGTGCAGCAAAGTAACATTATATGACCATAAATACAAAGAATTGTTGTTTGAGTCCTTTCATTACCTTTCTTCCTTCTAGACCTTGCTATAGCTCGATTTATTATTGTTATGTTGCAGACGTGACGCTAGCACTCTGCCTGATACACTGCTGCCTCCTAATAATATAAGATAAAATGTGTCAGGGAGTATTTTACATCTTTTCATGTTTTATATTATGTAGGACAATATCAACATTTTAATGAGGAAATTAAACATGTACGCATGTCCAGGTAGGTGGGATGGCAGGTCTGCAAATTATCAAATTAGTGTTCATTATGGCTCTGAAGAGTGGAGGGGCATAAACTGCAGAAAAAAATAATCTCATAGTACTTAGGTCTGCATGGACTTCAATTCATAAAATGTCAATCTCTTCTTAATGTCAATGAGACTTACACTGTAATTTACTGCCATAGATAAGTTAGTTCAAGTTTAAGTGGAGGGGCAGAGGTTGCAGAATAGCTAGAGAAAGAAACATCTCATAGTACTTAGGTCTGCATGGACCAATTCATAAAATGTCAACCTCTTCTTAATGTCAATGAGACTTACACTGTAATTCACTACCATTGATAAGTTAGTTCAAGTTCAAGTGGAGGGTCGGGCAGAGGCTACAGAAAAAACCCATCTCATAGTCATTAAGTCTGCATGGACTTCAATTCATAACATTTCAACCTCTTCTCAATGTTGATGAGAATAACACTAAGTTACTACCTTGGATAAATTAGTTCAAGTTCACATACATCAATTCATTTCTACATAAACATCAACCTTTCTGACCATTTCTCACTCCAATGGAAGCCTAAAAAGTGCAGTCAATATTCCGCCGTTTTTCTCCCGTGGTCGGGGCCTGGAAACAGCCACTACGGACGGCATTATGTACAGCCTCCCCCCCCGCGGGATGATCCAAACACACTCCGCGGCTCATTCGCGAATCGGCCGCTTCTTAACGGAGACTGTGGCTTTACTATGTTAAGTACCTAGGCCCCGCGGTCGGAGCACTTTTACTTAGTAAGTGATCGCAGGCATCTCCGAGATTAGATGGTAAAGACTAATTAGAAAACAACAAGCTGGCATTAGTGAAAATGTTTAATTTACTTTGTTATGGATACACATAGTTTAGGCCCTCAACTTCATGATGAATGAATGAAATGAGTGAGTGAATGTACAGCCTCCAAATCTCTTTTTTTCACAATATAAAAGGGAGCAATTAAATTAATTAAAGTCGATACAGATTAATTTTCATAAATTCAGACTTTAGATCTTACCTTTCAATTCCAGTTGATTCACAGTGTTTCACTGGTTTCACGACTTGGCTGTCCTTTGTGTTGCAGCACCTTAGCAGCGACTTTGCTTTCAAGACTTTCTTCCACTTCTATCCATTTAGCTGCACATTCGTCAGACTTCTTAATGCTTTTCTCACTAAATTCAATTACCCTGCTACAAGTTTCCACAACATGTATTCCACAGAACAACAAAGAACCTTCATCGGAATCTCCAGTAAAACAGGCATCAGTGAAGTCCTCTCAGCCATGATGTGTGCTCCCTGCCTAGCTGGCCTGAAACAAAGTGTGTGATTGTCCAACTGGCGTCCGACTCAATGTTAAACGTGCTTTGATTGAACTAAAAATACCCCCAAAATTTCCGGTGTTTCTCTAATTTACAATGTGCAAGTTTTGTTCTTGACGAGTTTCAGGGATGATTTATATATTTTTACACAATATGTGAAAATTTCATGTAGTTCCGTGAGTTGGGTCACAAAATTGCACAAAAAGGCTCCTCGGCCCACAGCCTAATAGTTATTGATGGAGGACCCCTCTAGACTTACATATCAGGAAAGAGTTGAAAAATAGGGTGGGATGCGATGACCTCATGATTCAACAGAATGATCTCAGTGACCATCACGTGAGATACTGAAGGACTGCAGAGATCATGACAACCAAATGTGAGTGTGCAGTTTAGCTTAGTTTATTACTGTGCATGCTATTTAATCTGCAAAAAGACTATACATGATTACAATCAATCTGTCCATAGTGTACAGATATAGGATAAAGGGCAAAATATTTAGTGCAAAATAAAGTCCAATAAGATCTGATTATTGATATTTCGAAGGTCTCCAATGAGGTAGAAGGGAGGCCAGGACCTCTCTCTTATATTATATTTTGCATGTTTTGCCATGCCAGAGATAGTGTGGAGGCAGACATGATAGTGGCATTTAAGATACTTTTGGATGGGCAAATGTGGATAAGCGGGGAATGGAGGGATATAGATGATGTGCAGGCAAGGGTGATTTGTTTAGCTTGGCATCGTGCTCAGCACAGCCATTGTGGGCTGACGGATCTATTCTTGTGCTGTACTGTTCTACATTCTAAGTTCAACACTTAGGTTCATCCTTGGCTGAACCTGAAGTATCAGAAAAAAAGACAAGTGTTTTTGCTTAACCTGGAAAATTTGAGGATGAATTTTGGAATAAAAATTGAGGAATGACATGTCTAAATAATTCAACAAGACTCAAATTCAATGAAAGACGATCTTTATTACAGAGGCATGTATCAAGTGAACCTGAATTATGGCAATAGCTGCATACATGACAATTGTGAATAGTAGGATCTCAAATAACATGACCAGTTATGCAACACGTACCATTTTATTTTTACCAAGCTTACTTCACCATGACTTATAGCTAGGTTTGGAAATCCTGTGGGTTTTCTCCGGTCCACCCCACGTACCTCATACCTGCTGTTAATAAATCAGACATTCATTGATTTTGGGCATTTATTGAGTTTTAGTGGAAATCCCAAAGTGAAAGCCTCGTGTAAAATTTCAAATCTCTGTACAATTCTAAGTTGTAAATCCATCATCATCTGCAGATCACAATAGTCTCCGCAGTATCTACGACCGTCAAAGTGCTCATGACTCTAATAGTAGTAGTGTGGCGTTACATCGGCCACTTTGCTATTGTGAACGTAAAGGCATTTTTGGTTTTAGTTACCGCTTTCAAATCAAACTCAAGTACAAGAAAACTAAAGGTTAAATCATCTTTAATTAATGTGCTGTATCTGTTGGAGAGGGGAAGGGGTTGGTAGTTAAAAGACAGCCAAACCTACCTATAATGTACACCTAGCAACCTTACGGAGATATTAAAAACAGTTAAAACAAAAGCTAAATAATCTTAATGAATACATTAGTGCCAGTTGAAGGTTCAACCCATCGAATGCCCTTCTGAAATGGATGATTATTTATTAATGCTGGTTTGAACTGGAAATGCCAACCACTAGCTAAATTAAATAAAAACAGAAAACATAGCAATGCAAAGGAAACCAAAAACAGTGGAAAGAACAATTCAATAGGCTCCTGACATATAATAAAGCTCATAAGACTTGTGCAGACAGTGATGTAGCTGAAGGAAGAACACTGGTTCCTAACAAACAATAAATTGCTGGAACTCTTGCCCTGTGTGTGTGTGTGTGTGTGGTCCCCTGCTATCAATTAAGGAACTGTTGTGCCGCATTTTTCCTGTTCCCATCTACATCTTTTCCAAGGACTTGTAGTATTCGGTGAGGACTGCCCAGGCTTTTGGTGCCATGAAGCCTTCTGGTGGGTTCACTCCTTCCTGTGCTAATTTGCGCATGCGGGTTCCAGAAATAAAGTCAAATTCTTCATGGCTTTAAAGCAGAAAATGCAAAGATTAATGAGAGAAGAAAAATAACTCTTATTTTTCCTGGCATATTTATTTGTTTCAAGATTCAAGAGAGTTTATTGCCATGTGTCCCAGATTGGACAATGAAATTCTTGCTTTGCTTCAGCACAACAGAATATAGAAGGCATGAATACTGAACAGATCAGTGTGTCCATATACCATTGTATAAATATATACACACATATGAATAAATAAAACAGATAAAGTGCAAATAAACAGATAATGGGCTATTAATGTTCAGAGTTTTGTTTGAGTTTAGTTCAATAGCCTGATGGCTGTGGGGAGGAAGCTGTTTCTGAACCTGGACATTGCAGTCTCTCAGTTTGGTACGTGTAAGTGAATGGGGAAACACGCACTTTCCCACCCGTTAAAAACATGGAAAACGGCCGATTTTTGAGCTGAAATTTTCTGTGCTAGTCGGGGTGACCATGAAGCACAGCGACCTAAATTTTTGGTACAATTAAAAATCTGCAGATCATCACAAAGTCCCTCTTGAAAAATTACCCGAGGGGCAACTTTTTTCACACAAAGAGGGTGGGAAGTATACGGAACAGCTGCAGAGGACGTGATTTTTTGATTTAAGATCCAAAATATTTGACATTTAAAAAGCGTTTGCTCGCTGAATTTCATGGGAAAAAAGTAGGGCATGGGCCACTTATGCAACTGGGATGAAATTCAGTTGGGCAGCTTGGTCAAACATGGACAAACGAACCTTAATTCCCATAGCTTTGTATGGCTCTGACTTTCTATCTTTTCTTTTTGCCTAAAATTTTTAATCCATGGGGCTTTTAGATATGTAGCAATGTTTTCCATTTGTTTTTAACGGGTGGGAAAGTCTGCGTTTATCCCATTCACTTACATGCACAAAAATGAGAGATGTGACACCAAATTCAGTTAAAATATCTCGGTACGTGAAAAGGGGGACCATTTTCATACTACGCTAGCATCTTGTTCCCTTGGATTTGAAATGGGCATACAAAAAAGCTGTGATCTTGGATAATCAAAAGCACATTTCTTAAGGAAAGGATTAACATTTTTAAATGGACCTAAGCAGTCCAAAGATTATTCACAAATAATTACAATATAACAGCCATAAAGGCAGTAATTTAAAAATTAAGGAATTTAGTGTTCAATTGCTGTGTAAAGCCCTTTAAGAGCATGGGTTCCGTGAAAACGCGCAGGTTTAGTGTTGACAGCTACTTCACCGCAGCCCATGCCGAGAAAAATACTTTTGGTAAAAAGCCCAAAATCATACTGCTATAGATCACAATAGTCCCTCTTGAAAACAGGCCCCATTTAGGGTAAAAACTTTTTACATACAGAGGGTGTTTGCGTATATAAAACCCTGGGGCTGCAGAGGAGCTTGCGAACTGAACGAGAGCTTTTAAATTTATTATATCTACTATTCGAGGCCTATAAAACTAATAATAGCTTTTGGGACCGGGTCTTGCAGCGATTCTCCGTTAATGATTTACTAGGCTGAACATGTGCGATTAGTACAGCCTAGTAAAAATCGGGTTTTAAACCCGCCCCCTCCAACCTTGGTCCTGTTCCCATAGCTTTAGGCTCTGGGGCAGATGCTCAGCCACGATTCAGGTATCCATTGTAACATACCTAAGATATGGGCTTCATTTTTGACAAATTATTATGTGGAACTTTATGAAACAGTTTTGGCAAGTCTACAAATATATCGACTGCGATTTTCCCATCAGTGCTCTTACTTAATCATAAAACTCTATCAAGCGAGTTACACATGATTTGCCTGAAGCTATTGCAGCCTTACTCTCATCAATCCATCCTGTCTGATTGACGGCAAATTCTGATTGTTTCTAGATCTTTTCCCACCACTGAGCCAACCTGCTTTTCAATTAGATCATATCAAAACGTCATGTCAATTTTGCCTACCTGCCTTTGATCCACATTCCTTGATATCCCTTTTTATAAAAGTCTAACCACTTTCACACTGAAAGATTTATCTGCCTAATGGTATGTTTCCATTATCATGTCTTTGCTTGCAATAGCAAGCAAACGGTTGATATATATCACAATGTGGATATACGATGTGCACCAATTTTTAGAGTGATGTGGGAGAACTATTAGATTCTAGAATCCCATTATCATGTTCAGCTATTGAATAGATTGCAGTGTTAGAGACAATCCCTACGATTCCGAGTTTCTACGAATTGTTCCAGCTGCAAATCACCCCTAACTTTGTAATAAGCTACTTAAAAAAATATGCAGCATATTATTTCCAGTATACTTTGCATTAGGCGCCTTCAGCTGGTCTGGGAAATTAACAAGATTTATTTTGAAAAGGGAGCACTTTCCCCAGTTAAATTCATTATTCTTTTATCAATTTGATCTCCTATACCACAAAGAATTCAGGAGGAACAACTTCAAATTGCTCAGTACTCTTGTGGAGGAAGGAACTGCAGATGCTGGTTTATACCAAAGATGAGACACAAAATGCTGCAGTAACTCAGCGGGTCAGAAGAAATTTCTGAAGAAAAGGAAGAGGTGACATTTTGGGTCGGAACCCGAAACGTCACCTATTCCCTTTCTCCAGAGATGTTGCCTGACCCGCGGAGTTACTCCAGCATTTTGTGTCGATCCTCGCTTACAAGATTCATTTACAGCTTTGACTACTTCAAAACCTGATTTATACTTACTTTTCAGGGTCATAGTAGTCCATACATTTCTTCTGCTTGTTGTATGCAGCCACACGGAAAGGAACAATTTCCAGAGACAGCAGGCCTGGTGCCATGGTCAGTACTTTTGCCCCATGTGTTGGCTCATACAAGTCCTTCTTGGTCTCAGGATGAGGCATGCCTGCAGGGTCTCGGCCCACAATGTAGAAATTGGCACCTGCAATCATGCGAGCCCTGCAGTGCCATTGGACCTAAATTAAACAAAATAAAATGCATGAACTAGATGATACAAACGAGTCATTTTCATTTTGTTCAAAGTGAATGGGAATTAAATGTAACATCTCTAAGTTTGCGGATGACACAAAGCTGGGTGGCAGTATGAGCTGCGAGGAGGATGCTATGAGGCTGCAGGGTGACTAGGTTGGGTGAGTGGGCAGAAGCATGGCAGATGCAGTATAATGTGGATAAATGTGAGGTTATCCACTTTGATGGCAAGAACAGGAAGGCAGATTATTATCTGAATGGTGTCAGATTAATAGAAAGGGAGGTGCAACAAGACCTGGGTGTGATTGTACATCAGTCACTGAAAGTAAGCATGCAGGTATAGCAGGCAGTAAAGAAAGCTAATGCATGTTGGCCTTCATTGTGAGAGGATTTGAGTTTAGGTGCAAGGAGTTCCTACTACACTGGTGAGACCGCATCTAGAATATTGTGTGCAATTTTCATCTCCTAATTTGAGGAAGGACATTATTGCTATTGAGGGAGAGCAACATAGGTTCACCAGGTTAATTCCCGGGATGGCGGGATGAACGTATAATGAAAGAATGGGTCGACTGGGCTTGTATTCACTGGAATTTAGAAGGATGCGAGGGGATCTTATAGAAACATATACAATTCTTAGAGGATTGGTTAGGGTAGATGCAGGAAAAATATTCCCTCTGTTGGGGGAGTCCAGAACCAGGGGTCACAGTTTAATAGTAGGACATTTAGGACAGAGATGAGGAAAAAACTTTTTCACCCAGAGAGTTGTGAATCTGTGGAATTTTCTGCCACAGAAGGCAGTGGAGGCCAATTCACTGGATGTTTTCAAGAGAGAGATTTAGCTCTTCGGGCTAATGTAATCAAAGGATATGGGGAAAAAGCCGGATCGGGGTACTGAATTTGGAAGATCAGCCATGATCACATTGAATGGTGGTGCTGGTCGAAGGGGTGAATGACACTCTTGTATTTCACAATATTTGAATCAGTGAAATTTGTTGTTTAATTTATTGTTACGTGTACTGAGGTACAGTGAAAAGCTTTTGTTGCGTGCTAACAAGTCAGCAGAAAGACAATACATGATTACAATCTAGCCGTCCCATACATGATGAAGAGAATAATGTGAAGTGAGATTAAGAACATAGCTAAAGTAAGAAATGCTGCTGTTGGGGTAAAGATTTAAAAGAGCAATTGTGATGCGTGATCGCAGATCCACTTCTGTGACCAGTGCACAAAGAGTCACCTGGCTTGGGTGCCATCTTGGCTTTAAGGCTTTTAATTAAGACTTGGGTTAGAGAGTCAGAAAGAGATTCAGCCTTTCAGCCCACCAGGTGACCATTAGCTGCCATTACACTAGTCCTATATTAATGACATTGTGTTATATTCTCCCCACAATTTCATCAGCTTTCTTCAGATTCCACCTCTTATCTATATACGAGGACCAACCTGAGATGTGATAGAGGAAACCAGAGCACCCAGAGGAAACTCACACAGTCAGAGGGAGAAGGTGATAACTCCACAAATACAGTCAGGATTGAACCCGGGTCCCTGATGCTGGGAATCAGATGCTCTACCAGCTGTGGCACCATGTCACCCAGTTATGAAATGTTAATCTTTTCTCGTGTGGACATACTTGCTATTCAGGCAGTACAGCGTAGGTTCACGAAGTTAATCCCTGGGATGGCGGGATTGTCATATGAGGAAAGATTGGAAAAGACTGGGTTTGTATACACTGGAATTTAGAAGGATGAAAGGGTATTTTATAGAAACGTATAAAATTATAAAAGGACTGGACAAGCTAGATGGCCTCCCAATGTGCAGGGAGTCCAGAACCAGCGACCACAGTCTACGAATAAAGGGGAGGCCATTTAAAACTGAGATGAGAAAAAACTTTTTTACCCAGAAGTGTGAATTTGTGGAATCTTCTGCCACAGAAGGCAGTGGAGACCAATTCACTAGATGTATTTAAAAGAGAGTTAGATAGAGCTCGAGGCTAGTGGAATCAAGGGATAAGAGGAGAAGGCAGGCACGGTTACTGATTGTGGATGATCAGCCATGATCACAATGAATAACCTCCTCTTGCACCTATTTTCTATGTTTCTATGTGTGCAACATGCCACTCGGGGTCTTTCCGGAAGCATAGAGTGCAGATTAACTCCACCATCTCAACTTCCATCAAGCACAGTGTACACCAATAATGATTGGTCAATACAGGTGCACAATCTTTTATCCGAAGATCCAAATAACGAAAAGCTCCGAATAGCGGACATTTTTTCGGTCCTTGAAGAAAGGTCCTTGAAGACGTTCACCGAGGGCGGCCCGCAGAGGTGACGGCGGAACCTCCGGTCGGTCCTCGAAGAAAGGGGAACTAAATCCCCATTCATAAAAGAGAAGGTGAGGGTATATTGCGCGGGAGGGTTAACAATTAACAATCTGCTGCTGCCTGCCCGCTGAGTTAAAAAGTTCCCATGGTAAACTCACGATACACAGAGTATCGTGAGTCTTGCGTGGGAACTTTTTAACTCAGCGGGCAGGCAGCAGCAGATTGTCGCTCCCTTCAGTTTCACCCCACCTACACCCCTCTGCTTCCCGGCCATGTGTGTGACCCCTTGCCTCCCCTCTCCAGCTCCCCGCCCATTGCACCGGCGCGGGGGCTTTGCCCTGTCTTTGCGTCGGCGATGCCAGCAGGTCCGTGCCAGTCACCGGAGACGTCAGGACCAACGGGACACCGACCTCCAGGCCCACTGCAAGCACGGAGAACCCAGAGACCCACAGCCAGCAGCAGCCCAGCCCGTTCCAACTCCAGAGGAAAACTGCAAACTGGCCGGAGACTTCAGGACCACCAGAAGCCGCTCCCCGATGGGCCGCTACGGCAACAAGTGGCAGTTCGCCCACAGCCCAAGCTGTGCCCCCTCATCGGGACACCGACCCCCAGGTCCACTGCAAGCACGGAGATCCCAGATCAGCAACTCCAGCCCAGCCCCGCTCCAACTCCAGAGGAACACTCTCCCCGTAGGGGCAGAAGCTGATGGTGTGCAAGGTACGTCTTGTTCTTGGGGTGGCGCAGCTCGGGCTGTGGGCAAACTGCCACTTGTCGCCGTAGCGGCCCATCGGGGAGCGCATTCCTCTGGAGTTGGAGGGGGGTGTTGTGCTGTTTGATCGCCCCCTGCTATCCCAGGGACAGGGAGACACAGCGGCTTTTTAGACTGGTGGGCAATCACTTCCAAAGTTCTGCCCACACAGTCAGTACACCTCTCCTACACTGCATTTCATACAAACATTTATTCTGCAAGAAAAAACTACATTGAAGACTCAAACTCGCGACCGAGTAACTGCCAGGATCGAGGCGCAAACTCGGGACCTAGCTCGGGGATTCAAGAATCCCCGAGCTAGGCCGCCTAAGGGCATGTAGCCCCGCTAGGGTGACATGAGTGCGAGAGGTGATTCAATGCTGCGGTCACATTTACAAATTCAGGAATTCATTCAACACACTGCATTTCATCCAAACATTTATTCTGCAAGAAAAAACGACATTGAAGACTCAAACTCGCGACCGAGTAACTGCCGGGATCGAGGTGCAAACTCGCGACCTTGTGGATATGAGCCGAGCACTCTACCACTGAGCCAGCGTTAAAATCTACGATAAAAATCTTCCATTCTGAAGGCCGAAAAATTCAGAATTACAGAAAGTGTCTGGTCCCAAGGCTTTCGGATAAAAGGTTGTGCACCTGTAATTGGTCAAATAAATCAATAATGATCGCTTAAATTTACAAAAAGCAGATAAGAAAGGCATATCGCAAAATATGCTAGAGCAGTTGCATTGATGTACAGGGTGAACATCCGTTTGAGAGAGAGCGAGAGAGAGTGCTCATAGAAATCAAAACATAATCCTTTCTAGATCTTGTTGCACGGAATGGCAAACTTAAAATATAACCCATAAATGTAATCGTAAGCGATGATGATTCTCACAACGCTAGGATAGCTGGACTAAAGCAAACATGTTTCACAAAGTGCAAGCAAAGAGAAACTTTTAGGTCCAGCGATAGCCTGGTTGCACCTCATAACGAAGCATTGACAGTGAAATGGGGTCATAGCAGTATTGGAGAGCCAGCTAATCATTTTGCATAGGCCATGTCCAATTAACAGCTCATTCAAATTCCTGCCAACAACTGATTTCATCTTCCAGCACCTGCAACTTAGCAAGAAGCACCATATATTGATGAGCTTTCATTAGTTGTGTGCACCATGTGATGTTGATCTCGCTGTGTGCAAACAGGACTTCACAGTTTTGATAGATTGCACGTAGCAACAATACTTTTCCAAGAATGGAGATTAGTGGATAATTCATCTGCAATCAGGGGGCACAAGGTTGAGGTAAGGGCTAGGCGGTTTAGATGGGGATCTGAGAATTTTTTTTTTTTAAACCCAGCATGTAATCATGTAATCTGCAAACTTCCTAATGATATCTCTTACATTCACATTTAACACACATAAGGGTCCAAGCACTGATCCCTATGCCTCGAATCACAAAAAAAAAACCTTCACCTATTAACAAGCCAATCTTTTGGATTCAATTTGCCAACGACGTGCATCCTACGGGCTCTAACTCTCTGGATCAATCTCTCATGTCAATATTTTGACATCATGTAGACATCATGAACTGGATTGCACTCATCTTTACACTTTGATATGTCTTGGAAAAATACAATTGTCACAATAGAGTTTATCCTGAACAAAAACGTGCCAAATACTTTTGATTAAGCATTACCTATCCAAGTGCAGATGATTCCTCTACCTCGGTTCCCTTTCCAACAACTTTCCCATGTTATATTCACAAGCTTGAAAGTACTTGGCTTATCCTTGCTGCACTTCTTCTCCATGGACTGTCACCTTGTCGTGGTGGAGAAGCTTGTGTGGACCTGAGATCCTGAGAGCGATGCCGTCTGGATAGCTGTCTGTGGGGAGCTGTCTGTGCACCAGTCTCCCCACGTTAAACAAAATCACGCACAGGCATCCTCCATATAGGGAATAGCACCCTAGAGGCACCCATGGACAGACTTCTTAAAAATATGAATCACATTTGCTGTTCTCCTATTATTTGGCACCTCTCCCTGTGGCCAGCAAAGATTTAAAAACTTACCAAAGGATCACCAATACCCTCCCTAATCCGTAGTGACCTAGAACACATCTCATCAGACCCTGGCATTTATTCACCTTTAAGCTCACTAAGACATGTAACGACTTATTTTTAAAGGTAACTTCTGGGGCGGCAAAGTAGTGCAGCTATAGATTTGTTGCCTTACAGCTCCAGAGACCCGGGTTCGATCCTGACTACAGGTGCTGTCTGCACAGAGTTTGTATGTTCGCACTGTGACCGCGTGGGTTTTCTCTGGGTGCTCCGGTTTCCTTCCACATCCTAAAGATGTGCGAGTTTGTAGATTAATTGGCTTCTGTAAATTATCCATCATGTGTAGGATACAATTAATGTACGGGTGATCTTTGGTCGGCGTTGACTCGGTGGGCTGAAGGGCATGTTTCCACACTGTATCTCTAAATTAAACTGAACCTAGAATTTCACTTTCTTCTTCACTAAATTCTCCAATTGCAATGTCCTTCTTCCTGGTCAAATAACGATAATACTGATTGGCCTTCATCAGTCAGAGTATTGAGTGCAGAAGTTGAGAAGTTATGTTATAGTTGTAAAATCCATTGGTGAGGCCACAATTGGAGTATTGTGTTCAGTTTTGGTAACACTTTCTAGAGAAGATTTACGAGTATGTTGCCAGGACTCAAGGGCCTGAGCTATAGGGAGAGGTTGGGCAGGCAAGGACTTTATTCCTTGGAGTGCAGGAGTATGGGGGGTGATCTTATAGAGGTGCATAAGATCATGAGGGGAATAGACAGGGTATAAGAACAGAGACATTTACCCAGAGTATGGGAATCAAGTAGCAGGGAACATGGGTTTAAGGTGAGGGTAGAAAGATTTAATAGGAACCCAAATGATATGGGTCAAATGCAGGCGGGTGGGACAAAGTGTTGATGGGGCATGTTGGTTGGTGTGGGGAAGATGGGCTAAATGACCTATTTCCACACTCTCCTGTTTCCACACTCTAATTAAGCACCCAACTAGAGCCTCCGGCTCCATGCCCAGGCTATACCTTTGTTCCCCACTAGGTGCTCGTCCCAAGTGTACTTATAAAACGCTTTTGGAATTTTTCTTAATCTTTTCCACCAGTGGTGTTTCATGCCCCATCTTTGCCTTTCAAATTTATTTTCCTAATGTGGCCTACCTCATAGTCATACAGTGGAAACAGGCCCTTCAGCCCAACTTGGTTCATATCCCTCTAAACCTGTCCTATCCATATACCTGTCTAACTGTTTCTTAAACATTGGGATAGTCCCAGCCTCAACCACTTCATTTGGCAGCTTGTTCCATACACCCACCACCCTTTGTGTGAAAAAGATCCCTCAAATATTTTCCCCTTCACCTTGAACCTATGCCCTCTGGTCCTCGATACCCCTACTCTGGGCAACAGATTCCCTGTATCTACCCGAGCTATCCCGCTCATGATTTTGTACACCTCTATAAGATCACCCCCTCATCCTCCTGTGCTCCATGGAATAAAGACCCAGCCTACTCAATCTCTCCCTGTAGCTCACACCCTCTAGTCCTGGCAACATCCTCGTAAATCTTTTCTGAACCCTTTCAAGCTTGACAATATCTTTCCTCTGACATGGTGTCCTAAACTGAACACAATATTCTAGATGCGGTCTCACCAACGTCTTATACAACTGCAACATGACCTCCCAACTTCTGTTCTCAATACCCTGACTGATGAAGGCTAATGTGTCAAAAGCCATTTTGACCACCTTATCTACCTGCGACTCGACCTTCAAGGAACCATGCACCTGCACTCCTAGATCCCTCTGCTCTACAACACTTCCCAGAGGCCTACAATTTACTGTGCAGGTCCTGCCCTTGTTAGACATCCCAAAATGCAACACCTCACACTTCTCTGTATTAAATCCATGAATTATTCCTCAGCCCACCTGGCCAATCGAACCAGATCCTGGTGCAATCTTTCACAACCATCTTCACTATCTGCAAAAATACTCACTTTTGTATCATCAACAAACTTGCTAATCTTGTCATGTTCTCATCCAAATCATTGATGTAGATGACAAACAGTAACGGGCCCAGCACCAAACCCCGAGGCACACCAGTAGTCACAGGCCTCTAGTCCGAGAAGCAACCTTCCACCATCACGCTCTGCTTCCTTCCATGGAGCCATTTTGCTATCCATTCAACTATCTCTCCTTGGATTCCATGCAATCTAACCTTCCAGAGCAGCCTACCATGCAGAACTTTGTCGACCGCCTTACTGAAGTCCATGTACACAACATCTACAGCTCTGCCCTCATCAACCTCTTTGGACACACCTTCAAAAAAAATCAATCAGATTTGTGAGACATAAAATCCCACGTACAAAACCATGCTGACTATCCTGAATCAGCTCATGCCCATCCAAATGCCTGTATAACCTATCCTTCAGAAAATTCTCTAGTAACTTTCCAACTACAGATGTTAAGCTCATTGGACTATAGTTCCAAGCATTTTCCTTGCAGCCCTTCTTGAAAAGAGGCACGTTTGCCACCCTCCCAGCATCTCTTCTGTATTTAAGGACCTCCTATTATCTTTACTCTTGTGAAGCCTACCTTTGCTCCTTTCAGATCTCCATATTTACCATCACCGCCCAACAGAGCTGACATGGTATAACATGGTCTCAACGCTGGAAATACTGGCGAGATTACAATGATGTTAGTTTGCTTACCATTCAAGTGAATTAGAAGTATTCTGCACAGCCAGCATCAGCAGTATCTTTGGTGCTTAAAGGTACCTGGTAGTCGAGTAGAGCAGGGATCACTGCTACCCAGTTTTGTTTTTCATCCTATTCTTCAATCTATCACTGAAGGCAATGGTGAACTTCATCATCAATGTCTGCCTTTCCTGGGACTTGGTTTCCATATAAAATGCAGCCCATATTTTCTTGTATGTCACTCTGCTGTACCACAAGGGCAGGGTTGTTGAGGATCTTCGGCTTGCCGGTTTGAGTATATGATCCAACCTCTCATATTTCAGTAAATGGCTCGGCAATGAGTTGGGCTGCAGCCTTTAAATGTGCCTGCAAACATATGCATAGCCTGCAGACTGCACCTTGACTAATGAAGCTCCAGTCACCTTTGTCCTAGAGTGTAGATGTTGGAGGTTGAGCAGCTTCCTACTACATCTGATGATTGGCTTCACTCCTGTGAAAGATTGTTGCAGTTGCAGTCTAGCATTGCGATGAGAAAGATTTAGAGAATTTAGTGAGGCGATGAAGAAACCTTACTTGATGTAGAAACAAGAAAATGCAGATGCCGGTTCACACAAAAGGGTACAAAGTGTTGGAGTAGCTCAGCGGGTCAGGCAGCATCTCTGGAAAACATTCAAGGCTCCGACCCAAAACGTCAGAACCATGTTCTCCAGAGATGCTGCCTGACCTGGAGAGTTACTCCAACACTTTTTGTTTATTTTTGCCATGAAGGTTTATGTGACCGATATCTGGAATAGAAGGCATACTGAACAGGAGGAGATTGGGTTCACTAAACCAGTATTGATTGGAGAAATTACAACAAATCTAATTGAAAGTACAAAATGCCTGACCCACTGTATTACTCCAGTAATTTGCGTCCAGACTTATTTGATGCAAGTTTTCACCAAGATCAGCTCAACTGTAATTGTGTTTTGTATGCCATCATGAAGCAAACCCAAGATAGAAAGTCTAGTCCTAATTTGGTGATGGAATCAAAAGGTTGGAAAAAAAAAGCCAGGAGACAGAATGTGCACTGTGGTTCAGAGAGCAGGGGTGTAGTCACTCACTTGGACAATGATACAATTGAAAAGGTGCCAGTGCTTGGAGCAGGAGAGTTGCTACAAGGGCTTGTGCTTGTCCCTCTCGCAAAACAGGATATTTGTTCAAGAAATGCTGTACCTCAAGCATTTAGTCCAGAGGAGGGCTCTAGAAAAGTCCCCATTCACCTTCCTTGCTAGTTATGGTTTGCCAGAGAGTTGCTTCTTCAGGAAACATCTTCCTCTAGGATTTTTTTCCAAGGTCGGAGGTATAGTTCTCCTTAGCTACAATGGAAGTGTTGGGGCCTATACCTAAGTATTGGGTCCGCAGTGTGATGGTTTTGAGGTAGAATTGATAAAAGGGCATAAGGTGCTCAATAGTTCTGCGAGATGTTGAACTAACTCATTCTTAATGGCAAAGCTCACTTCGCAAAGTCAGTGTTCCTCTTCCTGTTTGCACCATCAGTTCCTTAAATTAACCATCTCTTGTGCGTCATGTCTCGTTTAGGATGATAATGTAGTTGTCAAAGGATCTGGGTTCCCACGCTATGACAGAACAGCATGCAGTTCTGTCACTCCCGTAAATATCCACGAGAGCCCTGAAGTTCTGAGGAGACGCAACAGACTACAGTTACTGGAATCTTGAACAAAAACCAAAGTGCTGACAAACTCAACATGTCAGACTATGGAGTAAATGGGCAGCACTTTTTTCAGGCTGACTTTCTTTTTATTTCAGGTTCTGACCTTGATGCTGTGAGGAGGAAAGTTTATTGTGCATGTTTTCTGTTAACATGCAGAGCCATTTGCTCAAGGTATCACACAGATCCAATGGCAAGTCCAAGGCGACTGGAGACCAATCTCTGTTGCATGGATATTAATGTCACATGCCTAAGTGTGATGTGGAAAATACATACACATACATCAAAGGTTATGGGGAGAAGGCAGAAATATGTTGAGAAGAAAAGATAGATCAGCAACGATGGAATAGCAGAGTAGACTCGATAGTCTGAATGGCCCAATTCTGCTCCTATGACCTATGCACTTACACACTGTCTCGCATGTCCTCTCAGTCAGACACACTTACTCCTGGCCAAATTTCTGTCCATGGGTTTCAATCCTGGCTGGATGTTTAGCCCCATTCCCAGTCCTTGACTACACATCTACCCACGTTCCCAAGTCCCAGTGGTGTTCATACACCAGGCCAATTTTCCTGCCTGTGACTACCTATGCCACCATCGAAGGGATTTACAGGAGTCGCTGCCTCAAAAAGGCAGCCATCATCAATAGAGCCCCACATCACCCTGACCACACACTCAATTCACCCCTGTCATCGGGATGAAGGTACAGGAGCCTGAAAACTGTAACGTCTAGGTTCAGGAACAGCTTCTTCCCTACAACCATCGGGTTATTAAACACTACAACCTCCAATAAGCTCTGAATTACATGGACTTGGGGGCATTGGTTTTGCCTTTTTACACTATTATTGTTTGTTTTATAATGTGTGTGTGTGTGTGTGTATATATACAGTGGCTTGCAAAAGTATTCATACCCCTTGAACTTTTACACATTTTGTCACGTTACAACCACAAACGTAAATGTATTTTGTTGGGATTTTATGTGATAGACCAACACAAAGTGGCGCATAATTGTGAAGTGGAAGGAAAATGATACATGGTTTTCAAATTTTTTTACAAATAAAAAACTGAAAAGTGTGGTGTGCAAAAGTATTCAGCCCCCTTTACTCTGATACCCCTAAATAAAATCCAGTGCAACCAATTGCCTTCAGAAGTCACCTAATTAGTAAATAGAGTCCACTTGTGTGTAATCTAATCTCAGTATAAATACAGCTGTTCTGTGAAGGCCTCAGAGGTTTGTTAGAGAACATTAGTGAACAAACAGAATCATGAAGCCCAAGGACACACGACAGGTCAGGGCTAAAGTTGTGGAGAAGTTTAAAGCAGGGTTAGGTTATAAAAAAAATCCCAAGCTTTGAACATCTCACGGAGCTCTGTTCAATCCATCATCCAAAAATGGAAAGAGTATGGCACAACTGCAAACCTACCAAAACATGGCCGTCCACCTAAACTGACAGGCCGGGCAAGGAGAGCATTGATCAGAGAAACAGCCAAGAGGCCCATGGTAATTCTGGAGGAGCTGCAGAGATCCACAGCTCAGGTGAGAGAATCTGTCCACAGGACAACTATTAGTCGTGCACTCCACAAATCGGGCCTTTATAGAAGAGTGGCAAGAAGAAAGCCATTGTTGAAAAAAAGCCGTAAGAAGTCCCGTTTGCAGTTTGCCACAAGCCATGTGGGGGACACAGCAAACATGTGGAGGAAGGTGCTCTGGTCAGATGAGACCAAAATTGAACTTTTTGGCCTAAATGCAAAACGCTATGTGTGGCGGAAAACTAACACTGCACATCACCCTGAACACACCATCCCCACTGTGAAACATGGTGGTGGCAGCATCATGCTGTGGGGATGCTTTTCTTCAGCAGGGACAGGGAAGCTGGTCAGAGTTGATGGGAAGATGGATGGAGCCAAATACAGGGCAATCTTGGAAGAAAACCTGTTATAGTCTGCAAAAGACTTGAGACTGGGGCGGAGGTTCACCTTCCAGCAGGACAACGACCCTAAACATACAGCCAGAGCTACAATGGAATGGTTTAGATCAAAGCATATTCATGTGTTAGAATGGCCCAGTCAAAGTCCAGACCTAAATCCAATTCAGAATCTCTGGCAAGACTTGAAAATTGCTGTTCACAGACGCTCTCCATCCAATATGACTGAGCTTGAGCTATTTTGCAAAGAAGAATGGGCAAAAATGTCAGTCTCTAGATGTGCAAAGCTGGTAGAGACATACCCCAAAAGACTTGCAGCTGTAATTGCAGCGAAAAGTGGTTCTACAACGTATTGAGTCAGGGGGGCTGAATACTTTTGCACTCCACACTTTTCAATTTTTTATTTGTAAAAACATTTGAAAACCATGTATCATTTTCCTTCCAATTCACAATTATGCACCACTTTGTGTTGGTCTATCACATAAAATCCCAATAAAATACATTTACGTTTGTGGTTGTAACGTGACAAAACGTTGAAAAGTTCAAGGGGTATGAAAACTTTTGCAAGCCACTGTATACATACATACATATATATATATATATATGTGTGTGTGTGTCTGTGTGTGTGTGTATGGGTGTGCATATGTATATTCATGTACGTATACGTTTTGTATATGTATATATACACACCGAACTTTTTTTTCTCATTTATTATATTGTTTACAGTGTATTATCTATACATATTCTCTGGGCTGCTGCAAGTAAGAATATCATTGTTCCATATGGGAGATATAACAATAACACTCTTGACTCATGACGACTACAAACATCAGCTCTTTCTTGATTAAATTAAATATTTATACGCCTTGTCATCTTCCCCTAACTACCAAACTATTCCACATTTTCCTTGACCTGCGTCCCCTTTGATATCTTGTTTTCACACCTTACCCATCCATATCTCTGTGTCTCCCCTGACTCAAAGTCTAAAGAAGGGTCCCGACCGGAAACATTACCCATTCCTTCTATCTAGAGATGCTGACTGTCCCGCTGAGTTACTCCATCATTTTGTGTCTATCTTCGATGTAAACCAGCATCTGCAGTTCCTTCCTACACAAGTTGAGGGAAACAATGGCTGCTTGACTGAGAGTCAAGAATCAAACAATTGTGGAAGAAAATGCCAATTTGCATTCTAATGTTGCGAGGGTGGTCCTGTTGTTTAAACAATAAAGGCCTTACAACAGATAGTCAACAGTGATCCCTATTATGTCCTGCTTTTCTTCCACTCACTGTCTAATATGCTGTTATTGTCTTTGTAGGTGCACTGTTTCTTACATTATATAGAAACTAAGTTTCCTACACAGAAGCAATTCATTAATAATATCTCATTGGTGTGCTGTTGCTTACATTACATAGAAACTATGCATGAATAATATTCATACATTAATATTTAATTAGTATATTGTTACTTACATTACATAGAAGCTGTCCTTTAATTATTTTTTAATTTGTATTTTGTTCCTTACATTATATGTAAACTATAAATAATTTAATTGCCTATTGTTTACCTTGGTATAGGGTCATGACCACCGGGTGGCGCCCGTAATGGCTGCCTCGCCAACAGTCTGTCTCATCCTTTTCCATCTTTGTTGTTTTTCAGTATGTGTTAAATTTATGTTTTAAGGCCTATCCCACTTGGCGATATTTTTTCGGCGACTGCCGGCGTCATATCAGGGTCGCCAAAAGATTTTGAACATTTCGAAATCCAAAAATCGCCCAGTGGGACAGGCCCTTTAGTGTTCTTTAGCTTGTTTTATCTCTTACCTCGACGGAGATGCGATTTTTTTCCTGTATCGTATCTCCGTCTGCACTGCGGCCTGACATCATGGAGTTGGCGGCCTCAGCAGGAGACCGACTTCGGGAGCTCCAACTGCGGGAGACTGCAGGACTTAACATTGTGGAGCTCGCAGTACCTGTCGGGGATCGACCGAGGAAGCTCCAAAAATGGGAGCCTGCGGACTTTAACATCGTGGAGCTCCCGATCCCTAGTTAGGGTCTGACTTCGGGAATGTGGGAAATCCACTGTGGTGGATGTTTATGTTAACTTTTATGTAGTTGTGTGTCTTGTTGCTTTTTTTTTTAGTATGGCTGTATGGTAAATCGAATATCACTGTACCTTAATTGGTACACGTGACAATAAAAGACCTTTGAATCTTTGAACAATTGCAATAAAAATGTTTTTTTCAGATCTAGAGTTTGAGAAAGATGCATGCTCAATCCTGTAAGTTCTGTCTCATGTATAAACTTACTACAGTTTGTGCAATATAATAAAATATGCACATGCCAGTTTTTACACAAGGCTTCCTAAGGCTTCACTAATTATTTCTGTAATATGGATGTTTTACATAATTACAACCACAACATGTGCATTTCTCCAAAGCACTCCCAAGATCTGGAAGGTCCTACAGTATTGCACACTAGGTGTGAAATGCCCTGCTCTCAATATGCCGTTTTGTTACTACAAATCTCATGCACACCAAAACCAATTTCCCATCTGTGCAGACTAGCAACACAGGATGTGGTAATTGCCCTATCCACAAACTTGGCAGCACAATGAAGCCTCTACCACAAACTATTCTGGAAATGGGATAATATGGGTAGATTCAACAACAAAAAAGGCAGCACATTGGCTTCATTAGTTTTTTTTTGTGCATGGATACAGCAACAACATTAAGCTTCTAAGTCCAACAGAATAAAGCCCCTGTCCCACTTGGCGACTTTTTTTGGCGGCCTCTGTTGTCGTGAGCTGTCTCCGCAAGTATTGTCACTTTTTTCTTGTAACCTTGCAGCGACAGCGGGCTTGACGTTGCCTGTCGTCTCCTGTCTTAGGTGCTGTCGTAGGTTGTCGCCAGGATGACGGCAGGTGACATAATATGCCGCACGGTCATGAACTCTGCGAATTCCTTTTGTGACAATCTGCGTCATCATACGTCAACCGGCGACAGTGCCTACGTCAAGATACGGATCAAAATGACGTTACTCGGCTTCTGTCGTCTTCAGATGTCGCAGACAATGTCGTAGCTTGTCTTATCTTGCCGTTTCGTATGTTGCCTGCGGTTGTCGTTGTTTGACGTCTGCACGGTCGCAGGATGTCGTGTGTTGTCGCTTTTGTGGTCGTACAAGGTCCCGTAAAATTGTGACGCCGGATGACATAAATTGTCGCAGCTTGACGTCAACTGTGTTGTAGCTTGTTGTACAACTTGACTGTTTTTCGGCGACCTGCTACGTCAGTCAATGACGCCGGCAGTTGCCGAAAAAATCGCAAAGTGGGACAGGCCCTGAAGTCACACTTGCAACCGGTTTGCAGCAGCCTCTTCTCTGTTTTACAGCCACGCTATTAAATCTGGCATTTTATTCCGACAGGAAAATCACATTAGCGATATTGATCTGAGAAACAACCAATAAATGTTCACAGGTGATCTCAACAAATTTGCTGTTGGCGTCTTTACCCTGAAGATGGCACTCATTGTTGTTGAAATAATAAACCACTATTGAAAATACTGAGAAAACATCTATCCTTTCCAACATGTATCTAGTAATTCATATATAGATTTCCCACCATTTCATTAGAGATCATATTTTTAAAGTTAATCATATTAAAGAGTTACTATTCAATAAGACAAAAACATTGGGTTAATCTATTTTTGGCTTGATATCCTTTGTACAAAAGTGTACAGTATGCACTTGTACAGGACTGCAATGAAGGTATTATTTGTTGTAAAAACATAAGTAGGAGCAGGGATAGCCTAATCAAAGGAGCCGTTTCCTTGCATTATGACACTATGAATCAATCTTGTCTGCACAGCCTCCAATAGAAGTTAAATATGGAGTTAAATATGTCACAATGCTCTTAAGACAGTGGAATTGATTGTAGACTTTAGGAGAGCTCCCCCTCCCCTCACCCCACTCACCATCAACAACACCACAGTCACATCTGTGGTGTCTTTTAAGTTCCTGGGAACCATCATCTCCAAGGACCTTAAGTGGGTGGCTTCCATAGACTCCACAGTCAAAAAGGCACAACAGATGATGCACTTCCTGTGGCAGCTGAGGAAGCACAATCTGCCACAGGCAATGATGGTCCAATTCTACATCGTAGAGTCTGTTCTCACCTTCTCCATCATGGTCTGGTTTGGCTCAGCCACCAAGCGCGACACCTGGAGGCTGTAGCGAATCATCCGATCAGCAGAGAAGATTATTGGCTGCAACCATCCCTCCATTGATGAACTGTACACTGCAAGGGCCAGGAAGCGAGCGGGCAAGATCATCTCTGACCCCTCTCACCCTGGCCACAAACACTTTGAATCACTTCCCTCTGGAAGGCGACTCCGGATTGTCAAAGCTGCCACAGCCAGACATAAAAACAGTTTTTATCCATGAGTAGTTGCTCTACTCAACAGCCAAAAATCTGTAGCCTCCCTTTGATCTGGTATTTTGTTGGTTAACATGCTTGATCAATGGTGTTTTATCATTGTTTTATTATTAATAATGTTTAGTGTTTTCTGAGTCATTCGTAACTGTCACTGTATGTCATGTTGTTACTTGTGGGTGGAGCACCAAGGCAAATTCCAAACCGGGTTGTGGCGTCCGCAAACTTGAGAAGCTTGACAGAGGTGTCTGTGGAGGTGCAGTCAGTGGTGCAGAGAGAGTAGAGGAGAGGAGAGAGTACGCAGCCTTGCGGTGCTCCTATGCTGAGCGTTTCGCTGGTCCGAGATGTGCTTTTCCAGCCTCACATGCTGCTTCCTGTCTGTCAGGAAGTTGGTGATCCACTGACAGAGGGGTTCAGGCAGTCAACTAAAAAAGTTTGGAGTGTAGTAGCTCTGGCACAATGGTGTCGAATGCAGAGCTAAAATCAACAAACAGGATCCTCGCATAGGTCCCTTGGCAGTCTAGCTGCTGTAGGATGAAGTGCAGGCCCAGGTTGACTGCATCATCCACAGATCTATTGGCCCAATATGCAAACTGCAGATGGGTCCTGCAGGGAGTTTGTGATATTTTTCAGCTTGGCCAGCACAAGCCTTTTGAGTGTCTTCATGACTACAGAGGTCTGTGTGACAGGCCTGTAGTCATTGAGACTAGTAATCCTTGCCTTTTTAGGTAGAGGGACAATAGTGGAGACTTTGAAGCAGGCAGGGACAGTACATGTTTGCAGGGACTGGTTAAAAATGTCTGTGTAGACTGGTGCCAGCTGTTTGGCACAGAGCTTAAGAGTAGAGGGGGAAACATTGTCAGGTCCTGGAGATTTCCAGCTCTTTTGTCCTCTGAAAAGCCTCTCCACCTCCTCTATTTTTGTGCAGCACAGTGGGTGTGGATGATTGGGTGCGAAGTGGTGATTGGAGGGTACACAAAAATGCTGGAGAAACTCAGCGGGTGCAGCAGCATCTATGGAGCGAAGGAAATAGGCGACGTTTCGGGCCAAACCCCTTCTTTAGACTTGCCCTGGAGACCCTTCTTCAGACTGGTGCATTTAGACTCAGGGTGTCTGGGTGTCTGATTGGAGGGTGTGGGTGTAGAAAGGCACAGTCTTTGTAGACTGAGGTCAGGCTGTGAGTGGGTGTGAAGTGTTGGCTGGGGTGGGAAATGGTCCAGTCTATTCATACTGGAGTCTTGCCTTAAGTAGGTGTGAAGTGGTGAATTGTCCATTTTTTGTAGACTGGCTGTGTTGGTTGGGGAGGGGGTACCAGGGTTATGTTTCTGATTTTCAAACCTGCAGTAAATCTCATTCAGGTCGTTGGTCAGCTGACGATTGTCCAAAGAGCGGGGGGGCTTTCCTCTTGTAGCTGGTAATTTTTTGCAAGCCCTTCCAAACTGAAGAAGAGTCAGCACCGCCATTCTGTGTGATCATGGCTGATCATCCATGCGGTGTTAGCTCGAAGGGCCACATGGTCTATTCCTGCACCTATTTTCTATTGCCTATTGTCTTTTCCCTCAAACTTGTAAATTAATTGTTTCTCTCCAGAATAGAGCCAGTACATGGCATACCTTGCAATAATATTCAGGACCATAGGGCAGTAATTGCAGAGGAAACTCCACCGATGAATTATACACAAAGTCCTAGGAGTAGCTCAGCGGGTCAAGCAGCATCTCTGGAGGATGTGGATAGGCAACGTTTTGAGCTGAGACCCGAAACGTCGCCCATCCATGTCCTCCAGAGATGCTGCCTGGCCCGTTGAGTTACTCCAGCACTTTGTATATTTTCTTGTATGAACCAACATCTGCAGTTCCCTGTATCTACTCTCTATGATTTGGAGAGACACAAAGCATCAGTATAATAAGAAACAAATCAAACAGATTACCACAATTAACAAATGCCTTTGGGCTGCAACTGTACTGGAAGAATGGCAATTGAAAACAATATTTCTATTGTTCACAGATTAAATCATTCATTTAGCTACTATTGTTGCCTTCTCGGGGGCCCCCTTTTTCTTTGGTAATCACTCAGTGTGCTTTTAAATACATTTGAAGTTGATTACTCAGAACATCATATATTTCAATCCAAATGTTGAATGACTAGCCATCTTGGCGGGTGAGACTCAACAAATGTTAAAACTATTTGACAATAGTTTGGCAAGGTTGCTCTGAGATTTTATATTGAGGGAACTCCATTGGCACATATCTGACTAGCCTCATGCTGTAAGGATTAGTCTGGTTAATGCTATAGTAAGTGAGATCTTTGAATACTTTTCTGTTCTTTTTCTAGAAACTTCTAATTATTGGTGTCATAACACCAATTATTATGGAGCATCCGAGGAAAAATTACAAAAGTATGATGAATACTAAATGGTGCAGATTGCTCTCTCAATGGACACTCGCTAAATTGGGCTCAACATTGGATTGTGCAAAGTTGCTTAAAAACATTTATATAAACTCCTTCAATTCATAGAAACCTAGAGAGTTGTGAATTTGTGCAATTCACCCAGAGAGTTGTGAATTGTGGAATTCTCTGCCACAGAAGACAGTGGAGGTCTGTTCACTGGATGAATTTAAGAGAGAGTTAGATAGAGCTCGAGGAATCACGGGATATGGGGAGACGGCAGGCACGGGTTACTGATTATGGATGAACAGCCATGATCACAATGAATGGCGGTGCTGGCTCAAAGGGCCGAATGGCCTCCTCCTGCACCTATTTTCTATGTTTCTATGAGTTCCTTGTGTCTCCAACTCACATTCATTGTTAATAATTCAATGATATTTTATTGTCACATATATCTAGGTACAGTAAAATTCTTTGTTCTCAGTGGCCACTCACGCCGGGTCCCTGTTTGTTCTCAACAGTGCGTCCCGACCCCCTCTCCACGGCCTGACCGCCGGGACCCTGCGGCCCGTCCTCCTCAGCCCGACTGTCTCTCTGAGGCCCGTCCTCCTGGGCCTGTCTTCGGCTTGACCAACTGCGCGGCCCTGTGTCCATCATTGCCCGTGCACCTTGTCTCTTAGGGATGAAAGAGTTTGGTGGCGATTCCCCTCGACTGGCCGGGACCAGCTTAGTCCTAAAGGTATCCGGTCGCAAGGCCCGCTGATCCTAGAGCATCCGGCCCACTGGACCTAGCATTTGTTGTGCCTCGTTTTAACAACGACTGTCATGGGATCAAATGTACAACTAGGAAGTCCATTGTCTCAGGTGGAACAAGTAAGTAACACCAGCTGCCAGCACCAAATCTATAATCCTGAAAATTATTACTCTATAAACAGAGTATTTTTTATGGGGGATAATAGTATCTGCCTCCACCACTGTTTCAGGCTGTGGATTCTAATGCAGATGGAAATATTTTCCTTCATCTTTCCACTACTTTTGGGAATTGTTATCCCTTTGACAACAGGTAATTTGATTCCTTTCACACTTTAGGATAATGGAGAAAGAACAGGTTGGTGTGTCTAATTTAATCACTCTAACAGTGATCCAATCCAGGGACACGCATCAAATGACTACTGTGCTGTAAGAATCCATGACGATCGCATATAAGTGAATTTCCTTGTCCTTGGCATTGTGTTTGGGACCAAGGAGAATCTTATGGCAGACAATAGCATATTTGTGGATTTGGCAAACCTATCCATTTGAAAAATGGCAGTAAGTGTCAAATAAAAGGAAGAACATTAATGTGATCTTAGACCTGTTACTGCAGAAAAAGATTAATCAGTAAAACCAAAATTATGAGAGAAGAAATTACCTCTGTTGGTCCAGCATACATCATTGGAGAAGGGAAGATGGCCACAACGGTAGATTCTTGTTTAAGAATGCCCTCCTCCAATACAGCAGCATGTTGCTTCATTCTCCATAGTAAAGGTACATCGTCGTCTTTCGTCCAACCGCCAAGTGGATGAAGAAGAAGAACTGGGCGCCTGTAGCCACGGTCAATCAATTGCTGAAAGGTATCTTGCATCAGGAGAGCATGCCCATTATGCACAGGGTTGCGTAATTGAAATGCAAAGACAGCATCTGGAGGGTGGAAACAATTAGCACATATTTATCTCACTGGAAAAGATCAATTTTAGAAATATTTTAATTACCATCGCTGCCACTTCTTGGAAAAAGTCTCCAGGGTGGTCCACAACCCAAACCAGTCCATGAAGGTCGCTGCACAATATGCAATGCACAGCATTCACTAAAATCTTGAGTTTCTATTCAACAGCTTTATTTAAATAAAATACTGCACATAAGACTGTCAGTGCAAAGAATTACAGCGTTTTAAGCCCAAACTGCATTTAGCACAAATTATGTTTCTGTAGCCTTTAGCAATGATTTTTAAAGCCTGATCCATCCATAAGACTAACCACAAGCCCAGGGTCAAATATTCACTGCTGGGAATTTCCACAAATTATACTTGTAAACTTAGAGGTGGGTTCCAAAATTCAGCTCACTATTTTGAACACACAATTATAATAGGTTATGTCCCAAATTATTTTAACTTGGCTTCTAAAACATTTATATCCACAACTCATCAATCTAGAGAGTGACACAAACGCTGGAGTAACTGAGCAGGTCAGGCAGCGTCTCTGCAGACCATGGATAGGTGATGTTTCAGGTCAGATGCCTTCTTCAGGCTGATTGCGGGGGGGGGGGGGGGGGGGGGGGGGGGGCAGGAAAGGCAGGAAAGGCATCTGGAAAAGAGATGGGCGCAGGGCAGAGCATAGCCAGTATTGGTGAACACAGGCATGGGGGTTTTAAGTAGAGAGTGATGTTGATACCTTATTGAAGTAATTTAGCGTCATTTAAATTTTCATGTGTAAGAAAGAACTGCAGATGCTGGTTTAACTCGAAGGTACACAAAATGCTGGAGTAACTCGGGGGGGGAGGCAGCATCTCTGGAGAGAAGGAATGGACGACGTTTCAGGTCGAGACACCTTCTTCAAATTTCTTCAGAATTAAATTCTCACCGTGGGCGTATTGTCACTATGAGTTTAAGTACTTTGTGATTATCTCATTTTTAGCTGTGTTAAGTAAGTTTTTACCATATCGTTTTAAAATAATGTTTAAAGAAAAATAATGAGATGGAAATGGGAGCCTCCATCACATTCAGCAGGAGAAAAGGACATAAAGTGCCGGACTCCAATTCTGAAGATGGGTCCAGACCTTAAGATCTGTCCGTGATCTTCTGAGATGCTGCCTGATCCCATGTTACTCCAGCACGTTGTGTCCTTGTGTGTAAACCAGCATCTGTAGTTCCTTGTTTTTTCATTCAATAAGAGACTGCAGGATCTAAACGGCCTGTCAACACATGGTGCTCCCACCCCTAGCCATGGCCCACTCACTGCGCTAGAGTGCAGCTATGGACCTCACATCTCAGTTGCTGACTGTAACAGGCAATATCTCCATATCAGGCCATGGGCAATTCAATGCAAGAAGCCTGCAAGAACACCAGGGGAGGGCAGGGATTCACGCCATGCTCCTGGCAAAGCAGTGCAGTTGGTGGGCATTTGTTCTTGATTCTCTCCAGCAGCCAGGTATGTCTATATAACAAATATTATAAATCCTTTTAGCATTGGTGTCATTAGCATTAATTCCTAGGAATGCATTCAGAGCACTGAGCAAGATGCTCTGAATGCAGTATTTTACTAATGTACAGTGGCTATGCCTCTTTGCAGTTTCCAAATCTCTCAAAATTATGCAAATGCTATTTCTATTTATTCAGAACATTGTTACAGATAACCATATAACAATTACAGCACGGAAACAGGCCATCTCGGCCCTTCTAGTCCATGCCGAACACTTACTCTCACCTAGTCCCATCTACCTGCACTCAGACCATAACCCTCCATTCCTTTCCCGTCCATATACCTATCCAATTTATTTTTAAATGATAAAATCGAACCTGCCTCCACCACTTCCACTGGAAGCTCATTCCACACAGCTACCACTCTCTGAGTAAAGAAGTTCCCCCTCATGTTACCCCTAAACATTTGTCCCTTAATTCTCAAATCATGTCCTCTTGTTTGAATCTTCCACTCTCAATGGAAAAAGCTTATCCACGTCAACTCTATCTATCCCTCTCATAATTTTAAAGACCTCTATCAAGTCCCCCCTTAACCTTCTGCGCTCCAAAGAATAAAGACCTATCTTGTTCAACCTTTCTCTGTAACTTAGGTACTGAAACCCAGGCAACATTCTAGTAAATCTCCTCTGTACTCTCTCTATTTTGTTGACATCTTTCCTATAATTTGGCGGAATTGGCCTCACCAATGCCTTGTACAATTTTAACATTACATCCCAACTTCTATACTCAATGCTCTGATTTATAAAGGCCAACACACCAAAAGCTTTCATTACCAGCCTATCGACATGACATTCCACCTTCAGGGAATTATGCAGTTATTCCTAGATCCCTCTGTTCAACTGCATTCCTCAATTCGCTACCATTTACCATGTACGTCCTATTTTGATTTGTCCTGCCAAGATGTAGCACCTCACACTTATCAGCATTAAACTCCATCTGCAATCTTTCAGCCCACTCTTCCAAATGGCCTAAATCTCTCTGTAGACTTTGAAAATCTACTTCATTTTCCACAACACCACCTATCTTAGTATCATCTGCATACTTACTAATGCAATTTACCACACGATCATCCTGATCATTGATGTATATGACAAACAACAGCGGACCCACCACAGATCACTGAGGCACCCCACTAATCACCGGCCTCCAACCAGATATTGATGGCTGTGTGAAGAATTGTCTAAATTCGATAGTACTGTTCCAGCAGACTGAACTACTACTTAAAGAATAGAGACAGCACAGGGAACAATAGACCAGTTAGCCTGACATCAGTACACAATAACACAACGATAGAGAAAATGCTGGAATCTATTATGCAGGAAGCGGTAACTTGAAAAATAATAATAGGGCTGTGCAGAATCATCATGGATTTATTATAGGAAAATTGTGTTGACAAATATGTTAAGAGTTTTTTTGAGGTTGTGGTTAGTGTAACAGATAAGGGGGTGGATTTACATTATATTTTTGGACATTCTTTGGCTTGTCAGTAAGGGCCGTGCCAAAGATTATTAAACAAAACTGAAGTGTACAGCCTTGGAGGAAACGTACTGGCATTAATTGAAGATAGAAAACGGAGAGTAACAATAAGATGTCCACCACTTGCATGGGTTTTCTCCAGGTGCTCCGGTTTCCTCCCACTCACCAAAGATGTGCAGGATTGTAGGTTAATTGGCTTTGGTTAAATTGTCCTTAGTGTGTAGGATAGTGCTAGTGTACGGGGTGATCGCTGGTCAGCATGGATTCGGTGAGCCAAAGGGCCAGTTTCTCTAAATTCTAAAGTCATTATCTGTAACCTTCGTTGCTCTTGAGCATTCAAATTTCCGAACCAGGTCGTGATGCAATAAGTATGTTCTCCACCACACTATTGTCGAAAGTCAATAGAGTATTCAGTGACATGACAAATCTCTATCAAACTTGAGGAAGTAGAGATGTTGGAGTGCTTTCTTCGTATTTGAAGAGATATTTAATAAAAGGCCTATGCTCTGTAGATTGTAGCAGAATAAGAAATAATTACATTGAAACCTATTATATTTTTCTAGGGCTTGAATAGGTTGTTGCAGAGTGTTACTGCCAGAGGCTGAGTTGACTAGAACCATATGCCACAGTTTCAAGGGTTAGTCATTCAGGACAAATGAAGCGAAGTGTCTTTACCAAGATGTTAATAAACCTTTGGAGTTCTCTACCCAAGAGAACCGTGGGAACTTAAGTCACCAAGCAATATTGAGGAGGAGGATAGATTTTTGGATCATGTGGCATCTACAGGGTATGGAGTTAGTGCAGAAAGGCAGCACTATGGTAAAGTTATGCGAATGGTATGTTAGCTTTCATAGCAAAAGGATTTGAGTATAGGAGCATGGAGGTTCTACTGCAGTTGTACAGGGTCTTGGTGAGGCCACACCTGGAGTATTGCGTACAGTTTTGGTCTCCAAATCTGAGGAAGGACATTATTGCCATAGAGGGAGTGCAGAGAAGGTTCACCAGACTGATTCCTGGGATGTCAGGACTGTCTTATGAAGAAAGGCTGGATAGACTTGGTTTATACTCTGTAGAATTTAGGAGATTGAGAGGGGATCTTATAGAAACTTACAAAATTCTTAACGGGTTGGACAGGCTAGATGCAGGAAGATTGTTCCCGATGTTGGGGAAGTCCAGGACAAGGGGTCACAGCTTAAGGATAAGGGGGAAATCCTTTAAAACCGAGATGAGAAGATCTTTTTCACACGGAGATTGGTGAGTCTCTGGAACTCTCTGCCGCAGAGGGTAGTCGAGGCCAGTTCATTGGCTATATTTAAGAGGGAGTTAGATGTGGCCCTTGTGGCTAAGGGGATCAGTTCCTTGCGGGATACTGAGTTGGATGATCAGCCATGATCATATTGAATGGCGGTGCAGGCTCGAAGGGCCGAATGGCCTACTCCTGCACCTAATTTCTATGTTTCTAAAGGATCAAATAACTCAGGGAAAAATAAACCAGTTAGCCTGACATTAGTACATGACAGACACAAAATGCTGGAGTAACTCAGCGGGCCAAGCAGCATCTCTGAAGAAAAGGACCCTTCTTCAAATCCAAAGCGTCACCTATTACTTTTCTCCACTGAGTTACTCCAGCATTTTTTGTCTATCTTCGGTGTAAACTAACATCTGCAGTTTCCTCCTGCACATTAGTACACGAATATCTAAAGATGGGTCCAAATCCGCTCAGTTACTCTAGTACTTTGTATCCTTTTTTTTTTATCAGTACACAACAGAGAAAAGGCTGCAATCTATTATGCAGGAAGTGATAACTTAAAAAATAAAATAGGAATTGGCAGAACCATCATGGATTTATTACAGAAAAATTGTGTTTGACAAATATGTTAGAGTTCCTTTTGAGGTTGTGGTTAGCATTATAGATAAGGGGATGGATTTACATGGCAGTTTTGAACATTCTTTAGCTTGTCTGTAAGGGCTGCACCAAATATTATTAAACAAAACTGAAGCCTGGAGCTTTGGAGGCAATATATTGGCATTTATTGAATATTGATTAATGGATTTAGAAACAAGTAATAAGATGTCCACGACCTTCTGCAGTCTTCTTTATTCTTGAGCATTCAAATTGCCAAACCAGGCCAAGGTGCAACCAGTCAGTATATTCTCCACCACAAAATTGGCGAATGAAATGCCAAATCTCCATCAAACTTGAGGAATTGGTGAGCTTTTTTGTGATTGCATAAATCGGGGAGATACAGTGCATTCAGAAAGTTGGAAGTTGGAGTATAAATTAACTGAACCTTTTCAGAATGGCAGGTAGTGACTAGTGGGGTGCTGCAAGGCTCGGTGCAGGAAACCCAATTGTTTACAATATATATTAACGATTTAAACGAGGGCATTAAATGTAACATCTCTAAGTTTGCTAGTGCTGCTGCCTCACAATGCCTGAAACCCAGGGTTTATCCTGATCTCGGGTGATGACTGCGTGGAGTTTGCACGTTCTCCCTATGATTGCAAGTGTTTCCACCTGGCGCTCTGGTTTCCACCCGCATCCCAAAGGTGTGCGGGTTTGTACGTTAATTTGCCTTTACAAATTGTCCCAAGTGTGTAGGGAGTGGATGAGAAAGTAATAATATAGAATTTGTGTGAACTAGTGATCAATGGTCAGTGTGGACTCGGTGGGCCAAAGGGCCTCTTTCCATGCTGTATTCCACAACGTCATTGAAGCCATGAAAAGCCATGATTATATCTAGTCGACCCGTCTTCTCCACGATACAAAGATGTGTGTGGGGCAACCAACATGCTCTTCATGAGCAATTTATTCATTACTTTTTCAGGATCTAGGCATTAATTGCAAGGCCAACATTTACTACCTATCCATTTACTACCTATTGCCTTTCGAGAAGGTAGTGTGTACCAAATTGCCCATTAGCCCATTGTAGAAGGCACTTTAAGATCAAAGAATGTGGGGAGAGTCATACTGCATATATTGCACAGACTCCATACAGATGGCAAATTTTCTTTCCTGAAAAACATTATTAATCCAGAGGGATTGTTACTATATCCCTTTAGTCTTTGTGGTCGTTATTTCCATGACCAGTGGCTGCTGTTCCAAATTCTAAATTAAGAATTGATTAAATTTCAATTCCACAGACTGCATGACAGAATATGGTCTCCAGATTGTTTGTCCAGCCTCTGATTACGCAGCTTAAAAGCTGCATCAGCATCATATGCCAAAGCAAAATAGTAGATATTAGAAATCTGATATAATACAGTGAAAGGCTGCAGCAGGTTAAGCAGAATCTTAGGCAGGACAAACAGAGTCAATGATTCAGGCCAAAGATATTTCGCAAGAGCTGGTTCAATTTATAATGAAATAACACAGGATTGCAAAACTTTGTCATGCGTTGGCTGTGGAGTCTCTTACCTGATCTACTATAAATACTTTCACCATTTAGTATACAAGACCTTTTTTAGGTTTAACTTTTTAACTTTTAACTTTGTTTGCCTTTGCTCCCAGCATGACCTTCTGCACTCCTCACTGAACTAGTGGATGTCCCATCTAGATTACACGCTAGATCAGGGGAAAAAGTGAGCCACAAGGTTACAGATTGTGGTAGTGTGCTTCTCTGCTGTTGCTCATGGTCCACAGCAGCTCGTGGTTGCCCCGTTTAGAGTTGTTAGATCTGTTCCAAGTCTATCCCTTAAGCACAATGGTGCTGCCAAACACAATGATGCTGGGTGTCACTCTGGGAAGAGAGGACCTCATCTGTATTGTCACTGCAATTCTCTTTCCTGCCAATGCTGTCAATGATCAGGTGCACCAACCAACAGGTAGAATAGTGAGGAAGAGATTTAGGATTTTCCCCTCACATTAGCCTACACTGTAACGTCATACAAATGGTGCGGCAGTCAAATTCTTCAAGACCTCACCAACTCACTCATCGGTGGTGATACTATCTAGTTTCTATTGGTGATGAACAATGAAGTCCTCATCCCCGAGTACATTCTACATCCTTTCCACTACAATTAGTTTATCCAGTGTTGCTCGTCCATGCGAATTCAGGAGGCAGGGAGATTTTCTTGCCCATGTTTGACCTGCCATCCCAACACCTAATAGCATCTGGAGTCAATACTGAGAAAGCCTGGGGAAACTCCCTCTTGCCTGTATACCACTGTGCTGCCTCTTCTGTTCTGCTAGTGAGACAGGACATTGGTGGGGATGGTGATGGAGGTGTCTCACACCTTCTCTGAAAAGTATGATTCTGTTAGTATGACAATGTCAGACTGTTGCTCGCCTATACTGAGATAGTTCTCCTAATTTAAACACCAGCTCCTAGATTATTGTGGGGTGGACTTTACAAGATGAATAGGGCTAGAGGCATGCTTGCCATGTCCATTTTCAGTGCCCAGGTTGATTTTAGATGATCCTTCTAGTTTTCTCATTTACCCGTTTTAAAATGGTAATTTTGACTAAACTAAGTTTGGCGCAAAGATCGAGCTGTTGCCTTACAGCGCCAGAGACCCGGGTTCGATCCTGACTGCGCCTGCTGTCTGTATGGAGTTTGCACGTTCTCCCTGTGACCTCTCTGATTTCATCCCACACTTTAAAGATGTACAGGTTTGCAGGTTAATTGGCTTCAATAAAAATTGGAAATTGTCCTTTGTGTAGAATAGTGCGAGTGTACAGCAGGAATGTTGGTCGGCACAGACTTGGTGGGCCAAAAGGCTTGTTTCTGTGCTGTATTTCTAAAGACTAAAGTGACTTGTTGGGTCATTTTAGAGAGTAATTTAAGAGCCAAACCTATCGCTTTCATGTTGGGAGTCACATATAGGGCAGACTTGGCAAGTATGCCACATTTCCTCCCCTGAAGATGGCCATCACTATTTAAACTGACCTTTTGTTTCATTTTCAATTCCAGATTATTAACTGAATTCAAATTTAAAATCACGTCTCTGGATTGTTAGTCTAGACTAGTTCAGGAAGTTAACCACTACACCAGCATTATTCCCAGTTTCTGTTCCACTAGAATTAAAATAACCCGTAACTTTTGTTCAAATTGAAAACCCTGTTCACTTTCTTTCTATCTCTTGGTTGGTGTTTACCAAAAGTGCAACTGCTGTTTAAACTCATTCTTTTCAGACACTATAAATAGATCCTGGGTCTATTCTCTCACATTTCCATTACTATCCTACAGAAAAAATTGAATTACTTCCCCGCTTTCAACCCCACCCCTCACAAGAGTGAAATATTTGTACAGAAGCTGCCATCCTTCACCAGTCAATAAGACAAAATCTTCACAACACCACGGGCTCAATGACAAATTATGCTGCCACTTCTGGTCCAAATGGCCATCTGTTTCTGATCATTACAACTGTTGGCAGAAAACAAACAAATAGAAAGCTCTAAATTAAAACAATGCAAAAGGAAGGATTGTTCTAGGATGTTCCAAGGCAGCAAACATGGCTCACAACATGGCCGGAGCTCCTGGCGCAGACTTGCATCTCTGCGAATATCCAGAATGAGAACTATGTCACAAGACATATGGCTGCCAGGTGAATGCTCCAATTAAATGCAAAACTTCAGCAAGATCAGAACAATGTAACCTGATTTGCTTAGAAAATGAACTTCCTAATTGCATAAACAATATGCTCTAGAGAGGAATGCTTCAAAGTGAATTTAACATGCAATTATTTTGTTGAATGGACACGCATGAATTAAGAGTTCTTGGAGGATCCCAATAGGCAATCTATTTTCAATAACTGTGCAGAATAAGCAGATGACCAATGTTGCACTGTGTTGCTACACCATGAAGAAGTAAGATGATGAAATGTAGTCATCTTGAAAAGGAGGCAAACGATAAGCGAAAGTTGACATAATTGAATTCAATGATTTATGAACCAAGTTCCAATTGTATTAAGGATGTGGCTAATTTTGCAGCAGGATAATTCACTTTGCTTTCATGGGAAGTTCTACCAAATCGGAGGGAGTAATGCAATTGAAGTCTGCTTATCCCATTTTGGCCTCATTCTTCACCTTTGGAAATCTATGGGTTATTAAACCAACTGTAGATAAAATTCACAGATCCATTTTATGTAATTATAGCTACACTGAGATTCCGTCTGATGCCTCCCAGTTTATAGGCTCAAGAGGGAAATCAAATCAAGCATAAATAGTGCTGGTTATTGTGGTTCAACTGTCGATAAGAGCTTCTTTGTAAATGAAAGTTGTCAGTTGATTTTTAAGTATGTGGTTAGTTGCCCCAGCATGTTTGTGAAGAACATCATTTCAGCATGATTATATGGTTGAATGACTCCAGTATGTTTTTCCTCGCATACCATAACAATAAAGCTAGCAACTCAAACTAAATAAATATTAAATGACATCAAGATGTGGAGCAAGTAGTCTGGTGGACAGAAGATAGACAAAAAAGCTGGAGTAACTCAGCGGGACAGGCAGCATCGCTGGAGAGAAGGAATGGGTGACGTTTCGGGTCGAGACCCTTCTTCAGACTGGTGGACAAATACTGAACTAAAGTGGAACTTGGGCATTCTGTATTGTTGCACTCGAAAATTACTCAGCACTCAAAGGGCAACAACAATTTGATACGGAGCAGAATTACTGACAATGGAAAGAAAACTGAAAAAAATAAAACTGCAAAAGTGTAAAAATATGCCCTTTTCAAACAAAAGTAAGGATCGGTCACAAAACATTCTCCGCAATAATTCTTAACAGTGGCACCCTGCAAGGTTGCATTCACAGCCCAACTATAACTCCTATACATTCATCGACTTCAGGATGCAGCGTGGAGTACCAGTCTGTTAAACTGGTAATGAAGTATAGATAGTCATAGAATCATAGAAGCATGGAAGCTGGCTCTTCCGCCCAACTGCCCATGCCAACCAAGATGCCTCGTCTACACTAGTCCTTCCTGCCCACATTTGGCCCATATCCCTCTAGCAAAGGCAATGGATATTTTTATGGTAGAGATAAATAGATTCTTGATTAGTACAGGTGTCTGGGATTATGGCGAGAAGGCAGGAGAATAGGGTTAGGTCTGAGAGATAGACCAGCAATGAATGAATGGTGGAGTAGACTTGATGGGCCGAATAGCCGAATTGTTGAATTCTGCTAATTTTTCTACTTATGATCTTTATGGCATGAGAACTCAATGTGTCTCTAATGAACCGTATCAATTTCTAAAGATCACCATAGAAAGCATTGCATCTGAATGCATCACGGTTTGATATGCTAATCCCTCTCTCTTGCGCCACAAGAAATTGCAGAGGTGTGAACACAGCCACCACACAAACCAG